>NW_022437001.1:3812913-4095993 GCF_009761245.1 Sapajus apella
GGTTTCACCATGTTGACCAGGATGGTCTCGATCTCTTGACCTTGTGATCTACCCGCCTCGGCCTCCCGAAGTGCTGGGATTACAGGCTTGAGCCACCGCGCCCGGCTTTATAACATTCTAACTAAACACTACCTTTAAGTTAAACAGCAAGCTTAATTGTCTGTTTTCAGCAGAAAACTATTATATATAAACCATTTCAAGTAAAGCTCTCTTGGAGTATACATTTTCTACATTTTTGGCTGACATTTCTAGGTCCCTGAGCAGATCTTATTAGCTTGGTGATTTTAATCTCTGCCTTTAAAAAATGAAGGTCTTTGGCTCTGAATTCCTTCAGTTGATTTATACCTTCCTTATCCTTTTTGTCATGCTGCTGCCTCCCCAGGAATATTAGAGTGATTACTGGGCTTGAGCAACACCACAGGCTTCCTTTTGAGTTAACAGTCAAATATGCACAGGAGTTTGTGATCAGTTTAAAATTCCTTGTGAACTGTATTTATATGCTGAGCTCTTGAAACAGAATAAGCAGCTTCTCAGCCTTGAAAGGAGATGGATGCTACTGTATTTTCTGTCACTGTAAGCAATATTACTTTGAGTGTTTATCAACTGTGGCCCTTACCAAGCTACAGTTCATTTAGGTTTGAAAGGAGGCTCTGGAAATGGCACTATTGGTTCTTTTCTGTATTTCATATTCCTAATTTACAAATAAACTGACATTTATATTAATCAGCTCTCTAGGACAAACATAGCTGAGGAAGGGCTAATACATCACCCCCAAATTGCTACCTAAATTCTATCCCAAAATCTTCATTAGTGCTGCTGATAAATGGAATAAAACAAAAGAGAAAATTGGAATTTTCATTGGTCTGGTAACTATAGGGAAGACAATGTTCTGCAACTGGAGATACATTTTGAAATCTGCATATATTTAAATAGTTTTGATGAACGAATAATGAGGAAACGTCATAAAATGCATGTTTCGTGTTTTCTCAGAAGATTATTTTAGATGAATACGATGTTGATAAGCCTCCTGTTTGGTCCTGAAATGGCTTCAGGACTCATTGCTCAAGTCTAAGGATGTAAGCAACTGAATAGCGATGACAAAATACTTACTGATAACATTGGGAAGATATTCATTGGCTTAGGTAGGGGTTTTTCAAAATGGCTTTAAATTTCGATTGTCTCATATAAGGTCAAATATCACAGTCAAAAGATAATAAATCTTCTAACAGAGTCTGAGAAAGGTAGGCTTGTTCCTACAGATCATAATGAAGATAAGACATGCAGTAGACTGGTCTTCAGTCTTTTAGAGCACTGGAACTTGGGACTGTATAGTGATATGAAAGCAGGATGCTTAGATCAGTCCGTCAGCCACTGACACATCACGGTGATTAAGTTTCAAGGCTGTACTCCATAGATCACTGAAACAGATATTAGAGTTGAAAAGGTCTCATTGATATGAATGGTGTAAGCCATCTAGATGCCCAAGCAGAGAAGACAACTTAAATATCATGCTTTGATTAACTCTGAAAGGAATACATCTACTGGGAGGGAGTGAGAGGCCACCTAAAAAAAAAAACAAAAAAACTATTGAAAAGTAGGTGGGTTTTCTGATGAAAAGCAGGCTTACAAAGAATAAATTGCAAGAGAGGGCAGGAGAATAAAATACAAAAGCAAAGAGATGATGTTGCGTATATGTAAATACAAGGCCTGGAGGAAAAACAAATAAGCAAAAAAAGTCGTATATTAAGCTTTAGGAATACACAACTATTGTCACCGAGGTCTGCTGAATCTTCTTTCAGACTCTTTTGGGGAAGCTTACAACTACAACTTTACCAAAATTCCACCTAACTCAAACAAATTATTTCCAGCTAAACCTAAAGCTTCAATCTAGCTTCAGCTAAAACTGCTTCATCCCATGTTAATCAGAGAGAGACAGGATCATTATGAAGGAAACACCTAGATTGGAAACAGAGAAAGTCTTTATTTGTGCTCCAGTAGTGCGTTTTTTTTTTTTTTTAAATATATAAACTTTGCAAACTTGAGCAATTTCTTTCACCCACCTGAGCCTCAGTTTTCATTTGTGAGAAAGGTACAATATTCCTGCTCATCTTATGCATTAATGAATATGAACGGGGGTTTGACAACTGCACTATTGTGCAAATTGAAAATTATTGCTATTAAGAATCAATTTGTTCATAAAGTAATTTTTACTGGGGAGATATTATATATATTAGGAATACCAATGAGAATAACAACTAAATTGATCATTGTCTTTAACCCATGTTTTTAAAGAAAGTCTTTGTATTTATTTATTTTCCGTTGGGTTGACACATCTAAGTACATGGTCTGAGAGTGTCTCTGGAACCTAGGGACCCTGTGTCTGCAATTTTTAGTGTTTGCCAGCAGATGGCACAGTGTAGCAATTAAACACCAACTGATCCTCAGGTAATCTCCTGTGCTCCTTCAGCACAGGGAAAAATAATTTATGGAGACATGTTCATGATGGTTATTTGCATGCTGTGCACACTATTTTTAAAAAGCAATAAAAGTAGAATTCTATTGAAACAAATGTGCAAACAACCCATATTCCAGGCCATATTTGTTTTCTGTGTCTTGTGCATTGGTGGTGGTGGTGGTTGTGGTTTAAAGAGGTGAATATTTCTATGGTTAGCACAGTGCCCAGCTTCTCAAGCATTTTTGCTTTGAGTAAAAGTATTTATCTAGTTCAAGATGATCTTGTGTGATCATAGTTCAATTTATACTATGTAAAATTTGTTGAATTTTGCTGTTGTTTCAATCTTGGAGGTGCAAATATTTCCCCATGTGCCTTAAGTAAATCTAAGCTTTAAGATTTGTGGCCTACATTGTATGCAGTTAAAAAGAAATCCAGATTTTACTCCAGAAGCCTTCAATGCTGTTGTAAATCTGTTCTGAACTCTCTTGAAGCAGCAAGAGAGTGGGACCAGCATGGGGTGGAGAATATTTTTATATACAAGAGCAGCCTTTCGAGACTCTTTCCTGTTTCCCTCAAAACTTTGATCCTCTCCTCTTTCCTCTTGCAGTCCAGATCTATTTTTCTTCCACCTCTCCCCTCCTGCCCCCAAAACTATCACCTTGCTCTCTTAGGTAACTCTTAGTTTTCTTCTAGTCCCTTCCAAGGTAATTTCCATCAGCACTATTAAACCTGAGGTGAGTGGTGCAACATATAATTCTTAGAATGATTTTTTTTACCTTAATGTAGCAATGTAAGTGGTCTCAGGTAACAAGTTACTAGAACAATCCAAGTTGTTGGAAGTTATGGTCATGAAAAGTCAATTAAGTCTTAAAGTCATCCAAACGTCCACTTTTCCCACATTGCCAAATTTATCAGTCCTGATGATGGCTCCTTCTGGACCATGTGAGCCATAGAGGGTTCCCCTTTTCTGGGCTCTGTCATTGTACCCTATGATATGTTGCTTGACATGGCTTAATATCCTTTAATATGTGCCTTTATCTCATGGCCTGATATTGTTTAAGAATGCGTTTGCTGCAAGTAACAGCAAAGCTAGTAAAACTTACCAAGGCCTAAAATGTGGAGTTTATGTTTCTTACCTAATAAAGAGTCCAGGACAACATGAGAAGCTCTGCATTTCATTTGGAAAACTCTTTCATGATAACAAGATGGCTCCACTAATGTCAAGCACAAACTGAGTCTGTTCTTTCATCAGGAATGCTTGTTTTCCCCAGAAGCCCTGAGCAATTTCTACTCAAGTTTCATTGGCTGAAACTGGACCTGTGACCATGCTGGGTAGCATGGGCAGTTAGGATTGTGAGATGAGTTTTTAGATCAAAGGGCCAAAAGACTAGGAAATGGCCAGGTTAGCTAGCCAATAGTCACTGCCAGATTCTCTGTACAAGAGATGGCCAATTAGCCTCCAACATTTGATAAAAGCCTCAAATTTTAATGGAGCACATGAGTTCCTAGAATAAGAACCTTTACCAACTTTTCTTGTAGCTCAGGGTGGCCACTTGACTATTCTTACAAAGAGATATAAATAAAATGTATATATACAAGTTCAAAAAAAAGCCAGACCATTTTTGGCTTAAGTTTTTATTCTTGGCTTTCTTCTACTCTATTTCTCCTTCTACTGGTTCATGATCAGATGTGGCAGCAGGAGAAACCATCTTGGATTATATGGTGGTCTTCAGAAAGAAAGTTCGAATCTGGGTTGCTGATGCAGTATGGAGAATTTTGTCAGCATTTGACTGTTTACCTAGGTTTTATAAGAGAGAAATAAACTTCTGCATTGTTGTAGTGGGTTGGACTGTGGCCTCAAAAATATGTTTCTACATCTTAATCTCTGGGACCTGTGAATATAACCTTATTGGGGTAGGGGTGGGTGGGAAATCTTTGCAAATATCATTAAGTTAAGGATGTCAAGATGCAATCATCCTGAATTTTCCAGGTGAACCCTAAATCCAAAAACAAGTGCTTTTATAGAGTCTCACAGGAGAATCACACAGAAAACTGAGGAAATGACACAAACACACAGAAGGGACAGAAAGGGGCAGAGGGAGCAGAGATTTGGGTGATACAGCTGCATGGAATGCACCAGAAGTTACAAAAGGTAAGGAAGACATCTTCTTCTGAGTCTCTAAAGGGAGCCTGGGCCTGCCAACACCTTGCATTTGGATTTCTGACCTCCAGAACTGTGAGAGAACACATTTCTGTTATTTAAAGTCACCAAGTTTGTGATAATTTTATACAGCAACACTAGGAAACAGATGCACTTTTGTTTTTTGAGACGGAGTTTCACTCTTGTTGCCCAGGCTGGAGTACAGTGATGTGATCTCTGGCTCACTGCAACCCCCACCTCCCAGGTTCAAGTGATTCTCCTGCCTCAGCCTCCTGAGTAGCTGGGATTACTGGTATGCACACCACTCCTGGCTAATTTTTTTGTATTTTTAGTACAGATGGGTTTCTCCATGTTGATCAGGCTGGTCTTGAACTCCCAACCTCAGGTGATCCGCCCACCTTGGCCTCTGAAAGTGCTGGGGTTGTAGGCATGAGCCACCACATCCAGCAGATACACTTTTTTAAGCCACGATTTTTTCTTAGTTTTCTGCCACTCATAAAGTAATCTAATGCTAAATAACATTTTCTCAAACTATATTGTAAACATCTTTAAATCAAAGACTGTATCTCATAATTATTTATATCTCCCACATGGACTAGAAGAGAGAGCGTGTGTATGTGTTATTATTAGTGGCACTACATTTGCATTGCTATCTATTCATAAGACAATTGGTGTTTAGGAGATACTGCTAGTTTCAAATAAAGCTTGGAGGAATTTCAATAATTATCGTTATTAATTATCATTATTATTGCCTAGGAAAACACATAAGCTAAAGCAAAAAATGGGTGAAAGGCAAGTAAAACCTACAGTGACACATCAGAGTTTTAGATATGCTAAATTAGTTGCTATCTATTGCAAGGTTTAGTTTATACTGTGAATAGAGTAGACATTTCCCTTCTACTCATCAATATTAAATAAAAACCCGGCAGGTTGTCTGTTGTACTTATATTTAACCTGCTTCCCAAGTTAATTGGTTTTCTTCTAGTTCTAGCATCTCAAAGACGTCTTCAGTTTTCTACCATGCTGGTTTGTGGTTTATTTCACTTGAACACTAATTCACATTTTTTTTGTTTGTTTTCATTGTAGTACTCAATTAGGTATAGAAATAAGCAATTAGAGCAACCTGATAATTTGCAGAAATGAGAATGCAAGAGTTCTACTGACTTAACTGGCATGTATGAAGATCACATAAACTATGAGAAACTTTGAAAGACTTGTCTTAGATTCAAAGATGATTTTGTCATTGAAAAGCTGAGTCAGGGTCTCAATTGCTATATATGTAAGGGGGGAATATGTATGTATATACACACACATATAAATACATGTATATCATATGTAAAGTATTTACTATGAGCCAAGTACTTTTCATAAATTACATGATTACATTCTTTCCTCTCAGTTCTGAAAGGAAGGCATTACTATACGCTATCATCAGAGAACAGCTCAGAACCTTGTTTAAATCATTTGTCCAAGATCAAGCACTAATAAGTAACAGAATCAGTTTCAACTGACTCAAAAGCATGATGCTTCAAATTCGTTCTTAAAATTTTACCTTGGGAAAACATTATTGATTCACCATTTTCTAGAAAGATAAGATATGGCAGGCTTGATACTGCTGGATAATTACTGGCTTTTCTTTTTTGGAATGTATTCTTTGTGACTATCTCTATTTTACATCTTGTCAATTTAATCCTATCTGCAGGTTCTTGGGATTTATCCCATTACTGCATATTCCTCATTAGAGAATGTGAAATTTAAAATTCAGTGAATGTTCCCTAAAGCTTGTGACTATTAAACATGGACAATAATTAATTTGTGTTTGTATTTGCTGCTATTACTTTTAAAGCTACTTGTGTATTTGAAATCTTTCAAAGTCATATTATTGGTTTAATACATCTTTCCAAATATATAGATTTGTATTTTATATGCATATTTTCAAAATTAAAAAATGGAATTGTTCATGCCACTTCTACTTAATGCATAGACCTTCAACTCTACATAATGTAAGGTACATGGTAACTATATTTGGGGGAAAGTTTTGATAGGACACAATTTTTCCAGATAACCAGATGAGCAGCAGATCCGTGTCCTGGTATTCTGGGATCTTGTGTCCTGTGCTGAGGGACCTGGTACTTCTGCTTGCCTGTGTTCATCTGCCAAGCACAACTTTCAAGATAACACAAGGAGATTTAAATCCCATCCTTTTCTGAAAGTGAACCATACTAGAAGCGCTAGAGATTTTATTTCAAAGAAAAATGGCTGCTTTATTCCAGTGCCACACATGAATCCAAATGCCATTTACATCTAGAGACAGCTAACTGGATAGGAACTTTCATGAAATTAGACTCACCTTTTTCTAGAAATGGAGAAGCAGCCACATGGCTGACAAGATGTTATGTCAAACATTGCAGATGTCCCCTTTCCTTGGAAATATCTCTGTTGGACATTCCAGGGAATGCAGATTATCAAATGCCAGCTATTTGGAATGCATCCATTTCCTTTTGATTGTCTTGGATATAACTCACAAACTGCTACTGAAAGTCTACACTAATATTTAAATTGTCCAGATCTCCAAGAGTTCAGCTGTCAGGCTAGTAATTGACATACACTGTAACAACCTTTAAATTCATTTATATTTAAAAAAAATTATTTCTTGTGCCAGTCTAGGTAACTTAAATTTCTATAAAAATGGGCACTAGAAAAACTCCAAATTCTGTAAAGAAATTCAACATTGAAAGGGTTAAGCCTATTAAAAAGTAGAGTGGAACTAACAAACAAGATGCTAACCATTCATATACAGCCCATGATGGTTTATGGGAAGGATGAATAGCTGTCTGGATAACAAGGAGCTCTCTTTGCCCTAGTGCCAAGTTAGTCCTGAGGAGGGCTCTTCAGGGGGGTGCATTCATTCTTTAAGGCATTAGGAACTCATTTAGTACCCTAAAACAGACTCATTATTTCTTAAAAGCAAGGCTACAGCCCACCTAAAAGTCTTTTATACAGAATCCCACAGTTTAAACTAATTAAATTCTGCATTATTTAGTTTAATGCACATCATTAAAGTCATTTTTCTTCCTTGGGAGTGTGGAGAATTCAAGTAATAATAATGCCTTGTATTTGTAAAGAATTTAACTTATAAAGCATTTTTCCTCATTTATTATCCTGCCTGATCCTTAAAGCAAGCACATGACATTTCCTGTGTGTGCAGCAGGTCTACAACAAACTGTATAAGAGCAAGGGCCGAATCTGTCTTATTTCCTATGATTCTGCATATCTAGTGGAGGGCCAGGAGTGATGATGCAACAAACATCCAACACTCACTATTTACCAGGCACTGCTCTAACCATTACAAATGAGTTGATTTACAACTCATTTAACTGTCCAAAGAGTCCTACGAGGCAGGTAAAAGGGCAGAGTAACTTGCCCAATGTTTTACAACAGGATGTGTGGGTTCTCCAAAGTGTCACCTGTTGGCCACTGTGTTCCACCGTAATAGGAGCACAGGGTAGAACACAAACCTTTGTTGCATGAATCGAGAAATGCAAGGATATGGTGGACAGACATAATATCATTATCCCCAGTTTAGAAGTAAGTCACTGACGCTCAGAGAGAAAGAGCGTAATTTTCTGTCAAACAGCTGAGAGTTGTGCAGCTGGACATAAATAAGTCCTCTCATCCCAGCCCAGTCGTCTTTCCACTGTGTTACTTCTGCTTCTCTCTACTTGTCAATTTACAAGTCACCTTTTAAAAAAATGTTACTTCGTTTTGATATTTTAGCTTGCAAGTTTTATGAATCTGTTGATGGCATAGGCTCAGTACCCTGGATTGTTATTCTGTGAGGCTAAATGCTGACTTCCTCAGATACCAGAGTGGCCCACAGACTCCTCAGTGCAGAACAACTTTCTTAATTCTTATCAAGTATGTTGAACTAGATCCAATGGTAGGATCTCAAAGCCTCTCTTATTTGGCACCATCTGTATCTTTAACTCGATTCAATGTTGCCTGGGAACAAGAAGTGATTTAACTTTTCGAAAATAAATTGAAATTTTAAAAATGTATTTGGCAAAGGTTTGTTAATCCTTTCATCCAAAGGGGCATTTTTAAATTTCCAAATAAATTCAACAATGCAGCCATCAACCACGTGGGATCCTCACTGGGATTTGGAAGACCAGTTTCTAAGACAGGATGAGCTTAGTTATCGAGCAGGGAAAAGCTCTTTCCCTGTATGTATATCTTCAAAATTAAACAATGCAATTGTTTATGCCACTTCTACCTAATGAATAGAGAACTTCAACTCCAAATGATGCAAGGTACATAATAATTATATTGGGAGGGAAAATCTGATAGTACAGAATTTCTCCCGCTAGACAACCGAACAGCAGATCCATGTCTTGGTATTCTGGCATCTTGTTTGCTGCTTTGAGGGAGGCCCATGGTGCTTCTCACCCATGTCCTTCAGCTGAGATACACAACACAGAGGAGAATCTGAATGTTGGTCTCAGAATCACTGTTTATAAAGACTCGGTGATTCTATCATTTGTAATGGACCAGACTTAATTGAAGATTTATGTCTCTAGGTAGAAGTTTCAATGTTTTCAATGACAACATTCCATGTTTTCAGTTTCTTTCTCTGCAGCAAAATGTGAACAGGCACCAAAAGTCTCTGACTCCAAAGTCCCTAGTCTCTAAGGAAAGCAAAAACAAAATTCATTTTCCCAAGTTGTCAGCTTATATTTCCCAAGTTGTCAGCTGAAGACATGGCCTGTGGACCATTTCTGTGATGGGGAAGATATCAAAGAACAGAAGAGGGATTCAGGAACAGTGTCTAGGGCTTCGTGGGCAGAAAGGGCCTTCTGGTTCCCACTCACTCTCTGCCATCCTGCATCCATGTCAGCACTGCTCCTGGTGACAGGGTCCATGATCTGAGGATAAGAGGGTCAGGAGACCAGGATGAACAGGGAGAGCTGTTTACCTGAAATGGCCAGAAACAACATAATTCATAGGAAGAACTAACTCCATGATTGGGAAACCAGGCCATAGCACTAGTTAGACATGCATCTGTGCGTAGGCCTTTTTCCCCATATACTTTTTACCTCTGGTGAAAAGTGGTGAACTGTTCTGTGTCTCTGTTCATATCTAGGCTATGTGTTCTATGCTGCACCCAATTTCATTTCTTCTCACCTTCTCAAGCCTTCCACTCCTTCTTTATTTATCACCTGTCCCTCATCTCTCTTCTCTCTCTCTTTTTCTCTCTCATCTCTTTCTCATACCTATCTCCTCCTGCTCTTTCTCTGCTTTCTCTCATCTCCTCTAGGTCGACCTACCAACTTACTAACAAGCTGCATTCTCTCTGATCTAAGGCAAATAAATCAAATAAACCAAAACAAACCTCACTTGACCCCATGTGCTCCTCTAGCTCTTACCTATTTATTTGCTCCCCTTTATAGTAAAAAACCCTCCAAAGTGATGTCTAAACTTGCTACTTCCATCTTCCTCACCTTCCCACTCTTCTTACCCCAATCTAGAATTTGTCCCCAAGGCTCCATTAAAACAACTCTTGCTAAATTTCAGTCATCTCTGTCACTAGGAGCAGGGGGCTAATATCAAATGCAGGATGGCAAAGAAAGAGAATGAGAAGGTCCTTTGGAATCCCAGTCTCTGTTCCTGAGTTCCTCTTATTTCAAGATATCCTTCCCATAACAGAAATGGTCACCAGGACACATCTTCCGTGTTCTCCATGGCCTTCAAGTTGCCAAACCTGATGATCAATTCCCAGCCTCAATCTATCACACAATATTTGATGCAGGTGTTTGCTTTATCTACTTTAACATATTTCTTCCCTGGCCTTTGAAAGACAACACTGTCCTAATTTTTGTCCTACCACTCTCTTTGCTGGTTCCTCCCTTTTTTTCTCCTAAATGCTGAAGGACTAATTTCCTCTCCTTGGCTCCCCTCTTCCCCCTCTCTTCTCGGCTCCCTTCTGTGCACAGACCCAGGGGTGGTAATGATGCTTGCCTGGAAATGAGAACTGTGAAATAAAAGGCGTTGTATTCAGTCTCAGCATGTCGCTGTAGGTGCTGTCAGGCCACAGGCCCTCTGTAACATGACATCAGAAGACCTAGGCAGCTACGGTTAATGTGTGATGATTTCCCAGCACACATACAGAACCAGCAATCCAGCACTGTGGCGGAAAGTAAAACGCCTAATTATTACTTCTTGTTTCTGATTTACCGAGAGCAAAGCTGTCCACCCACACATTGCTTGATGGACGCCAAGTGTTTTGCAAACTTCCGAGTAGCTTTTTTTGAAACTTACACTTTGATGTTTCCCATCAGATCTTTTACAGAATTCTTGTATTGCTTGGAAATCCTGTGTCTTCTCAGTAAATGTACACATAGCAATGCAAGGAGATAACATATAAATACCCAGTCCTACTTTTATTTTGGGGAAGGTAAGGGTGACTTTATCATTCAAGTTCACATAAATTTTTCCAACTGTCAAATAATATATTTATAAAAGAAATGTAAGAAACTAAGAAGTCTTATTATAAAGAATGCCCAGATAATGGGCTAATTTTAATTTTATTCATAAGTTTCCAAACTGTGTATTCACACCTTCTTCAGGGATGCTAACTTGTCACAAAACAGATTCATTTGAATTTCATTATTCATTACCTGTCCTCCGAAGCATACATAAATTAGCTTTAAAATAGCCAAAAGGCTACAAGTATTGAAGAAGAGGATAAAGAGAACAAGTACCCCAGAGCAGGGTTAAGGATGCACTGTTAGCTGGTACCAGTTTAGAGGGATGAGTAAATTCCCACATCTGACATTGTCATGATGACAGAATAACAAGATGTTCATGTAAGGGATGGGCAACCCAGAGCAAAGCCAGCATTGTCTGGGCTCTGATATAAAAGTCAGAAAATGGAATGAGATGTAGCCTGTTTTTCATTTGTTTGTTTGTTTTTATGAGATTCAAAGTAGCAAAGATAACTTGCACATGACCATGAGAGAGAGAGAGGCAGCCTGGTGTGGTGGTAGAGCACAGATTATGGAGGCAGGATGCTTGGTCTTCAATATCAGCCTTGCTGCTTATCAACTGTGTGACCTTGAGCCAGTTAGTTAACCTCTCTGTGTCTCACTTTCCTTATCTATAAAATGAGAGTAATAACAGTATCTACTTAATAAGGCTGTTAAGAAGATTAATGAGTCAACATACAGAGTTCTCAACACTGGCACTATTGATATTTTCGGCCAGATAATTCCTTGTTGGGGTGGGGGGAGAGGAGGGGAGGTGGGCTGTCCTGTGCATTATATAATATTTAGCATCATCTCCAGCCTCGACATACTAGATGGAGTAGCAGCACCTCCTCTCAAATTGTGACAACCAAAATTATTTCCAGACATTGCCCTTGGTTGTGAACCACTGAGCTAACATTTTAAAAATTCTTACAGTAGTGCTCAGCATACAGTAAGTGTTATGTAAGTATTTGTTAAATAGAACCAATAGTATAACTGACAGCAATATTTTTAAAGTAAATGATAGAAATAAGCATAGAGATGGGCTAGACATGCACAGTAGGTGGAAGAAGATAGTCTCTTGGTCTTTCTCAGTTTATGGATTCCACCCTTAACCAATTATGAAAATACGATTTATTAAGAAATGTTACCCTGGGGTTGACTCTCTAAAACCTATGACTGCTGCTAGATGGAGACTCGCCTGATAGCCACCAAGAGCCATTCGTTCCTCTATACTGACTCGCCCTTTGCATACAGATGATCTCCTAGGGCAACATCCACCTTGCCTTGGTGAGGTTCCCATTCTCCTCACAAACCTAGCTTTGTAGAATCTCACTTTTTGCATAGCTTTTCCTTACTTCTTATTGAAGTCACTTTGTTCTCTCTAAAAGCAAATAAAGAATCCCAAACCCTGATGCCTCATGGTTGAAGAAGATAACCAAAATGGCAGAAGTGGGCCCAGGAAGAGACATGGCTGAGCTTCAGCAGTTGGGTAGCATCGGAGATGTGGCCCCAGTTTCGCCAAATCCAGGTACTCTCTCTAGAGCCTCCCTAGAACCTTGTGAAGATGTCAAATGCAACTTGGTACTGTGCCAAGTGAGTAGCTGTGATTTTCCAGCATCTTTTTTCATTGAATTTTTAGAGGATTGTAAACTTGATGCCAATATCTCTTTGGAATTTTGAAGCAATTGTGTGGGAGAATTTTGAGTAAATACAAAGATAATTCTAGTACTGTTTACTGTACATTCTTGTGGTCCTACATGCATGAGAAAATAACTTAGAAGTAATTAGCATTTGGATAATGTTTAAAATCTACAACCCAGTGGAACAAATGTGTTGACACTAATATATAGACATATTGCTTACTTTGATACAATTTTTAGCCAACATTTTAACTTTGGGTATTGAAGAAGAAATCTTGATTTACAGCTGCCTTAAGTAACATTGTAATATTTCAAATAATAAAGGCATAATTTGCATGGTACTCTTTCACTAGCAAGAAAACTTCACTCATTTTGAATAGTTTGATAGTAACTAATTGTGTAGAACTGATTGTTAAAGCCAAAATAAGCAATTCAGTTATGCTATGGCTGATTTACACCTTGTCATCTACACGAGCTCGCAGTCAGTAACTGGTCAGACATTGTCTATAAACACTAAGTAATTTCATAACCTTATAATTATCATGTCCCACACATCTCAACCACAATGAGAGAATAAGACTGACTCCTCCATGGTGATAGCATTTATTGACCATACATTAGGTGTGAAACATTATACGAAGCACTTCATATATATTATTGTATTTAAATCTGACAACAACCCGTGAGATAGGCATCCGTTTTACAGGTGAGAAAATTGAGGCTCACAGAGGTTAATTACTTTGCCCAATATTACCAGACACTAAGTTGTATAAATTATTTTAGATAAAAAATTCCCTTACTATACCAGGCTAATTTCCATCTTAAGAATTAAACACAATGGCAACATGTTAGTTAAAAAAATATATATATCAGGTGTATGTATGCATGTATATGTATTTATATATATAAATATTTTAAAATTCTCTCTATACAGACATATATGTGTACACATGCCCACATACATATTCATTTGTAGGCTGTGTATACACAAATGTGTGACAATTATACAGAAAAGTGTAAATGGCTACCATCATAGGAAATAGAGGAATGGTTAACATAGTAATAAGACTTAGCACCATCTCGGCATGGAAGATTTGTAAGTGAACAAAATGGACACCTTCTGTAAGGGTAAGCCTTACAGAGCTTACCCTTCAGCAAGGGTGCAAAGCAGTGCCAGAAACAAAAGTCAAAAAAGAGAAACCTAAAGACGTCAAAGCCAATCTCTTTAGCTGAATTTACTTAAGAATGTCATCCACTGAAGGAAGGGCTGGACTGGATGTTAACATTAGGACCAGGCTTCATTTATGATTAAACCTAAGTGAAATATATGCTCCTCCACAGCCAGATCTTCATAGTTTGATAAGATTTAGTAATGATTCATTCTATTATTTTTATAGATAGTTGCTTTTAGAGACGTAACTGAAAATCTCAGGATTCTGGTACACAACACAAACAGTAACACTTCTTAAATAGTAGTTCCTTAACAAGAATCCATTTTTTAGTGGCTAAAGAAAAAATAAAGAACAGATGCAAATACAGACAAGATATAACAAAATGGAAAAATACTTAGACACACAAATACATGTACTCCAGTTGTGTGGTCAGACAAAAATTCCCAACTTGTAAAGAGACAACACAGCCTGAGAGTGCTCAAATTCTATGATTTCTGAAAATTTATGACCCTCTTCAAGATTTCTACTGAATCCTATTTTTAACTTTAAGGACGTCTTGACTTCCTTCTGTGATATACTATTGCCCATAGAACTAAGCCTACTGGAACAAGATAAAATAACACAGTAACTTCTCCTGTCTATCTCAATAATATGGTGACTTTCAAACTCATTTATGAGCATCTAAATGTCAGCTCTGTTAAACATTTCACTTCTGATCATTGTAATTGCTGTTAATAAGTTCATTCAGTATAAAGAAAGATAACGACTTGCCAGGTCTTGATATTCAATGGCAGAAAAAAAATACATAACGTTATAAGAATATTCACAAGTTTTAGTTTGCCTAATTGAGAATCTATATTTTGTAATTGGTTTAAAATACAGCCTTTTAAAGAATATACTTGCTGTTGTGGGTCCTATGAGTTTTTGAAAAAAATGTGAAGGCAGTTTGAATTAATGAAGAAGTACATTATAAATGGCTTTCCTTGTTAGTATATTTGGCTTTGAAATTTGAGTCGTTGACTCAAGGGAGTTCATCAGCAAAAAGTGGTCCATGTTTGCCTTTGATTAAAGTATGCCCCAGTGTATAATTTTATTGGAGATTTAACTCACAGCCTTACCAAATGATTTTAAGGTCTCATTACATTTAGTCAGTGATCTGGCAGCCAGCGGACAAACTGAAACTTACCATACTGCTCCTGAAGCTCACCAGAGAGAAAATTAGATGGAGCTGATTGATAGAAAGCCCAGAAGCAAGAGAAGAAATTTAAAAACAAAATAAAACAAAAAGGTGGAGACAAACATGGATAGAGACTATAGTGAGACTAAAGAGAGACATGGCATAGCAGGCCAACTCTACCTAAAATGGCGTCATATTTCAATAGAATTGAAAAGCAGTATATTCAATAGAAAAGTGAAGGATAAAAAGGTCAATTATCTATAAATTAACCTTATGTTATGATTTGTTTATGTATCTGTCTGTCTCTTCCCATTGGATGATTGACAGAAACAATGTCTTCTTCATCTTTCTATCTTGAGAGTTTAATCATCTGTAAGAGCTCCATATGCATTAGTTAGATGAGTGAATAAACTTGACCATGTGTCTTTCACACTATTCATTTGGTGGTGAGAAAATGCTGCAGCATGCCCTTCTAAGTTGTAGGCCAACCATCAGCCTCTCTACCCACGCCAAAGACAGCCTCCTCCTGGTGTGCAATCATCAGTTTCCACACAAGAATTCTTTGGAAAATATCTGAGGAAAAAAACCTTTGCTTTTATTGGTGGACAATATCATGAGGAAAGGTTGGGAGAGAACTCATTTTAGACCAGGCTAGATGATAGATCCAAGAATGAGTTCAGAGAAAAATGTTTTCAAGAAAAGTAATTCACTTACACAGTCACTTTTCATATGCTATCCTATGCTGTAATAATAATGAAAGCCATCATGAATGGGGAGTTTACTGTGTTCCAGGCACTAAGTTAGTAGCTTTGTATACTTTAACTCACTGAATCCTTCAAACAGCTCTATTATTTAGAAGAATGCAATGTATTGATCTCTGCTCATTTGGCCAGGCCCTCCATACCATTACCTTGGCATCCAACATCATGTCTCCTTGTGACCCCTACCAAAAGTTTTCAAAATTTCTACAGAACACAGATGCAGGTCTGATATAACTAAAAAGGCCGTCAGTGGGTTCAGAATGTCTAGAAAAGCCATTTGGAGACAAACTGAAAAATAGTTGAATTTATAACAGAAGATATCAGATCTGATTAAGACATATTATGAAAAAAGAAAAAGTGAGGGAAGATCTGGACTCAGAGCTAGTTGGGAATGAACAAAGGAACACCAGACAAAATTCCTAGAATCAAGGACTTCTCTGGTGGGGCTCTCATCGAAGACCTTTGACGGTACCCACAAAGGATCTTGAAAAAGAACCTCCTCATGAGAGAGGCAAATGAGGTTTATCTTTTTTATTGACTTAGAATGTGAATTAAAAGCACTGTCCCGGATGTGAAAGGAAACACCAAGTACAGCAGCTTCTACCAGATTCATCACTGATGTATGGCAACAGCATCAGAGTCTCCACTCAGACACGGAACTTGGAAAAACCTAACCTGTGAGAATAGAGCTAAGGTGCATTACAAACCTTTTCCATGCCCACCAATTTATTTTCATCAAGTCCCCTCTCAATTTCATTTTCAGCAGATTGAATATGGTACCAATACTGAATCCAGTTCATGGACAAATAAAAGGTCTATAAAGAGGTAATATTTTTAACCTCCTGGAAACTAAGTGGTCTGTAGCTTCCAAATACATACCTCACATCTGGCTTCCTGAACACACCAGTAATATAGTTTTCTTTGGATGGATAAATAAATCTTCCAATGAGTGAACCCTACAGAAGGTTAAATAAAAAGAGGGCTGCCCCATAGAAAGGGCCTTGGAACTCCATCAACATAGGAATGAAGTGATGTAGGACACAGCACACCTGGACTAGCCACAGCAGAAATAGGGAGGGCCTGAACAAGGAGGACAGAAACTGTCCTGCAAAGATAAAAGAAATGAAACACCATGAAGAAAGGTGATACCTACATTAAAACAGCAGAAATTGATCAAACGAGAGAGGAAGGAAGATTTTTACTTATTGCATATTATGACTCTGGCACTTACCAGTCATTTTTATATGTTATCCAGTGCTATAATAAGAATAAAAGTCACCATTAATGGAGAGTTTACTGTGTCCCAGGCACTAAGTTAATAGCGTTAGACAACTTATCTCACTGAATCCTCTCAATAACTCTGTTATATCCTCATTTGCATATGCAGAAACGGGGTTTAGAAAATTTAAGTACCTTGTCCAAGGTCATGCCATAACTAAATGATGAAGGAAGGATTTGATCTTGGGTCTCTGACTCCAAAGTAGATGATACTTCCACACAGTGTCTTCCTGTGTGGCCAAGAGTCAGAGTCATTTATAAGAGATAAATGCTGAAAATTGTGGAAACCATAAATAACTCATTATTAATTCTTTAAAATAATGTGTACGTCAGCAGAGATAATGTTATCTTATTATTTTCTATAGCAAGTGGCAGTGATACGCATCTATATGCCAGTCGTATCCACCATGTGAATTCCAACACTCCTAATGAATCACAGTCCTGATTTGCTTCCTAAGGACCTGAGCTTGGAGTCAACTCTAGAACACTTGTGTTGGACTTATTGTAAGGCAGCACATTCTCTCTTACCCACCCCACTTGTTACTCACATCATGCATTTGCAAGATGTCTGGCCAGGTTTGGGGGTACAATGTGTGAATGTAGAATAGGTTCGCTTTTTTTGTTCTCTGAGTCAATTTTCCCAGTTTCTATGGGGAAAGAGTCCATGCTTTTGGCCTTATTAGCACTGTACCAACTGAGCTCACTGACCCAGATAAATATTGTCTGTCTGACATGTGCTTCAGGAATAATAAACATGCAAAACTATTTTTGAACAGAACTGTGTTCTCAGCTATGGGCATTCACTGAGAGAATCAGAGATTGGAATAATCCCCAACACCGGAGAGGTCCATACTTTCCCCCCAAATTATTCCTATTTGTCTTTGGTCTCTGCCATATGATGTGTATTCTGTAGTTTTAAGATTCTAATAATGCTTTGGTTAAGCTAAGGTTAAAATTAGTTTGCATTTGCTGCCCACACAGCAACTGATGGCAGGGAATTTATCCTGGGAGCATGCTGCACAGTGGGAGAAGCTGGCTCAGAAATGCTGGAGGTAATGTGGAAGTGGAAAATGTCCATGATGAACATGGGAAGGCACTATAGATCACTGTGATAGCACACATACAAAATCCACTTATTGTTCAAACATTGTGCAAAAAGAGATAGAAGCTGGGGTTCACAGCTATAGAGAAACAGAGGGGAGAAGAGAAGGTTACATGTAAATGCTGATGCTGTGGCAGCAATAAGGAGTA
The DNA here is from genome assembly GCF_009761245.1 of Sapajus apella. NCBI lineage: Eukaryota > Metazoa > Chordata > Mammalia > Primates > Cebidae > Sapajus > Sapajus apella. Next base: position 3,831,333 of record NW_022437001.1, read on the forward strand.
GATTCTAAGTGAGAAAAGGGGCATGGGGCCAATCTTCTTAGGAAAAAAATTCCACTATTATAGATTTTCCATCTGAGATAGTTTTTCTAGCATCTAGCTTATTCATCTGTGAGTATAAAAATAATGCCATTTTCTTTTTGCATTATGAGATTTATTCTTCATTTCTTTTACTCATGAGAATTTGCAACTTAACAAACAACTCAGAATGCTTCTGATTAAACTGCTTTGCTCACTATTCAAGGGACTTTACTGCCAAGGCTTTCACTTTGACTTGATAGTAAAATCATTGATGCTATAGGTATAATGCAAGGAATTAAAAATGTAAAGACTGCCACTGAAAACCATTTTCTTCCATTGGAATGTCTTTTTATATGGCCCAGATTACCACCGAAAATTTTTTCCTTTAGGTAAGCTTATAATACTTTTTCATTTTAGAAGAAATGTGGGGGTTTTGTTTAGAAATGAGGAATATGAAAGTTAAATGGAATTTGTGTTTCTTAAGCTCAGAATGCTAAAATGCAGTACAAAATTATGAGAAGAGGAAGTCATCAGAAATTTCAGAACTGCTCAGTGTGTAAGACTGCAGAGGCCCAATCATCATAAACTCAAATGCATTTTAAGAGTCATTTTCATTTAATGTAAAATTCGGGTGTTTTCAAACTGTTTAGCAGCTCAGAGATCACAAGATGTGGCTCTATGACTGTTGTATGCTAATCAAAAAGCAGCTGGAAAACAAAGAGTCATTTGACAGAAGTTCTCTATCTTGGCAAGTTTATGTGGAACTAATCTCAAATAAAGCACTGTAGCCCACCACTACAGGGACTTAAAATGTTCTAAAATATTAAACATAGCACTTTTCCCCTTAGTATACTGAGCTTTGCTTGGTGAATAATTTAACTAGCAAGTTTCTGCATTCCTGTTGCTAGTCTTTGTTTCTGTTATGCTTGTAGGTTTAGAAGGATCTAGTCTTTGCATATTCAGTGCGCAGTCTCTTTTTTTCACCACAGAAATACTAGTAAAGAAATAGCTTCCACTGATATATCAAGGTGACCGATGAGAGAAAATACCCTCCTCTAGTCCTTATCTGCTGAAAATGCAGCACAGACTCTGGCTCCACTCACCAAAAAGGGGTACAGGATATAGGTGATGGAAAAAAGGCGGTTTAACTGGACAAAAGAATGTAGACTATCATGAGCAATCAAATTATAGGCCCCCAGAATTCCTGAGTTTCCAAGGCCACTTCTTCATGTTGCAGATGTTGATTTTTGGGATCTTGGCGCGGTAGGGAAGGAATAATTTCCCTCTGCTTCTGCATGCAAATATTCCTGTAGCCTGGTAAGGCATTCTGGGTCTTATACCCCAGTGGGAAGGTTCCTTTGGCAATACCAACAGGGTAAGTTCTTGAAGTCATAATTAGCAAGCTGATATTAAGAGCAGTGGTAGGTTAGTAGTTTAAAGAGTAGTTTAAACAGTAGTTCAATATGTATACCAGTTAGTACCGAATTTCGCTCTTATAATAAACTTGACAAACAAACTGGAGATTATCATTCTCAAGTAACAAAAAGTTCAGTTGTAGGCAGTTCAGGACTGGTTTGATTACTTAAAGATCTTATCAAAAACCTGCACTCTGGCTAATTTCTTGTTATCTTTTTGGTTTGCAATATGGCTGTTGAACTTATGAGACATTGTATTTGTGTCCCAGCAGGGACAGAGGATAATGTCTTCTCCTTGTGAGGTTTGTGTTTATATTTGGGAAGGAAAGCCCTCCTTAGAAACTTGTGCTTATCTCTTCCTGATCAGGGTTATATTACAGATATGTCATTTTTAGTGGAAAGGGAAGCTGGGAATTTATGTATTTTGCTAACACCTATCAGTGTATCATGCAGAAAGGTGAAGGATAAAGGTAAGGGGGTCACAATGGGAACGGAATGAGCTGGCCACAAAGTAGACAGGGGAAGGGGACAAACTGTAAGAATATCAAGGACGACATACATCTCAGAAGACTGACCGAGTTAAACAACATAGGAACAAATTAACCCCCAAGAAGACCTGGTGATCTTGTTTTATTTGAAAGTGACATGTCATGAAATGTATGTAGTGTAACTTGAATGGGTAATAATCCAGAGCAGTGTACAAAGATGACTGAAGAAGACCTGACTTGATGTTTTCTTTTCATAATTTAGAAATGCTGTACCCTCCCTGAATTATGTCTGCTTGTTCATCATTTTTTGTTCTCATGTCATCCAAAACACAGGACATTGTACCTTGAGTTCTACATAAAATACTACAAAATTCCTAGTGCAATACAAGTTCTAATTTGAGCATGTTTCACATGCAGTGCTCACTGATAAGTGAGGATTGTTTGAAAACCCACAGTAGTATCATTGATTCCATTATACAGACTCAGACTAGATTACATTTGTCAGAGCATAAGTATATCTCATTACAGAGCTGGATATAGAAATAGAAAGTGCAGTAAGACAGGGTGGGTCAGCAGATGCTGGGAATTAAGTGAGCATATTCACTGGAGTTGAACAAGCTGCATGTGGGATTGGTGGCGGGGAGGGGTTCAGGGGAGTGGACAGTTAGCTGCAAGCAATTTGGGAAATCCAGACTAGTATTCCATAGAACAATAGTTGTCAAAGCGTGAGCCCTGGAAAAGCAAATAGCAACTTGTAGGATACTGTTAGAAATGCAGACTCTTGGACCCCACTCTAGGTAAACTAGATCAAAACATAGAAAAGAGCTCTCCAAAAGATCACATAGACTTGTCTTGGGGTAGAGATTTAGAGAACTTGAAGAGTACCAAGATATGTCATCCCAAGATAAGCTATTTGGCATAAAAATAATTTTGGCTCAAGGCAATTGAGAAGAAACAGATATAAGAAAAGTTAGCTGCCCTTCCCCTGTTTGATTAAAAATAAGACATAAATTTGTAAAGATGTCTATCTTGCTCTGTCTAGCCGGAAGGACAGACGTTTATAACCAGAGACAGCTTTAGACACATATTAGCCCCAAGATGATATTAGAGGAATCTATACAACAAACACTGCTATCCACCTCTTATCTTTCTTTAATTTCCTCTATATATTTGCCTTCAACAATTTTCTATGCTTAGAAGCACAAAGTTTTTCCCTTTGTCTTGTCACCTCTCTAAAAAAGTATTTTTCTTTTGTTGAGATACTATATAAACTCAAGTTCTAACCAACCCCTTTGAGTAACGCATCTCTAAGTAACTTGTGTATGTGTGATGCACATGTTAATAAACTTCTACTTGCTTTTCTTTTGTTAATCTGTCTTTTGTAAGTCTATCTTACAGGATCCCATCAATAATTTTGTCTAAGATGCATAGACAAAAATGTTATTATTTTTCCCCCTACAGATTCTAGACCCAGCAGAAAATTTAGCACAGGCTAAATGTTTCATGGTTTCTGAGGTAAGCAGAAGATGGTAAAGGAACTTGGGTAAAGATCATAAGACTTGGTGTTTGAGAAAAAGCCAAAGCTTAATTATTTTGTTGTGAGTGAAGGTTAGAAAAGGACTGCTGTCACTGGGTGACTTGCTGCCATTTCCCATGGCCATCTCCTTGAATTTCCTCTCAGACAGCCCTGATGGCACAGGAGAACCACCTGGGTATTAGAGGTCAGACCAATTGTATTAGTCTGTTCTCACACTGCTAATAAAGACATACCCAAGACTGGGTAATTTATAAAGGAAAAAGGTTTGGTTAATGGCTTACAATTCAACATGGCCAGGGAGGCCTCACAATCATGGTTGAAGGCAAAAGAGAAAAAAGTCATGTCTTACATGGAGCAGGCAAGAAAGCTTGTGCAGGGAAACTCCCATTTATAAAACCATCAGATTTTATGAGACTAATTCATTATCATGAGGATAGCGTGGGAAAACCCTGCTCCCATTATTCAATTACCTCCCACCAGGTCCCTCCCATGACACATGGGGATTATGGGAGTTACATTTCGAGATTTGGGTGGGGCACAGCCAAACCATATCACCAATTAAATCACAATTTCTGTGGGAGGTTTTCAGCCTTTGATAACTTTAAGAATCTTTTCAGGGGGTTCTGAATGTGCTGCCAAGGTTGAAAACCCTGCTCCAGGAGCCTCTAGGCAACAACCAGTGACTTCAGCTTAGGAAAGGAAAGAGCTATGGAGACAGATATGGCATTCTAGGAAGGAGTTAATTGACTACCTTTTTCTCATCTGTAAATTGAAGATAATAATATTACATTTGGAAGAATTTCTAGCACAAAGTGTTCAACAATGTGCACTTGTCCATATTTCTTATGATAATTAAGCTTTGTGAGAATGGAAGAATGGGGATTATTTATGACATTCACCCCAGCACCAAACGCACTATACAGCACACAATCAATAAGGAGTAAATACTTGCTAAATAAACAGATGAGGCCGGGTGCAGTGGCTCATGCCTGTAATCTCAGCACTTTGGGAGGCAGAGGCAGGCAGATCACCTGAGGTCAGGAGTTCAAGACCAACCTGGACAGCATGACAAAACCCCGGTCTCTACTAAAAATACAAAAATTAGCTGGGCCTGGTGGCATGTGCCTATAAGCCCAGCTACTCAGGAGGCTGAGGCAGGAGGAAACACTTGAGCCCAGGAGGTGGAGGTTGCAGTGAGCTGAGATTGTGCCATTGGACTCCAGCCTGGTAAACAGAGAGAGGCTCCATCTCAAAAAAAAAAAAAAAAAAAAAAAAAAAACACAGATGAGTATTTCAGCTTCCCGGGGTTTAAAATGAAAGCTAAGCACATTCTCAATCTCGATATTCCATATTCACAAGGTGGAGTGAAGGCAGCTGAGCCTAAGTTCAAAAAAGCTGTTTCATGAGCTTCTTTTGTTTTTATTTTTATTTTTGAAATAGGGTCCCACTGTGTCACCAGGCTGGAGTGCAATGATGTGATGGCGTGATAACAGCTCACTGCAACCTTGACTTCCTGGGCCCAAGTGATCCCCCCACCTCAGCCTCTCGAGTAACTGGGACCACAGGCATATACAACCACACTCAGCAAATATTTTTTTTATTTTTGCATAGAGACAGGGTTTTATCTCTGTTGCCCAGGCTGGTCTGGAATGCCTGGGCTCAAGCAATCATCCCACCTCAGCCTCCCAGAATGCTGGGATTACAAAAGTGAGCCACCGTGCCTGTCCCTGTAATTCTTAAAATATGTATATTTTAAATCTAGAACTGTGCTTTCCACATAGGAGCCACTAGCTGCATATGTCTATTGAGAACTTGGCACATGCCTAGTCCAAATGGCGATGTGCTGTAAGTATAAAATATGCACAAGATTTTGGAGGTTTAGTACGAAACTATAACATAAAATATCTGATTAATAGCCTGAGCAGCATAGTGAGACTTTGTTTCTACAAAAATTAAAAACAAAAATAACCAGGTAGGGTACTGCATACCTGTAGTCCCTGCTATTCAGGAGGCTTAGGTGGGAGGGTCACTTGAGCTTAGGAGTCTGAGATTGCAGTGAGTCATTACTGCATCACTCCACCCACCTCTATAGAAAAGTAAGAGTTGATTAATAATTTAAAAATTAATTATATATTAAAATTATAATATTTTAGACATTAAGTTAAATAAAAATACATTATTAAAATTAATTTCTCCTGTTCCTTTTTCTTTTTCAAAATGCGATATTAGAAAATTATATATGTGGCTTGCACTTTAGGATTACTTTATTTACTGTGGGATGGTATCGGTCTAGAAGGCAACAATACTATAATGTTTCTGTTTTACTTGATGGGTACGTCACAGGGAATAATTAAGACAACAAAATCAGCAAGGCCTGGTATTTTGAGTTAGAGCAGGCTAGTTTTAACTGTGGTCGATTATAGGGAAATTACAAGCAAAAAGTATCAAGACACTTAACAAAGCAAAGCTGAAGACCTTATGAAGTCAGTCACCCAATCTTAGATAAACCTTTCCTCAAAAGCAGTTTTTGCCTGACCTAAATTGGGTGCCTACCTATGTGAATATATTAGGCCTGTTATCCATTATAGACCTTTGGTGAGGAATTATGGACTACATACTGTTTCTCTGAAACATCTATATCAACACTGTTACTTTAACATCCGGGTTTCTTCATCTGTTTATCATCATGGCAATATTCTTCACAAAATTGGCTTTTTGCTCTTTAAAGATTTTTACTAAACAAAAGTTTATCAATGTATTAGATGCATTGATATGTTACCAATAAAAGTTCCCCTTTCTGCCCAGGAGCTTAAAGTACCAGACCCTTTTTCAAATGGATCGCTGACTAAGATGAATGTGTGAGTGTGTGCCTTGCATGCAAACAGACAAATGAAAAAATAATACAAAGTATTATCATTATTTTTTAAACCCCTACTTATCACTATTGATTGTAGGTTTTTAAATTAGTATTAAATTAATTGAGCTGAGGAACTGATAAATGCTTTTAAAATCATGCTATGTTAGGCATTGATAAAATCAGCTTTAAAAATGTATTGTGAAAAGAACGTAGTTCTCTCCCCACCCCCGTTTTGTAGGTAATAGAAAATGAAGCAGTTAATAACAATCTAATGCTCAATAACGGCAAAGAGAGGCAACATATCATTATCCATCTGCAATAGAATTATCATTCAGGAAGACTTCTATAATGAGACATATATCCATCTCTCTGTTCATTCTATTCATGGACAGGAAGTCTTGTGCATTCTTAAGTACTTGAAACTTGCTGTCAAAGATCTTTTTAGATTAAGCAAATAATGTGCTTTGAAATACAAGTGACGAACTTGGGAAATTTGATTTTTTTCTGATACTTAAATCTGTGATTTTAGACTAAAAAGTAAAATGATATAATTTCATGGTCTTATATTCTTCAAGATACACTGTGGACTACTCCATTTTTGAATTGGCTCTGCTCCCTAATGGTTCACTCTTCCATTTTAGTCACACCTCATTGACTGTTCCTTCTCTGTGTTCTGTAAGGAATTTAAATTTTATGCCAAACTCAAGGAGAATGCCACAAAAATTTGACATCACCAGGATGTGAAGTAGGGTGAAACCAGAATCCAGTTGACAAATGATGAAGGCCTAAGCTTAAAAAACTGAATTTAAGACAGAGAAAGTAGATAGATCCCACAAATATTAAGAAAGCCCAGCTGTCTTCCATTTCTAGTGTGGCAGATTGGATATCCTGAACAACCCTATTCAAGAAGATAACTAATAATTTAGATAAAGTTTTAAAATAATGAAAAAACCCTGAATTTTAGTATACAACAGAAATGACAAACACACGCACACATACACATGCACACACATACACATACACACAGACACACCTCTACACACACAAAGGTTGGAGCCAATAGAAGACAAAAAATGAAGTGAAAATAGGAACTCTGGGAGGTCAGCCAGTGCCTAAGCCACTCTGATGACTTCCACAAAACTCTAGTGACTTTGAGTTTTAGTTTCACTGACTACAACATGTGTGAAACTTACAACCTAGAACAGATAAAATATAGACTCTGATAAATCTCCCTCACATAAATCCAGGGAACAACAGGACTATATCCTCAGTGTCAGGGTGCCCTGCAGAAGAGGCCAGCAAGGAACCTTGCCTATTTTAATTTTGTTGCTACCAGAATATGAAAAAAATTTTCCCTTGAGATGTCACAATGCAATCCTTTCATCATGTGATGCTGTAGCAGAAATTGATGTCACCCCAGGTAAAGTGGCTCCAAATTGGGTGGTGCTTCTACGAACAAGGAGAAGCAAACTCAATTCCTTTTTGGAAAATGTAACCTCAGACCAGGCATAAAAGAATATTCACATAAAAAGTTCTAAGAAACCTGAGTTTATAGTTTAAAGTCATAAACAAAACAAGGACACATGCTCCATGTGTGTCAGCAAAAAACAAGAGGAGGTAGCATCAAACCCACAGTGATATTTAAGCTGCAGGACAGAGTAAAAATTAATTATCACTAATAGATTTTAACTAATAAAAGATGAGAATAAATATACGAACAAAGAACAAGAACGTATAGAACTTACCAAGGAAATTTGAAAAATAATAATCAGAAAGAATTTCTGTGACAATTTTAAGTAAATAAATAAGTTAAACTATATATTAAACTCATTTGAAGAGAAAATTAAGGAATTCTGGGGAAGTTAAAAGAAATTATCCAAAACGTAGCCCAGAAACATATATTTGTTGTCTATAAAGAAATAATTGGGAGAATAAGAAAATGATACTATGTAGAAAATATTATTCAATTATGGAAAGACAAAATGGAAAGCACAGAGTAAGAGAGTAGAAATAAACTTAGAAAGTATTAACAAAAATGTAAACAAATTAAACTCTTCACTTATAAGACAAAGATTGTCTATTATATTTTTTATATTACACTGAGTTAAGTGCGCTTTACTAAGGAAACTCCAGAAATATAAAAATGCCAAATGATTAAAGATAAAATATAAAAAGTTATGAGGCAAATACTAATCATATAGACTCAAAATATATAAGGCAAAAATATTTCAGATTAGAAGCTAAACTTGACAAAGTTATAAATTGTCATGTGTTGACAGATTTAAATCATAACTGATCACAAGTGAAAAAGAGAATTAATGTTTGATAATTAATAGACAAAGCAGATAAAAATCAGTAAGGATATATGACTTTAAAGAGTTTGATTAGCAAGCTCAACTAATAGACAATTAAATATTGTACTAGGCTGCACACAGTGGCTCACACCTATCATCCCAGCATTTTGGGTTGCTGAGATGGTCAGAGCAGTTGAGGCCAAAAGTTTGAGCAGCTAGCCAAAATGGTGAAAACCTGTATCTACTAAAAATCCCCCCCCAAAAAAAAAAAAAAGCCAGTCTTGGTAGCACAGTTCTGTACACCCAGCAACATGGGAGATTGAGGTATGAGAATCACTTGAACCCTGAGGCAAAGTTGTAGTGAGCAAAGATTTCACCACTGCACTCCACCTGGGCAATGGGGAAAGATTCTGTCTAAAAACAACAACAGCAACAACAGAAAAAAACTGTACTCAATGAAAATATACTTTTTTTCAAACACACATGGGATATTTAGGAAAACTGATCGCGACCTAGGCAATAAATCAGTTTCAATAAATGACCCAGAGTTTGACAACCAATATTGCACTCACTTTCCATATTATACAGAAAAGATACAAGAAATGCTATTTTTTCAAAAAATACATATAACTATTTGAAAAAATGCAATAACAAAAAGATGACCAGGAAAGATGCTTATATTGGAATTTTAAAATACCCATTTATGCAATTCTTATTAAAGAAAAAAATAGTGAAAATTGAAAAAATATCTAAAACTGGTTTTAATGAGAAAACTTCATATCAAAATCTTTGGTATGCAGCTAACAGTGTACATAGAAGGAAATGTAGACTTAGGCTTAAGTACTAACATTTTTAAAAGAAAGTCTAAGAATTGAAAAATAAAACACCCAAATTAAGAAATTAAGAAGCAAAGAGTTAATCTGCAAAAAATAGAAAATGCAAATAAGAGTACAAATAAATGACAAGGAAAAAAATCTACAATGGAGCAGATCAAAAAATGGAAGAGCTGAGTCTTTGGAAACACTAAGAACAGATAAAACGATGGCAAGGTTAAGAAAAAAGAAGAAAAGAAAATACAACATAGGAAATAAATTGAATTTATGTTTAAAGATGCAAATTTGAAGGATCATTGCAAGACTTGCCAATAATATAAATACAATTTAGAAAGTCAAATTTTAATTTAAAAGTTGGGTACAAGAAAGAAAATTACAGACCAATATTTTTCATGAACACAAATACAAAAATATTAAATTACAATAGCTTTCATTTACATAATACCAAATGTCCAGCATGATTCTAAGGACTTTACATACGTAAACTCATTTGGTCATCAAAGCAACCCTATGAACTAGGTATAAATATTGTGCTCAATTTACAGATAAGAAGACTGAGGCACAGCGAGTAACTTGGTCAAGGCCATACATTAAGTTGCAAGGCTGTAATTCAAATTCTGCCAGTTTGCCCTAGGGTCTACTAACAGGGCTAGCATAAATAAGTGCTGGAAAGATGCAGAAGTATTGGCATGCTCATGAATTGCTGGTGGGAATGAAAAGTAATATGATACTTTGGAAAATAATCTGGCTGTATCTTATACACATTCACCTTCCCTGACTCAGGAATTCTACTCCAGGCACTTTCCCAAAAGAAACAAAACATATGTCCACAAAAGATTTTGGGGCTACAATGTTCAAAATAGCAACTTTATTCCTAATTGCCCTAAAATGGAAACAACCCAATGCCATAAGTAGGTGAATAAATAATAAAATTGTAATATATTCATATGATAGAATACTTAGCAAGAAAAAGAACAAACTACTGATGTACACATCGACTTGAATAAAAATACCAGTCACAAAAAATTGCATTTACATATATGTTGCAATTTATATGAAATTCTAAGATAGGAAAAACTAAGATACGACTATTGAAATCAGAGCAGCCTCTAGGATGAGGAGATGAATTGTAAAGGAACATGAGGGAATGTACTAGTTTTCTGGCGCTGTATAACAATGTACCACAAACTTAGTGACTTAAACAATATCCATTTATTATTTTACAGTTTCTATGAGTCAGTAGTATAGGCAAGGCATAGCTGGGTCTTCTGGCAAGGGTTGACAAAGTGTTAGCTAGAGCTGCAGTCTCAAGTGGAGTCCAAGGTCCTTGTCCAGTCTCTTTTGGTTGAAGGAACTGTTTAGTTCCTTACATACGTAGAATTGAGATCCATGTTTCTTATTGACTTTTGGATAGAAGTCACACTCTTAATGCCTAAAGGCACCCTCAGGTCCTACTCACATGGACCCTTCTATAGGCATTTCACAACATGCCTCCTTATTTTTTTATGAATCAGAAGTGTGTCTGCTGCTGCTTCTTGTCTCTTTTAAAAGATGCTGGCGAGCATGTGGAGAAATAAGAATGCTTTTACGCTGTTGGTGGGAATGTAAATTAATTCAATCATTGTGGAAGACAGTGTGGCAATTCCTCAAGGATCTAGAACCAGAAATACCATTTGACCCAGCAATCCCATTACTGAGTATATACCCAAAGGATTATAAATCATTCTGCTATAAAGACAAATGCACATGTATATTTATTGCAGCACTATTTACAATAGCAAAAACTTAGAACCAACCCAAATGCCCATCAATGATAGACTGGATCAGGTAAATGTGGCACACATACACCAAGGAATACTTTGCAGCCACGAAAAAGAATGAGTTCACATCCTTTGCAGGGACATGGATGAAGCTAGAAACCATAATCTTCAGCGAACTAACACAGAAACAGAAAACCAAACACTGCATGTTATCATTCATAAGTGGGGGTTGAACGATGAGAATACATGGACACAGGGAGGGAAATATCACACACTGAGGCCTGTCGGGGGTGGAGTGAAAGAGGAAGGAGAGCATTAGGTCAAATATCAAATGCATGTGGGGCTTGAAACCTAAATGACAGGTTGATGGATGCAGCAAACCACCATGGCACATGTATACCTATGTGGCAGACCTGCACCACAACTTAAAAATAAAATAAAAATAAAAGCTACCTAATTAAGTTAGGCTCACCCTTTTTATTGAAATTGACTGATTAGGGACATTAATTATAACTGCAGAATCTCTTTGTCTAAATAACAAAGCATAATCAAGAGAGTGGTATTTCATCATGTTTTGGAGATCTTACCCACATTTGAGGGAGGGGATCATATATGGTGTGAACCCTAGAGACTAGGAAATTTGGAGGTCACCTAAGAATTCTTCCTACCATATGGAATTTATTGGGATCTATACACAATTTTCAAAACTAATTAATCCCCACATTTAAGATGTGTATGCTATATTATATTTAAAATATACTTCAATAATAATGGCAAAGAGTAAACATTGTATTTAGCGATAAAATATTGAAAGCTTTCTGCCTGACCTGGAAGAAAAAAAGATGTTTGCTATTGCCAATTTTATTTAACATTGTACTCATGTGTAGACATCAGCCTTGGTCCTCTGCTTCATCCTCATGAGACTTTGGAGATGGGGAGAAAAAATGACACAAATATGTTGATACTCATGTTGCTTCTTATGCTGTGTGAAATAATTTTTTTTTTGATCTCTGACCCAAGAGTTTTATGTCTTCTGTCAGCATTCATGAAAGAGTGATAGACTAACCCATTAGCTTTTAAACAGGATAAAATTAATTTTTTTTTTTTTTTGAGATGGAGTCTCACTCTGTCACCCAGGCTGGAATGCAGTGGTGTGATCTTGTCACTGTGGTGTGATCACTGTGCCCTCTGCCTCCTGGCTTCAAGCAATTCACCTGTCTCATTTTCCCAAGTAGCTGGGATTACAGACACGTGCCACTGCACCTGGCTAATTTTTGTATTTTTATTAGAGATGGGGTTTCGCCATGTTGGTCAGGCTGGTCTTGAAGTCCTGACCTCAGGTGATCCACCAGCTTTGGCCTTCCAAAGTGCTGAGATTACAGGCATGAGCCACTGCACCTGGCCAAAATAAAATTATTGAACTCACAGCTATATGCCAGTAGAAATGTAAACATATGTACACCAGGATGTACAAAAAAATGTATGTAATCAGACTATTAGTAACATCCACAAATCCAAAATGATACATCAGTATTAGAATAAGAGAGTAAATTGTGAAGTATTACCACATTAATTAAAAACAAGTCACACAACTTATAAATTTGGAGAGAGGACTTTATTTCTTATAAAGGGTTACAGCCCATAAGGTGGCCATCTGCAGGCTCAGAAGTGTACCCCCTTGGCCAAAACCAGAGACAGGTACTTCAAAGGAGGAAGGGTTGGAAGGAGATTTCTGCTGAATGGGTTGTCTCAACATAGATATCCAACAGCTTATAGAAGAAGCTATGAATAATCATGAAGGTGGTCCTGAGTCATGTGTATTAAACAAACATGCATGTTCGCTTTGGAGTGGAGACAACATTTAAATGTATTACAGTTAGAACCTGTACATCAAAAGGTCTTTTCAGAACATGAAGGCACTCACGGGTGCAGCCTCACGAAACTGTTCGGAACCATCCATGGTCAACAGTCTTCTTATCAGGAGGCAGTTACTGAAATCAATGTCTTGTCCAATCAAAGCTGTAGTTATGGTTTGTGGAACAGGGGCTGGAAAGGTCAGTCAGTCAGCATCTGGGGAAGATGCAATTGCTTCCACGTTGCTTATCTCAAGGCCAACACTTGTTTAGGTGCCAGTGAAAAAGAAAAATCTTGTGGTAGTTGACATAGTTTATTCTTTAGGTGTAGGAGTATGGCATAGTCTTAGGTCATGTTTATAATGTGTTATCTTATTGCCACAAAGAGTTCCTTCTGTCAGTCTTATGATTTCTATTTTAACATGAACGCTGATTAGTTGTTGAGTCTAAACCACAAAAGGGAGGGGTTACAATGAGCTGTGTCTGACCTTCTGTCCAGCCATGCCCAGGAACTCAGTTTGAAGGTTACTCTGGGGTCCCCTTGGCTAAAAGAGGGTTCATTCAGTCGGTTGAGGGGGTTTAGATTTTGTTTTTGGTTTACAACCACAATGTAATGTATTATACAGCAATGAAAATTAATAAGCTAATGCTGCATTGATACATCTCATTAATAAACTGTTGAGTTAAAGAAGCCAGTCACTATATGATTCTAATCAAATAAAACTGTTAAAAACAAGTAAATTAATTTATGAATTAAATAGAATAGTCATACTTCTCAGGAGAGGAGGTGTTGAGATCAGAAGCATCCTGCAGGTGTCTTTTAGGATTATGATAATGTTTGTTAGTTACATGAATGTGTTCTCAGTGTCATAATTCATTGAATTTTACGCTTATGATTGTGAAGTTTTATATATTTATGTTAGTTTTCTATTGAAATTTTATTGTAAAAAAGTAACTTTACAATTTCAATAAATATATAAAATACTCTAAAACTAATATACAGAAGACAGGCAAGCTCTTTGTGGAAAATGTTATAAAACATGATGATAATACAGTAAAGTATACTCACATAAATCAAGACGTATGGCATTTATATAGATTGCAATATGTAAATTCTATCATGATTTTGTATATATTAATAGACTTCCAATCAAAATTCTAACAAGATCTTTTCACATATTCAAATAAGATTTTCCATAACTTGTAGAGAAGATCAGGACCAAGAATAACCAAATATTTCTTAAGTGAAACAAAGGTGGAGTTGGGGGAGATTTTCTGGTGAAATATTAATATATTATAAAATTATATTAAGATAACTTTTATATTAATGTACAGTCAATCAAACAATGAAAAAGACTATTGATGGACTTGTGAAAATTTGATTTGTGATAAAGCTGGCACTAGTATTTTGAATGAAGGGATGGATTGGGTATTCATGTGGAAAGTTTGGCATACTAAATAAATGATGGTGGAACAGTCACTTGTTATGCCTACTGAAAAAAATAAATTTAGATTCCTACATCACACTATACAAAAATAAGCTTCAGTTGAATTAAGGACATAATATGAAAAGCTAATGTATATAAGTTTTAAAAGAAGACAGAGATGATTTTTTGTATCCTTGTGGTGGGGCAGGATTTCTTAAAGAAAATACAGAAGTTGCTATGGATAAAGAACAATATATTCAAATGCACTAGGATAAACTTTAAATCATCATAATTTTAATAAAATTATAAGAGGGAAACTGGGATAAGACAGCTATATATAACTGAAAACAAATTAGAAAGAAATGTATAAAGAATTTCTGTAAATCAATTAGAAAACAACTAATAGACCAATAAAAAAAGAAATGGACAAAAGGCATGAAAAGGTGCTTCTCATATAAGGAGATAAGAATGCCCTGGAGAAGCTGCCTAGTCTCCTTAGTAATCAAGAATATGTACTTTAAAACTACAATACCACTACACAAGTTGCTATTTCATCCCTGTAGATTGTCAAAAGTTAAAAAGGTCTCACAATACGTGTAGTGATAAGAATAAGGAGAAGTAAAGACTCTACTGTATTCACAAAAACATAATTTGGTATAAATACTTTGTTACAGTCAACATTACTTTGTAGATTGACTATGTAAATATCCTATCACCATGTATTTTTACTCTCAAAGGCATGTATACACAAGGATATATGTAGAACACAATAGTATTGATAGAAATTGTAAAATCAGGGAACAACTCAGAAGTCCATCAGCCATAAAATAAATAAATTTTACATAGTTATACAATGAAATGGTATATGAACTAAACTCTACTAACAAATATTGAGTATAAGAATTTCATAATGCAAAATTATAATATAAATAAAATATAGCTGCACAAATCAAGATGGAACTTTGAGGAAAATAAGTTACAGAGGATGCATAATATATTATTACACTTATATAAAGTATAAAATTAGTGAAAAGTAACCATATGTTTTAAAAAGATACATACAAGACTATTAAAATCTTTAAGGAAAAGCGGGTAGTGATTAAACACAAACTTCAGGACACTAGAGACCTTTGGAATGAGAGAATGGACTATATTGTGGAAAAGAAATAGGTTCCTCTGTATTTCTGATGTTCTATTTTTTAAACTGGGATATGAGTACACAGTTATTAATACTGTTCATGTATATTATAGACATTATTTTATGTATATGATAAAAATAGAAGTAACTTTTAAGACAAAAATCAACAACATGCAGGAAGTTACATGTGGTAAGAGAGAAAAGGAGTTTAAGTTGACCTTTGTTTTTTTGTTTTTGTTTTGTTTTGCTTTCTTTTTGTCATTTTTTTGTTTTGGCTTTTGTGGGCCTGGAGCTTCAGTTCCTTTCCTCCTGGGCTTCTCCACGTGCTATGTGGGCTTCCCCACAACATGGTGCAGGGTTCCAAGACAAACCATTTCAAGATACAGGAATTGAAGATACCAGGGTGTTTTTTTTTTTTTTTTTTTTAAGTTCAGGGGTGCATGTGCAGGCTTGTTATATAGATAAACTTGTATCATGGGAGTTTGTTGAACAAATTATTTTGTCATCCAGCTATTAGAGCTAGTACTCAATAGTTATTTTTTCTGAACCTCTTTCTCCTCCCATTCTCCACTCTCCAGTAGGCACCAGTGTGTGCTTTTCCCCTCTATGTGACCATGTGTTCTCATCATTTAGCTCTCATTTATAAGTGAGAACATGTGGTATTTGGTTTTCTGTCCCTGTGTTAGTTTTCTAAGGATGATGGCCTCCAGCTCCGTCCATATTCCTGCAGAAAATATGATCTCATTCCTTTTATGGCTGCATAGTATTCCATGGTGTGTATGTACCACATTTTCTTTACCCAGTCAATCACTGATAGGCATTTAGGTTGATTCAATGTCTTTGCTATTGTCAATAGTGCCACAATGAACACACGTGTGCATGTGTCTTTGTGATAGAATAATTATGGTAGATAATACCCAGTGACAGTATTGCTGGGTCAAATGGTATTTCTGTTTTTAGGTCTTTGAGGAATCACCACACTGTCTTCCACAATAGCTGAACTAATTTGCACTCCTAACAATAGTATATAAACACTCCTTTTTTTCCACAACCTCACCAGCATCTGTTATTTTTTAGCTTTTTAATAATTGCCACTCTGACTGGTGTGAGATGATATCTCATTGTGGCTTTGATTTGCATTTCTCTAATGATCAGTGATGTTGAGCTTGTCTTCATATTGTTCAAAAATCACATGTAGTGTATCTTCTTTTGAAAAAAGTATGTTCATCTCCTTTGCCCACTTTTTTATGGGGTTATTTGGGTTTTTTTTTGTAAATGTGTGTAAATTTCTTATAGATACTGGATATTAACCCTTTGTTTGATGCATAGTTTGCAAAAATGTTCCCCCATTCTGTAGGTTGTCTGTTTATTGATAGTTTCCTTCACTGTGCAGAAGCTCTTTTGTTAATTAGATCTTATATGTCATTTTTTGCTTTTGTTGATATTGCTTTTGGCATCTTTATCATGAAATATTTGCCTGTTACTATGTCCTGAATGGTATTGCGTAGGTTGTCTTCCAGGGTTTATAGTTTGGGTTTTACGTTTAAGTCTTTAATTCATCTTGATTAATTTTTGTATATGTTGTAAGAAAGGGATCCAGTTTCAATTTTCTGCATATGGCTAGCCAGTTCTCCAAGCACCATTCATTGAAGAGAGAATCTTTTCCCCATTGCTTGGTTTTTGTCAAGGTTTTCGAAATTTAATAGTTATAAGTGTGTGGCCTTATTTCTGGGTTCTCTTTTCTGTTCATTTGTCTATCTGTCTGTTTTTGTGCCAGTGCCATGCCATTTTGGTTACTGTAGCCCTGTAGTATAGTTTGACATTGAGTAAAGTGATGCCTTCAGCTTTGTTCTTTTTGCTTAGATTTTGTTCTTTTTACCTTTACTATTCAGGTATTAAGGCTATTTGGACTAATTTTCCATTTCATATGAATTTTAAAATAGCTTTTTCTAGTTCTGTGAAGAATGACAATGGTAGTTTAATAGAAATAGCTTGACACTGAGTAAAGTGATGCCTTCAGCTTTGTTCTTTTTGCTTAGACTTTGTTCTTTTTACCTATGAAAAGAATCTATAAGTTGAAACTATAAATTGCTTTGGACGGTTATGGTCATTCTTACATTATCGATTCTTCCTATCCATGACCATGTAATGTTTTTCCATTTGTTGTGTCATCTCTGATTTCTTTGAGTAGTGTTTTGTGTTCTCCTTTTAGAGATCCTTCACCTCCGTGGTTAGTTGTATTTCTAGGTATTTTATTCTTTTTGTGGCAGTTGGGAATGGGATTGCATTCCTTGTTTGGCTCTTGGCTTGACTATTGCTGCTATATAGGAATGTTAGTGATCTTTGCACGTTGATTTTATATCCAGAAACTTTGCTGAAGTTGTTTATCAGCTTAAGAAGCTTTGAGCTGAGACCATGGAGTTTTCTAGATATAGGATTATGTCATCTTAATTTCATTCAAACAGGTGTAGTTTGACTTCCTCTCTTCCTGTTTGGATGCCCTTTATTTCTTTCTCTTGTCTCATTGCCCTGGCCAGGACTTACAATATTATGTTGAATAGAAGTGGTGACAAAGGCCATCTTCATCTTGTGCTGATTTTCAAAGGATATGGTGCCAGTTTTTCCCCATTAAGTATAATGTTGGCTGTAGGTATGTCATAGCTGGCTGTTATTACTATAAGGTATGTTCCTTCAATACCTAGTTCATTGAGAGTTTTTAACATAAAGTGGTGCTGAATTTTATCTAGAGCCTTTTCTGATTATTGAGATAATCATGTGATTTGTGTTAGTTCTGTGTATGTGATAAATCACATCTATTGATTTGCGTATGTTGAAGCAGCCTTGTATCCCAGTGATAAAACCTAACTCATTTTATGAGACCAATATCATCCCCATACCAAAGCCTGGCAGAGACACAACTAAAAAAGAAAATTTCAGGACAATTTCCATGATGAACATTGATGCAAAAATCTTTAATAAAATAGTGACAAACTGATTCCAACGGCACATCAAAAAGCTTATCCATCAAGATCAAGTCAGCTTCATCCCAGGGATGCAAGGCTGGTTCAACATTGCCAATCTATAAACATAATCCATCACATAAACAGAACCAGAGACAAAAACCACATGATTATCTCAATATATGCAGAGAAGATCTTCAACAATATTCAACAGCCCTTTGTGCTAAAAACTCTCAATAAATTAGATATTGATGGATCATATTTCAAAATAATAAGAGCTATTTATGACAAACCCATAGCAATATCATACTGAATGGGCAAAAACTGGAAGCATTCCCTTTGAAAACTGGCAAAAGACAAGGATGCCTTCTCTCACCACTTCTGTTCAACATGGTATTGGAAATTCTGTCTAGGGTCATCAGGAAAGAGGAAGATATAAAGAGTATTCGAATAGGAAGAGAGGATGTCAACTTGTCCCTGTTTGCAGATGACATGATTGTATATTTAAAACCCCATCGTCTCAGCCCAAAATCTAAAGCTGATAAGCAACTTCAGCAAAATCTCAGGACACAAAATCAATGTGCAAAAATCCCAAGCATTCCTGTACACCAATAATAGACAAACAGAGAGCCAAATCATGAGTGAATTCCCATTCACAATTGCTACAAAGAGAATAAAATACCTAGGAATACAACTAACAAGGGATGTGAAGGACCTCTTCAAGGAGAACTACAAACCACTGCTCAAGGAAGTAAGAGAGGACACAAACAGATGGAAAAATATTCCTTGCTCATTGTTAGGAAGAATCAATATTGTGAAAATGGCCATACTGCCCAAAGTAATTTATAGATTCAGTGCTATCCCCATAAAGCTACCAATGACTTTCTTCACAGAATTGGAAAAAAACACCTTAAACTTCATATGGAATCAAAAAAGAGCCCGCATAGCCAAGACAATTCTAAGCAAAAAAATAATAATAATAAAAACCAGAAAATAAAACACCAAAGTTGGAAATAACATGCTACCTGACTTCAAACTATATTACAAGGCTACTGTAATCAAAACAGCGTGATACTAGTACCAAAACAGATATAGACCAGTGGAACAGAACAGAGGCCTCAGAAAGAATGCCACGCAACTACAACCATCTGATCTTTGACAAACCTGACAGAAACAAGCAATGGGGAAAGGATTCCCTATGTAATAAACAGTGTTGTGAAAACTGATTAGTCATATGTAGAAAGCTGAAACTGGATTCCTTCCTTACACCTTATACAAAAATTGACTCTAGATGGATTATTTAACCATGAGACCTAACAAACACCATAAAAACTCTAGAAGAAAACCTGTTCAATACCATTCAGGACATACGCATAGGCAAGGACTTCATAACTAAAACACCAAAAACAATGGCAGCAAAATCCAAAATAGACAAATGGGATCTAAATTAAAATAAGAGCTTCTGCACAGCAAAAGAAACTATCAATAGAGTGAATTGGCAACCAACAAAATGGGAAAAAGATTTGCAATCTTCCCATCTGACAAAGGGCTAATATCCAGAATCTACAAAAAACTTAAACAAATTTACAAGAAAAAAACAACCCCATCAAAAAGTGGGCAAAAGATATGAACAGATACTTCTCAAAAGAAGACATTTATGCAGCCAACAAACATTAAAAAAAACAAAACAAAAAACCTCATAATCACTGGTCATTAGAGAAATGCAAATCAAAACCACATTGAGATACCATTTCATGCCAGTTAGAATGG
This sequence comes from Sapajus apella, assembly GCF_009761245.1. Taxonomy (NCBI): domain Eukaryota; kingdom Metazoa; phylum Chordata; class Mammalia; order Primates; family Cebidae; genus Sapajus; species Sapajus apella. The sequence goes on from NW_022437001.1 coordinate 3,851,683, forward strand.
TGTTCATTAAAAAATCAGACAACAGATGCTGGAGAGGATGTGGAGAAATAGAAACACTTTTACACTGTTAGTGGGAGTGAAATTAGTTCAACCATTGTGGAAGACAGTGTGGTGATTCCTCAAGGATCTAGAAATAGAAATTTCATTTGACCTAGACATCCCATTACTGGGCATATACCCAAAGGATTATAAATCATTCTATTATAAGGACACATGCACATGTATGTTTATTGTGGCACTGTTTACAATAGAAAAGGCTTGGAACCAACCTAAATGCCCATCAATGATAGACTGGATTAAAAAAAAAAAAGTGACACATATACACCATGGAATACTATGCAGTCATAAAAAGGATGAGTTCATATCCTTTGCAGGGACATAGATGTAACTGGAAGCCATCTTTCTCCGCAAACTGACACACGAACAAAACACCAAACGCCGCATGTTCTCACTCATAAGTGGGTGTTGAAAAGTGAGATCACATGGACACAGGGAGGGGAACATCATACACTGAGGCCTGGGTGGTAGGTGGCTAGGGGAGGAATAGCAGGGGGTGGGAGGATTGAGGAGGGACCACATTAGGAGAAATACCTAATGTAGATGACGGGGTGATGGATGCAGCAAACTACCACCATGCCACATGTATACCTATGTAACAGTCCTGCACAATCTGCACATGTACCCCAGAACTTAAAGTATAATAAATAAATTTAAATAAAATAAAATATATCAAAATCTGAAAAAAAATTAAGCTAATGAGAAACAAAACAAAACAAAAACCTGCTTGATCATGGTGGATAAACTTTATGATGTGCTGCTGGATTCAGTTTGCCAGTAATTTTTTTTTTTTTTAGGATTTTTGCATGATGTTCATCAAGGATATTGGCCTGAAGTTTTCTTTTTCTGTGTGTTTCTGCATGTTTTGGTATTAGGATGATGAGTTAGAATGAGTTCAGGAGTCCTTCTTCCCCAGTTTTTTGAAATAATTTCAGCAACAATGTATCAGCTATTCTCGTTACACCTGGTAGAATTCAGCTGTGAATCCATCTGGCTCTGGGCTTTTTTTGGTTAGTATAGGCTATTTATCGAATTTCAGAACTCATTATTGGTCTGCTCAGGGATTCAATTTCTTCCTGATTCAGCCTTAAGAGATTGTGTGTGTCCAGGAATTTACCCATTTCTTCTAGATTTTCTTGTTTATGTGGAGAGAGGTGTTTATAATATTTTGTGATGGTTGTTTGTATTTCTTTGGGGCCAGTGGTAAAATCCCCTTTGTAATTTCTGATTGTGTTTATTTGAATCTTCTCTCTTTTCTTCTCTTTTAATATAACTAGTGATCTATTTTACTAATTTTTTTCCAAATGCCAGCTCCTAGATTAGTTGATCTTTTGAATGGTTTTGCATGTCTCAGTCTCCATCAGTTCAGCTCTGATTTTGGTTATTTCTTGTCTTCTGCTAGCTTTAGGATTTGTTTGCTCTTGAATATCTAGTTCTTTTTGTTGTGAGGTTTAACTTGATATCTAACTTTCTAAATTTTTCTTTTTTTTTGAAACAGAGTCTCGCTCTGAGTGCAGTGGCATTATTTTGGCTCATTGCAACCTCTGTCTGCCTCCTGAGTAGCTGGGACTACAGGTGTGTCTATCATGCCCAGCTAATTTGTTGTATTTTTCGTAGAGAAGGGGTTTCATCGTGCTGGCTAGGCTGGTCTCGAACTCCTGATCTTGTGATCCACCCACCTTAGCCTCCCAACCTGCTGGGATTACAGGAAAGAGCCACCGCACCCAGCTCTCTAACATTTTGATGGGAGCAGTTAGTGCTATAAATTTCCCTCTTAACACTGCCTTCGCTCAATCCTAGAGATTCTGGTTTGTTGTATCTTTGTTCTCACTAGTTTCAAAGGACTTCTTGATTTCTGCTTTAATTTCATTATGTATCCAAAAGTCATTCAGGAGAAGGTTATTCAATTTTCACATATTTGTATGGTTTTGAGTGAATTTATTAGTCTTAATTTCTAATTTGATTGCACTATGGTCCAGTGGATTGTGTGTTGTTATGATTTCAGTTCTTTTGCATTTGCTGAAGAGTGTTTTACTTCTGATTATGTAATCAATTTTAAAGTAAGTGCCACGTGGCCATGAGAAGAATTTATATTCTGTTGAATTTGGGTGTAGAGTTCTGTAGATATCTATCAGGTCTACTTGATTCAGAGCTGAGTTCAGGTTCTGAATATCTTTGTTAGTTTTTTGTCTCAATAATCTAATATTGTCAGTGAGGTGTAAAAGTCTCACACTACTATTGTGTGGAGTCTGAGTGTTTTTGAAGGTCTCTAAGAACTTGCTTTATGAATCTGGATGCTCCTGGGTTGGGTGCATATATATTTAGGATAGGTCTTGTTGAATTGAAACCTTTACCATTATGTAATGTGCTCCTTTGTCCTTTTTAATCTTTGCCGATTTAAAGACTGTTTTGTTAGAAGCTAGAATTGCCATCCATGCTTTTTTTAATCTTTTCCAATTGCTTGTTAGATTTTTCTTCATCCCTTTATTTTTAGCCTATGTGTATCATTACATATGAGATGAGTCTCTTGAAGACAGCATACCAATGGGTCTTGCTTCTTTATCCAACTTATCCAACTTTAGCCACTCTGTATCTTTTAATTGGGGCATTCAGCACATTTACATTTAACGTTAGCATTTGTATATGTGGATTTGATCCTGTCATCATAATGTTAGCTGGTTATTTTGCAGACTTGTTTATGTGGTTGCTTTATAGTGTCACTTGTCTTCATTGTACTTCAGTGTGCTTTTGTAGTGGCTGGTGAAGTGTCTTTCCTTTCCATATTAAGAGCTTCCTTCAGGAGCACTTGTAAGGCAGGTCTGGTGGTAGTGAATTCCCTAAGCATTTGCCTGTCTGAAAAGGATCTTATTTCTCCCTCACTTATGAAGCTTAGTTTGGCCAAATATGAAATTCTGCATTGGAGTTTCTTTTCTTCAAGGGTATTGAATATTAGCCCCCAATCTCTTTTGGCATGTAGTGTTTCTGTTGAGCAATCCACTGTTAGTCTGATAGGCTTCCCTTTGTAAATGACCTGACCTTTCTCTCTAGCTGCACTTAATATTTTCCTTTTTTCATTTCAACCTTGGAGAATCTGATCATATGTTTCTTGGGGATGATATCCTTATAGAGTATCTTACTGTGTTTCTCTGCATTTTCTGAACTTGAATGTTGGTTTCTCTACGTAGGTTAGGGAAGTAACTTGGAAAACATATTTCAAGATACCATCTCATGGATGATACTCTGAATATGTATCATTCCAATCATATTCTGAATTCTATTTCTGTTATTTTGAACCAGTCCTTTCAGCTTGGTTCAAAACCCTTGCTGGAGACATGATGTGGTCTCTTAGAGGAAAGAAGGCACTCTGGCTTTTTCAGTTTTCAGAGTTCTAGCACTGAATTTTCTCTCATCTCTGTGGGCTTATCTACCTTTGAGGTTGCTGACCTTTGAATTTTTTTTTTAATCCTATTTGATGACCTTGAGGTTTTGATTGTGGTATAAGGTGGAATTGGCTGACTTGCTTCATTTCAGAAAGATTTTAGAGGACCATCCATCAGCCCCCAACTCTGGACTACATGCTCTAATTCTGGGGTACTTGTATTGGGCCCTGACATTGTTCCCTGGCTCCTCAGTGTTTGGAATCCATTGTGTTGGGGATGGGGGGTTGAGGGGTACTGAGGTATAGCAGTTGTGGCAGAGTACTAGCAGGTGCCAGGATGTTTGCCTCCCTGCAGGTGTTTGCCACAGTGGCAGAGGCAATGCAGCTGGTGGGAGGAGCATGGGGAAAAGTGGGAGAAGAGCCCTTGCTGGAGACCGTGTGAGCTGTTGCACTGGAGGTGGTGTTAGCTTGGGATAGGGTGTTGGCAGGCACAGGTCTGGGTGCTTTCTCTGTGTCCCATGAGCAGGAGTGATCACTGTTCTCTTTGCAGTGTTAGCGCAAGGGCAGGGGTTGGGTTTACTGGCTCTATGCCCACCAAGGCTCTGTCTGCAATGGCAGTGGGGTAGGGGACAGACTGCATTCCTGCACTCTGGTGGGCAAGGAAAGCAAAACCTGCCCATGCAGATACGAGCCAACAAATTTATGTGGGGAGTTGCCATTGGCCCAGGAAAAGCTTCATTATAAGGAGGGAGTAGGTGAGCTGGTACATAGCCATAGGGGCCACCTTGTTGGAGTTTTCCAATTTGCAGGCACAGTTCATCAGCTCAGAAGCTCTAGTGTCAGCCTCCAAGACACACAAGACTGCCCTGCAAGCAGGCATGGCCAGGCTGGGGCCCCTGGAGAGGCCAGTAGACCAAGGGATGATCAGGTTGAACCAGCCCCATCTCATGGGCTAGACCACCCTGTAGAGATCAGGTCCGATGATTCCCCTAGGACTAAAGTCTCCTATAGGAGCAATTTGAACCTAGGAGTTGGCCATATCTGGCCACACTCCACAATAGCGCCTTCCACACTAAACTCTCTGGGCTCCACATCAGCTGACCCACTGCCCCTTACACTTCTCTAAGCAGCTCTCCTGACCAATTTGAGTGTCTGTGGTGGTTAAGGGACCTCATCCTGCCAGGGTTCCAGGGGCCCATGGTGAGAATGGGCTGCTCCTTGCGCTAGTTCAACTCCCTTGTTCCCCCAGAGCTATTGTGATCTAAAAATGAGTCCTGGCACATGGTAGTCCCATGCAGGTTCCCAGCTTTCTCCCCATTCAGCCCAGTTTCTGTGTCTTTCCTCTGTCCCACTCTCAGCACCTTCTCTCTGAAGATCTGTTAAAAAGCACCCAAGACTTCTTAGTCTCTCGGTGGGAGCTATTCCACCTGACTGCATCTAGTTATCCATCTTGCCCTCCTCCTTTGTCAGTTTCTTAAGGTCTAGTCCCAGAAGCTGACACAATGTCATATTATATTCATCAAGCAGTCAGACTCAGATTAAGGGAAGGGGATATAGCCTCCTTCTTTTGACAAGGAAGAGTGTCAAAAAACATTGAGGCTGTGACTTAAATCTGCCACCAGTCCAACTATAGCCACAAATTAATTTATATTCTGCCCACATGCAAAATACACTCATACCTTCCTAACACCCCTCTATTCACAAAAGCCCTATCATTACAACATCAGGCTTGGGCTCCAGCTTCAGGATCATGTCATGTACTTCAGGCCCAGGTACAACTGAGGCTCCTTAGGCATAGCTCCTCTCAAACTGAAGATCTATTGATTAAAGAGACATAGTATTTTCTCCTCCACCCATACAGCCAGCATAGAACACCCACAAGAGATATTTCCATTTACAAAGGGTAAAAATGGATGTGATAGTGGCTGGTTCATGACCATTGTTGGCATATGCTGCCACTTCCTTATTAGAGCCCAGTCCTGGTCCCCAAGAATGATTATCTGTGGCTACTATAGCTACCCTCTGGGTTCTTGGCCCTGTACTTTTCCATAATAAAAATGAGTTTACAACGGAATTTCCTTCTCAGCTGATTCTTGTCTACAATAAGTTGGAAGTCTAAAAGCTATTTTCATTTTGTACTATCTCTGTTCTTTGGAGTTAAATCTGATAGTACTTCTTCCAGAACAATTATATTTAAATCTGTAAATTTATATAACCCTTATTGAGTTCACTCCACTAGATAAAAGTTACACCCTAAAATCTATTTGAGATAAACTCTTTCCATTATGGATGGCTGAAGGGCAATGTTTTTAATATTCTTAGAGGTAGTCCTGTTTGATAAAGAAAGCCTGTGAGGTGTGTCTTTAACATCTTTAGAAAATCTTGTGTCTGCTTGAAAGGCTTTATGAGGCTTTGCCTTACATTTTTATAATTTCTTAACATAGAATTTTATAGGATCACCATGGATTTGACTTCTTATTGGAAGCCACATTTTAATCTGAGATTTTTTTTTTGTTACGTAGAGAGACGGGGAATAAGAGACTTTTATTTTTCATGTGGCAGATATTGGATTATTTATACTTCCTCTAAATTTTGCTTTAAAAACCACAATAGTTTCTTTTTTAGTATGTCTCTCTCCTCTTTAAAGTTATAGTAGACAACCAGAAGAAGCCAAGCAGGACCTTTAACACTTTGCCTGGAAATCTCCTTAGCTAGCTAATCAAATTCAGTAGACATGTTCTGTTTTCACATGTCTACCGGTGATGGTGTTACCAAGCTATCTACCACTATATACCAAGAGTCCCTTTTCTATCAGCTTTCAAAAATATTTTTCTTATTTTAAAATAAGAAAAATATTTTTGAAAGCTGATAGAAAAGGGACTCTTGGTATATAGTGGTAGATAGTTTGATATTTCTTTATTTTAAACCCTCACCAACATTATCGTAAAGCCCTTCAGACCTCTACTAATATTCTCTTTATCCTTTTAAGCTTTTACTAACACTCTTCTTGAGATTTTCAAGGCTTCCGTAAATAAGTTGCTCAGTGCCCTTTCAGCTTCTGATAGACATCCAGTCCAAAATCAATACCACAGTTATTAGGTTTTTTTTACAGCAGCATACCACTTCCATCATCAATATATGCATCAGTATTGTATTGCTGCATAACAAACTACTCGAAAACTTAATGGCTTACACAATAATAATAACTTGTTTTGTTCACAAGTATGCAATTTGGGCAGGGCTCAGTGAGGACGGTTCACCTTTTATCTGTACTATATGACGTTGGGCAACTCACCTAGAGATGGCAGATCCACTTTAAAGACTACTCCTCAAATGGCTGGCAAGTTAGTACTGTCTATTGATTCTTCTCTAGATAAACCTCTCCACAACCCAGGTTAGGCTTCCTCACAGAGTCACTCCTGTATACCGTGGAATGAGAATAAAAGCTGCCATTTTCTTAAGACCCAGTTACAGAAATTAGCAGCATATTTTCTTGGTCAGGCATTCAGAGTGAAAAGTTCTAGGGATAGGACATATGCTCCACATCTCAATTAGAGAAGAGTAAAAAACTTGGGTTCATAATTCCCTTTCTATTTGTCTTCTTTTCATTGTCAAGCATTCACAAACAGTTTTGATCCTTCCTTTCTCCACTTACTCATCTATCACTTATTCTTTAATTTGGTAGTTCGGCTTCCAGTCATCCTCAGCGACACTGAAAACTGCTCTTTACCTTAGTCATCAGCATTCCTCATCCCATGTCACTAAATCAAAAGAACAATTTTCCATTATTTTGTTTGGCATCTCAGCAGTCATTGACATTGCTGAATTCGCTTTTCCTTATAAATCTCTCCCTACTGATTTCTGTGTCATCAAGCCTCTCTTGGATTTCTCTCTATTCATTTTTGAATAAAGATGCATATTTTTCTTAATTGTGAGTATGGTTCATAACTGAGGCTAAATTACTTTAAGGTCTATGCAATGACATTCGTAGCAAATTAGTGTGGAAAAACTCAGTTGTATTTAATCTAACTCTAAAATGTACAAAATATCATTGTCAATTCCGCTTCTAAAGACAAGTTGATATTTAATAATTTCATTGTCTATTTTTGTCTGTCAAATTATTTTTGTTTATGTGCTAGCTATGTAGTCAAGTGTAATCATAGTTTCTGAAGTGTCATGAAAGTATTTGATTTAATTCTAAGGTCTTTTGATTTTTAAATTCTTCTCTTTTCACTATAGGGGTTGAGAGATGTAGAAATTCCCCTAGACTAGATTTCTGACCTGCATAGCAGAAGCTCACACATCCTCAAGGAGCAAATCACCTAACTATTAAGCAAGAACTTTGAAAGGAATACATATTTATAATGGATCTTAGTGGCTCAGTCAGGCTAGAAGGACAAATAAATACTCTATTTCATATTTACTAAATGTGTGTTTGTTTGCTTATATATTAAACTGTTTTTTCTCATTATTAAGACAACATACAGAAATACATTCAATAATAAATAAACATCACAGGGGGAAATGGTGCATATTATCCAAAGATGCAATAGCCTATAGTCTATATTTAAGGCAGATTTTGTGTTTTAAAAAGAAGTATTATTCTCAATGTAAAGTAAAAGTATACAAGTTTATCATTGGAGATAAGAAGGCTAACATATGCTAATTGACTATGCTTAACAGGAAACATAATTATTTTTGAGATGGGGTCTTGCTATCCTGCCAGACAGAAGTCAAACTTCTGGGCTCTAGTGATCCTCCTGCCTCAGCCTTCCAACTAGCTATGACTAGACGCGGGTGCCATCACATTCAGCAAGAAATACAATTTTGATCTTAAAATAATATTTCTACATAACACTTTAACCCATTAACAATATTAAAAGTTACAGTTCATCCAACACATTTTTTATTGAACATCCCAGACTACTTCTGGGATACAAAGAAAAAAGGAGAAGATCCCAGCCCTGCAGAAATTCACCTGATAGTCATTAGAAATTCTTTGGTTAGATAAAAAGAGTAGTTCTCTATGTTTTAAACTTGATGCAGACTTTTTAAAAATTTGCTTTTATTTTAGAGGTATGTAATTGTTTGTGGAATGTTCTAATGAATCCATTTCGAAGTACCTCTCATGTGTAATCTTATAAAATTTTATTTATCCTATTTTATTTTGCTTTTGTAATTTTACTTTGTGGTAGGAAATTAAGAGAGCCTAAAATAAAGACAAATACTACCTTAATATTACTGCTATGTCACAAAAATCTTCTTACATGTTTAGAGACAGGAAATGTTTTCCAACTCAAATAAATTTATATTAAAATAACTTACATGAATTATTAGTATTATTTCATCTACTTCATGAGCCAACAATGAGGTCATTCTGTAGAGGAATAAGGCCAGATTATTATCTTAGTCTCTGCAAAGAGAAAATTTAAAAATATAAGTATTAGCTTGCACTCATGCTTATTTAGAGACCCATAGTTCAAAGCAAGTAAGTGTTCTTGATTCTATTATTAAAGCCCAAAGTAAATAGTAACCTACTCTTTGTTTAAAATTTAATCCAAAATTAATCTAGAAACATTCAATTTCAAACATAAGAAAATAATATAACTGTAATTAGGTTACAATGTCAAAAGTACCCATGCAGAAATTATTAGCTTTACCATTTGTAAGTTAAAAGAATCCTGTCCCATTTTATCTAAAATCAGACCGGCACCACGGCTCACACCTATAATCCAATCATTTTGGGAGGCTGAGGCAGGTGGATCATGTGAGGTCAGGAGTTTGAGACCAGCTTAGCTAACATGGAGAAACCCCTTCTCCACTAAAGATACCAAAATTAGCTGGGGGTAGTGGCAGGCGCTTGTAATCTCAGCCACTTGGAAGGCTGAGGCAGGAAAATCACTTGAACCTTGGAAGTGGAGGTTGCAGTGGAGGTGAGATCACGCCACTGCACTCCAGCCTAGGTGACAGAACGAAACTCTATGTAAAAAAAAAAAAAAAAAAAAAAAAAAAAAAATTAACAAAATGAATAAATAAATAAAAATCAATTAAGCTATGACTCTGCCTTCTAATATTTTTTGTGAAGGGATAATTTTACTAGTTTTTAATTCATTAAAATACTGTAATTGTCTTTCAAGAGGATCATGAAAATTTTAACTCTTTAGCTAATCTGGAATTCAGTCTTCCCAAACCTAAATTCATTTGAGGGAATTCTTATAACCATAACTACATTTGAATAGTGATTTAAACCATATCTTCTCCATATACATTAATTTTTCCCCAATTATCAGGTTTTAACATCATCCAGGTTAGATTTTTCCAGAAATCCAGATTGAGGAAAACTATCAAGGAAAAAAGCCAACAAAACATCCTCCATAGTAGGCTTGAAATGAACCAAAGAGATGATGCTTTCATTTGAATTTTTGCTTTTTTTAGACATCTACTTACCAACATGATTTGGTGAAGGTCAATTGTTATAAAGAAAGTTGATTTGTGAAAGAATGAGAACCAGTGGGGGAAAAAAAGTGTTTTCCAAAATAGAGTCCATAGGCCCAAATAATTTACATTGATTCCATAGCTCTTACGAGGAAAAAAAGTGGGGTTGGGAAGCAAACGTGTAATTTGGGGTTAATGTCTGCCAACTTCAATGATGACATTTGTAATGACTTAATTTTTAATTGGAGTTAACTATTGGAAAATGAACAGGCTTTTTTTGTTTGTTGTTTTTTGGCACCTACAAAGTATCCCTACTTCCTTCTGTGCTTTCCTCTCTCTACAAGAACTGTAGGAGCTTATAAGCAACATTTCCAAGATTCTTTTGTCTCTAGGATTCTAGTTGCATTTCCCATTGTGCCAAAAAAAAAAAGAAGAGAAAAAAAGAGTTGCTCAAATCTAGTTAAGAGTCATGGGCATTGGAAACAAGAGTTTTTGTGGCAACCTCTGGGCCACACCTGTGAATGTCCTGTGTGAGGGCTCCAGCAACTGGGACATTTGGTAGCAGTTTGGCATCATTCCTTACCTGGGTGTCCAGAGAAACTTCCTGATTCTTTGGAAACCCATGGTAGTCTGGAGAGCTGCTGTTGCCCTCTCCATTCTTAAATGATGTTTAATACACCAACTCCTTATGTTAAATCCTTTTCTGCTTTGAATATCTAGAAATGCTATTTCTCAATAGATCTGACTAAAAAAGAGTACTCATGGCTTGTAAACATTGTGGCTTATCAGCAATGACTTGCTTTAATGAATCATTCTGCTGGAGGCCTAACTAGAAATAAGGAAGGCATAACAGGGTGAATGTATGCATGCTTTCTGATTCCCTTGTAAAGCTGAATAAATACAACACTCTAATTACTTGAAAATAATTTTCTTATTGACAAAATTTCATGTCACATAAATTCACTATTTCAACCCTTTTAAAATATACAATGAATTGATTTTTGGTATGCTCACAATGTTGTACAGCCATCTATCTATTTCCAGAGCTTTTTCATCACCCCAAAGAGAAACCACATATACCCACTGTCCCCTGGTAATCGCTAGTCTACCTTGTATCTCTATGGATTTGCCTATTCTCGACATTTCATATAAATGAATTATACAGTAGTCGCCGTTTGTGACTGGCTTCTTTCACTGAGCATAACGTTTTCAAGGTTCATCCTTGTGGTAGATGCATCAGTGCTTCATTTCTAAAATGGTTGAATCATATTCTATTAAGTGGATACACCATGTTTGGTTAATCCATTCATCATTTGATGAACATTTGGATTGTTTCCACATTTTGGCTATTATAAATAATGATGCTGTAAATATTTGAGTATGTTTTTCTGTGAACATATGCTTTCAGCTCTCTTGGGTATATACCTAGGCATGGAATTACAGGGTCATATGGTAACTCTGTGTTTAACTCTTTGAGGAACTGCCAAATTGGTTCACAGTGCCTGATTCATTTTATAGCCTCACCAGCAATATATGAAAGTATTTCCATATCCTTACCACACTTGTTATTTTCATATACATAAATATAGGAAATAGTGTTAGGTGGTATATCATATCTCACTGTGATTTTGATTTACATTTTTAAATGACTAAAAATGCTAAACATTTTTTCATTTACTGATTGGCCATTTGCATATTTTCTTTTAAGGAATATCTATTCAAATAATTTGTCAAATTTTTAATTGGGTTGTTTTTCTCTTTGTTGTTGAGTTATGGCTCCTTTATATAGTTTTGATGCTGGATCTTTATCAGACACATAATTTGAATATATTTTTTCCCATTCTGTGGGTTTTCTTTTTACTTTCTTGATAGTGTCCTTTGATGTACAAAAGTTTTTAATTTTGATGTAGTCCAGTTATCTCTATCTACTTGTGGTGTTTGTGCTTTTTGTGTCACATTTGAGAAACCATTGCTAATTCAAAGCAAGAAGATTTACACTTACATTTTCTCCTAAAAATTGTATGGTTTTATTACATACATTTAGATATTTGATACATTTGGAGTAACAAATTCCTTTCTATATAATGTTACTTACTTTTGCTGGTATTATTTTGTTTTCTATTATTTTTATGCTGCCCATCACTGCAGATAATTAAGAATTAATTCTATTCTGAAATCCTGCTGATTAAGGAAGATTTGAAGAATGCAGGCATCGATGCCAAAAGAGTAAATTCAAGCATAATGACTAGAAAAACAAAATGCTACTGGTCAAACATAAAAATCCAAAGTCTTTCTTTAATGTTATTTAAAATTTCAAATAAGTATATATTTGTTTTTCATGTATAACATACAATTACAGTAGTTGAAGCATTTTTCACACTAGATTACAAGCTCCTTTTGTTTCTTCTTTCCTATTCCAATCCCAGCTGTAAGATTCTCATATACAGCACCTAGAGATAGGATCTTTCCCAGGATTCTGGGTTGAAAATTCATTGCTTTACCCATATGAAATACCTGCCATATCATTATATTTTTGTGAATTCAGGAGTTTCCATCTTGAGACAGACCCAAAGTTCATCATGCCAGTGTTCTGTGAACAGAGGTTTTAAGCAATATTTAGTTGAAAAGCAATGGTGTAACTTCTCTCAATATCAGTTTTAACAATTATGTATACCCAAATTTTTGTAAGTAGTCATTTTTAGCTCTGATATTTGTAATAGTCTTCCAATTTATGTCAAAATCACTTAATTATTGCTATGGTTTTAATGTTTACTCCCTCCAAAACTCATGTTGAAATGTAATTCCCAATGTGGTAGTATTGAGAGGTGGGGCCTTTAAGAGGCGATTGGAACATGAAAGGTCTGCCTTCACGAATAGATTAATTCATTCACAGATTATTAGATTAATGGATTATGATAGGAGGGGGACTGGTGGTTTCATAAGAAGAGGAAGAGAGATCTGAGCTTGCATACTCAGGCCCTTTGCCATGTGATGCCTGCGCTGCTTGAGGACTTTCTCCAGAGTTCCCATCAGCAAGAAGGCCATCACCAGATGCAGTTCATCAACCTTGAAATTTTCTGCCTCCATTTCTGTAAGAAAAAAATTATTTTTCTCTATAAATTACCTAATTTTAGGAATTCCATTACAAGCAATAGAAAACTACAAAGTCTAAGAGGTAAAGTACTTGATCACTTAAAAGATCCATGTTTGAAGGAAAGGATTCACCTAATTTAAAATTTGTTGAGTTGGAAATACCTATAGCATATTAATTTGGGGTAATTGATTCATTCATGGAAATAAATATGATCACAATCAAATAATATGTAAAATAAGGGAAAAGGCCAAGGGAAAATCTGGTTAGGTATGGAATAGATGTTAATATATAAATAGGCAAGAGAGAAAGGGGAGCCAGAAAAAGGAGCCAGAAACAAAGTTGAGAAAGAAGAGTTGACATAGAGGAAGAGCACTAGAATGTGAATACCCCAGAAGCTGGAGAAAGAAGAAATGCAAAACAAGCTCAAATATTAAGAAATTTAAAAACAAGAATGTAGTCAAAGGTTGACTATTTCCATTAGACTTTGAATAGTGAGACTAGTGGTAATCTCTTCTTGAATTGCTTATTGTGGTATTGTAGAGGTAGATTCTAAACATGAACACAAAACAGAGTTTGGAGAGCATGCATAGACTTATCTATATCTTGTTAAAATTAGACTTATTTTACTCAGGCTGAGAATATTGGCTAAATTCTGGAATACTAGACCTTGCAACCAGAAAGTGCCTCAACATTTCATCTACTTCAACCCCATGACTTTAATGCAAATAAAGATTCTAGATTCTTTACAAAAGATGATGTAATCAAGCCTCAAAGGTTTGCCCAATGCCAATAGTTGGTTAATGGCTGAATGGAAAGACTAGGGTACTAGGAAGGAAGTGCCACCAGAGAACATGAGAGGCACACTTCTGTGGTTGACAGATTTCTGGGGATTCATTTTGCTAACTGCTGTTTTGGAAGTTGGAGCTGTACAATTGCTCATTATGTATAACATAATGCAAGGTGATTGGACACTGATAACCTAACATCGTTATGCTCTATAAAGATTTTAAATGCTTTTTCATTTGTATGTTTTAGTTATAATGATATGTTGAACTTTAAAAATCTAAGCATTTACCTCTCTTTTGAAAATTTGTTGTCTACCAAACAAAACACAGTAGATCTAGCTATCTGAGTTAAATGCTTCTGGTAATGAGCCAACACAGAACCAGAAGCAGGAACAAATTAGCCGTTTGTGCTGCTTATGGCACCACCATAGAGCAGCTACTTGAGCATCAGTATGTTTTGTTGTACAATGTCTTTATTAGGCCATAACTAAATATATACTAAAGCTTTACAAGAACAAGAAAAATGGAATAAACCTAATAGGCTAATTCTACACAGTGGAAAAATCCTTGATAAAACAGCTTTTAGAATTCAAGGCATTATAAATTTACATAAAAATACTAAAATATCTAGAAAACTCCTCAGAATAAGATGGCAATTTCAAGGCAGCTACTTACAGGATTCCATTAAATTTCATCCACTCAGTGCTGTAAGTGTATACTGGGGTTTTATTCTGTTAATGGGATTTGCCTGATTTTAAGACACGTTAGTTTTTTAAAGCACCATATGTGGAAGTAAACTCCTGGTGTTTTCAAGGCTTTTGCTTTCCTACCCCACCCAAGGAGGACTTTAGGAGAAAGATTAAATAATGAAAATATAGAATATACATCTGCATGAATACATAGCATATAGAAATACCATTCATTTGTTCAACATTATTAAACATCTCACATATGCAAAGCACATATTAGGCATTTGGGGGTGACAAATCCATTCAGCTAAACACCTAACTATTCAACATCTACTATGTTGCAGATAGGAATATAAAGCTGATTAATCATGGTCTTTGTTTATAGGAGTCTGATCATCTCTTTTATATAGTCTAGCTGAAAAAAGAGAAAGAAAACAATCATAGTTGCAGATATGCATACTGTAGTCAGTCGCTCAAGTTTTGTGTGCCATAGCATCTGTGAATTACTGATTCTCTGAAGAAGAATGTGAGCATCTCTCTGCTGGTGGAAGGAAGAGTAGTTCGGCTGCTGTTACAGTGGTCTAGGCAGGAAACTGCGAATGCCAGAGGCAAAGCAATGGCAGTAGAAATAAAAATGGAGGCATATATTACGTTTACATTTAAGTGTTATTATCAGTGGGAATTAATTTTGGATTGACAGAGACAGTGAAAATATGGGCTGTTTCTGTACTGAATTTTACTTGTATTTGTCCCTTTTTTATCAAGGTCTAGCAGTGGCTTCTTGGGGCTCATTTACTATTTAAAAATATGACAACAAGTATATATAGTCTCCCAGAAAAAGTAGATATACCAGGAAAATTTTGCACACAGTATCAAGAACATTATGGTCTCCTTGAAATCCATCTATGATTTCTTTTGATCTGGAGCATGGTTTATATAAACTTGGACGATTTGGGATTAAATTCCAACTAAAAGAATGTTAATCTTTTCTGCTCTTCCTTTTTATTATTAACATGTATCAATTCATACTACTATATATATTTGATCTCTTACGATGTGTTAGGATCTTCCCATTTATTAGCAGTATCCAACATTTCATATTTTAATCATGGAAACTATTTTCATGAGCCATGCCCATTATATTGGGTACTGCAGACACATCAATGATCAGAATGGGTGAGATCCTTTGTTATGAAGACTGTAGTGTGATTAGAAATGTGATACCTGCTCTGAAAGATAATTGAGGGGTGTTAAATGAGGATATTCTCAGTCTAGAGGTAGAGATGGAGGTAGAGAGGTGGCAATGTCAGAGAAGGCCAATCTGGGATAGTGCATTTGTATACATGAATGAATAAAATAGTGAATAATAAATGAATAAATGAAGGCTAAGCCCCTATAAGCTCATCTTCTTAAAGATATGTATGTAACAGCTTTATTGAGATATAATTCACATACCATGCAATTTACCCACTTAAATAAGTACACAATTTAATGGTTCTTGGTATATTCATAAAGCTGAACAATTATCTGTGACCACAATCAATTTTGGAACATATTCAATACCCCAAAAGGAGACTCATATGTATTTACAGTCACTCCGTATTTCCCTGGTTCCCTGAGCCCCAAGTCCCTCTCCTACCATTGGCAGACACTGTTTTCTGAATCCTCATTTGTCTATTCTGGACACTTCATATCAATAAAATCATAAATATGTAAACTTCTGTGCAGACGTTTTCAAGTTTCATGCATGCCGTGACACGGATCACTACTTCATTCCTTCTCATAGCTACATAATATTCAGTTGTGTAGAGACGCAATATTTTGTTTATCCATTCATCAGTTGATGGACATTTGAATTGTTTCTACTTTTTTGGCTATTATGAATAATGCAGTTGTGAACTTTCATATACATATTTTTGTGTAGGTATATGTTTGTTTACCTGTTTTTTCTTAGATATATACCTTGGAGTGGAATTGCTGGATCATGTTAACTCTATTTTTACTCTTTTGATGAACTTCCAGACTGTTTTCCTTACCTTTATTTTAAATCTATTACATTTATCTTATTACTTCTTTCTCTTACATTGAGTGATAGATGTTTTCTGGAAAAATTCCATTGGGGTTAAATTATTTGCTAGTGGAATCTCTGTGTGTGTGTGTGTGTGTGTGTGTGCCCTAAAGGAGCTTGATATTTAATGGCATCTAGCTTTTAACACATATATAAAGCTCTGGTTTAGAAAACAGAAAACACAGATTACAAAGCTGAGTTCTAACATTAACTTACCATGTGACCTGGATATGACTTCTCACCAATAAAAAAAAAAATGATCTAGCACAATACATAATGGCTAGTGAAGTAGATCAGAAAGGAGAATGACCTCTGGTGCCCTAGATTACACCATGTTTAGACAAGGATGTCCAGAAAACAAACTAACAAAGTACAGATAAATTCAGATTACTTAAATGGAAGTTCTAATTGGGATGGTTGTCATTTAAATTTGATTTATAATCAAAATACACAAGTAATTCAATCCATACACTCTCTTTCCCCAGATGTTCTTTGGTCAGAGCTTAAGTTCTAGCTTTTTTGTTGCCACGTTTTATCTAAGCATCAAGCAGAACAGGGAAAGAAGTAGGAAGATTAAAGAATCTGAGTGATCAGTTAACTAATCAGACCCTCAATGTGGATGTTCAGAATTTTAATGCAGAGTCAAACATTCCACAGTGCTGAAATTCCTGGGAAATCAGGTTATGCTGTATTCCTGGAGCTTAGAAGGTGTAACAGCTGGTTTATAGCTGCCATTATTAGTGGTGGGTTAATTTTGTTTTGTTTTCTTTTCTTTTTTAGATAGGCTAATTCTCCAGTCTTTTATTTTTGAAGGAGACAGACTACCTGGAGATGGGAAAAGATGTGATGCTGAACTGCAATTTTTGAGCTCTTCCTTGCATGGAAAAGAGAGTTAATGTTTAATTAGTATTCAGTATACATATGTTGACAGCATAGTACATGCAAAATATTTGTCTGGGAGAGATGGTGAATTCAAAGATAAATAATACCTATTCCTTCCCAAAAGCTTATCATCTGAAGTACACACATAGTTATTATGTATGTTGAAAATGTCTAAAGTAATCATGTCGGTAAATAAAGATGCTAAGGAAATTCAGAGGAAGAAGAAATTACTCCTGCCAGAAGAGTTAGAGAAGGCTTTGAAGAGGGGATTTGGTTCCATTTAAACTGAACCTTGGAGGATGTATCATATTCCATCTGGCAGAGGAGGTAAGGTCATTCTAGCCAAAAGGCACATTACGAGCAAAGGCATAAAATAAGAAACTGTTATCAGGCCTGTTTGAGTAAGAAGAGTTTTATTCAATAGCATTCAAGAAAAGCCATAGAAAGAATCTTCCACGAATTCTCTAGATATTTCAAATAACATATGAATTGAACAGCCTCCTAAGAACCTTAAAACTGTTTTTCTGCATGACTTGTGGGGAATGCTTTCTTCCTCATTTATCATCATCCCACTGGAGTAAAATAGAGTCCCAAAAGATGGAAAGGGAGATGGTTATGCTTGCCATGTGACTTTATGCAAAGAGAAGAATGTTTCCGTCCAGTGACAATGCCCACATAATATTCCACTATTAGGCCCTTCTTACTGAAGACAAGGACATCCATAAAGTATCTTAGATTAATGAATGAATGAATGCATGAAGAGGAGACCAGCAGACCATTGCTATGGTGTAGACAGGAAGCTTAGGGGGAACTTCCTTAGAAATGAGTTTTAACATGTTCTGAGACTTGCTCTGTGAAATCCCCTCAAGATGGTTTTTTGGGTACTCATAGATCTGTTATACTACTTCCTACAGAGACCACAGAATTCGTGCAGTGCATGGAAAGATTAAGATAGGAAGGGAGAAAGTTCTCCAACAGTTAAACATTCGCCGATGAAGTAATTTAGCTCCAAACATGCCATTGTCAATACATGAAATTAAATATTTATATTTTCAGTCTGCTTATCATTTGTTTGGCATTGCCATTTATGTATTCAGAAAAGCAACAGAAAGTTGTTCAACATTAAAAAAAAATGATATATAATCCAAGAGACAGAAGATACATTTTTGTAAATGAATAAAATGTAGAATGTAATATGTGTCAGGAAGCTTTCTATGGACTTCAAATGATGTTGTCTATGAAGGAGGAAGCTATGAATAAAAGACAGAATTAAAATTATTTAATCAATTTAAATAGTTAATAAATATTATTAAAATACGAATTTAGTCAATTTAATAAATTAAGTATTTTCATCCACAGAATTTGGACGTTCAAGTCACTACGGACTTGAATAATTTAAACCAACAAAGTCTACAGATAAATATTAAACATTTGACTAACTATATTACATAGTTTGAAACTATGAATTATATTTTTCAATCTGAAATATATTACATAAATTAAGCAATAAAAAGGTAGTTCTGATGATCTTTGTAACTAAACTGAGTCATAAACACAATTGATAAGAGTTAACTTTAAGAGAAATAAATCTGAAAGACAAAGCATGAAAAACAATTTTGCCTTTTTCTCTATATGAATCAAAATCATATGTAATTTTTAATTGCATAGAATGTGCTCTAACCAGTCATGCAAACTATTTATTAATATCATATCTTTAACTGTGGCTGAATTTGTTTGCCTTGTGTTTTTTGCCAGAGCTCAGTATTTTGGCATGTTTTATATCAGAATTTTCTCATGGCGACACAGTATTGCAGATACAGGTGGTGTCTCATGTTCCTCTTGCAACTTCTTTTAGTTCTCTCCTTTATCCAGTGCTTATCGCTAGCCTGAGTTTAATGTTCCTCACTTCCATCACTTCTCATTCATTGGATAAATGTTTCTTAAAGCCTCTTATGGTCCAGGGTCTCTTCTCTGTGCTGGGGAATACAGCAGTGAGCAAAACAGACAACAGTCCCCAGGCTCATGGACTTTATATTCTCATGTAGGAGGGCACAGGCAACATACAAATAAGAAAGCAAATTATTCTGACAGAGGTGATCGTTTCATCTGAGGGATGACGTTTAACACTAAAATTTATCTTCATATAAAGTGCATGGGCCAATTATATTTATTAGACTCAACACGTATACCTCAGAGTCAGTCAATGGGATTGTTTGTGAAACTGCCAAGCACCTCTGTTCCTGTGTAGTGAAATTTGTATTGCCCTGAAAATTCTTCAGTGTTTATAAATAGTCTAATCTGGAGTGTATAGACCAATTACCCAGTCACAAGAGGCACCAAACTTGTACAGTGTCCAAACTTTAGTGAATTCACTTGGCTTGTTGTCAGCAGTCGACATCGGATATCAAGCTTCTGGCAGGAGCCTGCAATGAAATCATCTCTTCCACCTTCACTTGACCTCAGCCCAGAGGCTGTAGAGCTCAGCTGTAATGTTTCATAATACATCAAGACACATCAATTCCATGCCAGCCTGCCCACCATCCTGGCCGAGCTTAACCAATAAGTAAAGAAAGCAAGCTCAATTATGAGAAACAATATTTTCACCCTGTTAGGATGTTTATTAGATTTCCTAATTAATATAATTTTTATTTGAGGAAGAAAAAAAAAACCAGAATCCAATCTAGAATCAAACTCTCCTGTCAACATTTTAAAAATTGTTTTATCTGGGTCAATGGCTCTTTTCTATTTTTATATACCAATGATTATCAAAGGCAAGGTCAAAATTATAGCATATAAAAATATGAGATGTTTGCATGCTATTTCTGGACTGTTCAGCAGCAGAGTTCACTGGTAAGAAATCTGTACAATTCAGACAGGTTTAAAAAATTCCATCAGAAATAGTAAATCTAACTGATATACTGGAAGATTCATTCATTGAAAACTGTGTTGTTTGATGCCAGTAAAAATATACAAGTGGAACAATAATAGATTTAGGGCTATTAATCTTGTAACCAATCTTAATCAAAGGGCATTAAGATGAATTTTCAACTAAGTGGCTGAATAAAAAGCAAAACTCCAAACAAAAAATCCTAACCCAATTTAAAGTGGTTTTATAATGTGTCTGTTCTCTTGGGAATCATCAGGAATGACAAATATTCATTGAGAATCCACTTTGCATGTGCAAGTCATTTTACTAGTGAAGGTCCAGTATTAAAATGCCATTTTCTTTACCTGGAAAAACAAAAGGGATGAACAAAGGATTCTGGACTCTCAGAAGCTTTTGTAATAGTAGAGATCACTTACTGGTTCACAAAGTTCAACAGCTTTTCACTGAAGCAACAGGACCTTGCCATAGTCACTAGGAGGTCTGAGTTTTGGAGAACTCACAAAAGGACTTTCTTTCTTCATTTGGTGTATCTCAGCATTCTGAAGGTTGTCCAACTCTGGGAGCTCACCAAGTTTCATTTCATCCATTAGGCTCAGAGTAAAGAACAAACCTGCAAATTCTGTCAAAATTGGTGATGTATGGCTGCTGAGAAATTCAAATTGCTTTAAGCGTGGGAGCCAACAAAGTAATGTCCAACTACAGGATGAGATCACATCATGCACTCACTCTTTATGTGAGCTGCATTCTATATGCATGGGGGAGAGCCAAAGCATGAGTTCATTGAAGAAATGGTGAAGAGCTTCTCCTTAACTCTCTAGCTTCCACTGGTTAAACCAGATCCAACACAAACATGTCTATAGACTGTACTTCGAATGTCTGTAAACAGACCTGCACTCCACTTCGACCTAGTAATGATAGACCAACGAAACAGATGCACGCAGAACAAAGGGCATCCCCAATTTAGATTGGTGATTGGACTGAGATTCCCAGGTGTACTATCATCTTATCAGCCATGATGGCCAACATTCTCCAGGTTTATAAAGTTTGTCTGGAATGAGTTTAAGAATCTTGTTGTAGCATCAGCCTTGAGTGAGTTGTCCAAAATACGTATTTTATATATAATAACAACAAGTGCATTCTGGAGAAGTAAAACTAAGGCATTGGTTTATGAGGGGAGTAAAAAAATTTTTAGACATTTTGCCAAAGCATTTGGTATATGTAAAAGCATTCAGCTCAGGGCAGTTTTGATGCCTTCCCTTCTCAATGGTACCAATTATTTCTAGATTGCGGAAGGCAAACTCTGTTCATAAGAGGGGAATGATATGACCAGTGAAGGATTAAAACAATGTGTGGTCATCAGGAAGAGGTTTCAACAAAACATAGCCTCACATAAAAACAGTTTGGATAACAAGATGTAGTAAAATACATTTATGGCTCTTATCGCAAATAAGGCTTTCAAATTTGTATTAGAATAGAAGAGACTCAGAATTCATGAGGAATATTCAACAAGGGCCTGAAATGGTGATGGAGAGTATAGGGACTGAAGGAGAGGCTGTTCATGGAATGGTGATATGACGTCAGCTATCATGGGCCTCTTTTTCCTTTCTTCTTCACAAGCTTGTCCTTGTCTATGTTCTTTCCCCACATCTAAGGCTGCTGAAGAAAATACAGAATGTTCAGTTAAATTTGTATTTTGGATCAGTGAAAAATATTCATTCGTTGAAAAAATTATACATTGTTTTTCTGAAATTCAAGTTTAACTGAGCATCCTGTGTTTTTATTTGCTAAATCTTGCAACCCTACCAATATCCCATCCATTCCATCCCACCCAAGCTTAATAGCAGACAGAGAAAAAGAAAATCATTAATAATATCAGCCAAGGAAGGCTTTGCCAAATGAATCAGGTTGGCCTTGATACCTCTGGTTTTCTGCCCATCCCTATCCTCGCCTCCTCCCCAGCACTGCAGCTTTTCTCTTAAGTTAATGTTTTAATTAAAGTACTATATAAAATGATTAAGCCTCTTGCCTTATAGAAAACTGTCACAGGTAAGGGGCCCCTACACTATCGATGGAGAACATTTACTCTCCATGGGAGGAGTTGATGGGGTTAGCCTACAGGATTTTGTTGTTCATTCTCATTCAGAAGAATATCTGGCAAGCACCACTCTGAAATCACCCTCTTGGTTTGGCTCACTAATTTTTGCATATGAATGCTTTGGATATTGAGTAGAATCTTGAGAAAAAAAATGAAAACATTGCTGTGTTGCTGCTCTCACGCATTTACCATGGGGGGAAAATATTTTCGAATATGCATTGCCTTAGACAGATTTAATGAGATAACTATAAGAAGAAGAAAAATAAGCCTTATGTATTGTTGTGTACTCACAGAGTGTAAAACTGAAAACTCTTGCACTAAAAAATCCATGATTGATTGATGCAAGCCATGGAAATGTGTCAAATTCAACAGCTCTTATGAACTGTTTTGCAAATTGCACATTTTCTTTTCATATGTAAAATTTTAAATTGGCAATAAATTGTATCTGTTTTAGTCTTAGCAAATTATATAAATAACTTCCATGATATACAGCATTTCTCATGAACGCATCAAATGTTACAATACATTTTCATCTGTACTACATAGACCACATATAGAGCATAGAATGTACTTAGAATGTGAACTATAAAGATGTTGAAATGTAGCACATACTAGGAAAATAAGCATTCCTTTGCAGATTGGAATGAATGCCTTCCAAGTGATAAGACAAAACACCACAAATCTGCTAATAAATCTGCCAGTAAGCTTTCTTTCCAAATATATTCCAAGGGAAAATACTTACCTTATAAAGATCAATACATAAATATTCTGTTTATTGTGGCTCAGAATATCTCCTCCACAAGTCTCTTTAATGTTCAAATCCAATTCTATCTAATTTTAAGTAATGATTTCATTTGTTGTGAACTTACTTTTTTCTTATTTGTGAGGCTGTTCCCAAAAGTGTCATCAACTGCACTTATTTTTTTTTTTCAGATCTTTAACCCAAAACTTTTTCTAAAACCAAGTCAGACACAGAAAGACAACTATCACATATTCTCACTCATAAGTGGGTGCTAAAAAATGTGTTAGAAAAATGCAAATCAAAACCACATTAAGATACCATCTCATACCAGTTAGAATGGAGATCATTAAATAATCTGGAGACCACAGATGCTGGAGAGGATGTGGAGAAATAGGAACACTTTTACACTGTTTGTGGGAGTGCAAATTAATGAAACCATTGTGAAAGACAGTGTGGCGATTCCTCAAAGACCTAGAAATAGAAATACCATTTGATCCAGCAATCCCCTTATTGGGTATATACCCAAAGAATTATAAATTGTTCTATTATAAAAACACATGCACACCCATGTTCGTGTGGCACTGTTTACAATAGCAAAGGCCTGGAACCAACCCAAATGTCCATCAGCGATAGACTGGATAAAGAAAATGTGACACATTTACATCATGGAATACTATGCAGCCATAAAAAACAATGAGCTAGTGTCCTTCATAGGGACATGGATGAATCTGGAAACCATCATTCTCAGTAAACTGACACAAGAACAGGAAACCAAACACAGCATGTTACCACACATAGGTGGGTGTTGAACAATTAGAACACGTAGACAAAGGGGGGGGAGCATCACATACTGCAGTCATTTGTAGGGGGGTTAGGGGAGGGACAGCAGGGGGATGGGGAGGGTGGGGAGGGATAATGAGGGGAGAAATGCCAGATATAGGTGATGGGGGGATGAAGGCAGCAAACCACCTTGCCATGCATGTACCTATGCAACAATCCTGTATAATCTGCACATGTACCCCAGAACCTAAAGTACAATTAAAAAAATGTGTACACATGAACATAGAGGGTAAAATAATAGCCGATGGAGACTAGGCAGGCTGAGGGGGTGAGAAGGGGGAGTAGGATGAGAAATTACTTAATGGGTTCAAGATACATTCATCAGGTGATGGTGATGGACATCCTAAAAGCCCTGACTTGACCGTTAGGCAATCTATGTGTGTAATGGAATTGCATCTGTGGCTCATAAATTTATGTATTTTAAAAGACAGTTTGTTCTAATTAGTGTCCATGCCTAAGACTTAAATATTAGAACTTATTTCACTTTACTAACAAGCTATTTACTTTGTAACTTCTTATAGTATTTTACTTATGGATGCTACAAATGTACATTGAGCAGACACTATTTATTGCCTGTATTAAACTTCTTTTCATCTTCCCTTTTAAACTGATTTAGGGGTCTGTTTAAAATTGTAAAATACTTTAGTAAAATTGCTAAATATGGATATTTCAGAAATGTATTTTGTATGTGAAATTACTTGGATGTCACAGCTGGCTGAGGATGAAATATCCAAACAAATGAGTGCGAATCAGATGTCACAAAGTTCAAAGGAGTGAGATGGAAAAAAGGCAATGGTTTGGTCTGGTTAGAAAGAGTTTTATGGCCTCAGGATTACAAAAATAATGCAGCACAAGTATTTTAACTCTTTGTTTTTTATTTTTTTCTTCTTTTTTTTCCCATTTATTTATTTTATTGCTTTTTAGGTTTTGGGGTACATGTGAAGAACATGCAAAATTGTTGCATAGGAACACACGTGGCAGTGTGATTTGCTGCCTTCCTCCCCATCACCTACTTCTAGCATTTCTCCCCTTGCTATCTCTCCCCAGCTTCCCACCCCACACCGTCCCTCCCCTATTTCCCCCCAACTGACCCCAGTGTGTAGTGCTCCCCTCCCTGTGTCCATGTGTTCTCATTGTTCAACACCCAAAGCAGCAAGCTGGAAGAGCCAAGGTAGGCTAGGGCCAAACTCTTGGAGAAAAGATGACAATAAACTGAGAACAATGCTTGTCCTTAATTAAGACTAAGTGGGGAGGATTACCTTATTATAAGGGGTTATCAAGAAAATTGAGCTTTAAAAACTCACTGCTCTAGAGCAACAACACTAGACTCTGAGCCTAACCTAACCCTCATTTTTCCCCAAGGGAGAAGGATTTGCCTCTTTGAAATGATTATATTTGGGGGATAAAAAGTGTTCTGTATGGAAAACCAGAGTTACATAAGTAGTAAGTGATGACAGTTGAGAATTCATGAAAAAAGTCCTAAATTGTACTTTGATTATTTATTTCTTTAAAGCTTTCTCAACTTGTATGTAACCTTGTTATATAGATGATATAACACCTTTCCCTAAGCTTAGCAAAATACCCAGCAAGAAATATGTAGAACTTAACATTTTGACTTTGCAAATCCATATTTTGGTTTAAAATAGAGCAACAGAAATAACTGCACAGTGACCCGTAAATCTATCACTTCCCCTCTGACCTCCCTTCCTCTCCCAAAGTCAGGTTGTACACTTCTGTGTACTTAGACATCTGCCCCAAATCTGAACCAGCATTCGGGTGACTGTCTTTGTTCTGTCACTTGATTTTCCTGCAGTGCTTTTGTCCCTCTCCCGTAATCCTTCCATTCTGCGTGTTGTCTCACCAGAGAAATCTGCACAGCCTCTCCCAGACCATCTTCCCTTTATCAGCACCATCAAATACCCTCCTTCCGGTCCCTCTGGGTTGTCACTTAACCTATTCCAGTGCCTTCGGCTTAGTGTTTCTGACTCCAGTCAGGGATGTGAGTATTCTAGTTTGTCTGACTAAAG
Source organism: Sapajus apella (assembly GCF_009761245.1). Lineage (NCBI taxonomy): Eukaryota > Metazoa > Chordata > Mammalia > Primates > Cebidae > Sapajus > Sapajus apella. Next base: position 3,877,663 of record NW_022437001.1, read on the forward strand.
AATCAGACACATTACTAAAAAATTCAATTGCATGTGCTGTTGAGTTGTGAATAATCATTACCATTTAAGCAGATATCCATAAAAATTGTATTCACAATTATTACTCAACAAATAATTACTTTGAGTTAGGATTTTCAAGGAGCAGTTTGTGTGGATTCTTAAAGAGTTTCTGCTCTCTGGTAGGTTTGTCATGCCCAATTTCACTTAACACTAAACTAAATGAGGGAAAAAAATGTCTTTCTAATACAGGATTTTCAAAAAAAGAATATAGAATAATAAATATATTATTAATGCAAATATTCCATGTTGATAAGTATAATATAATAGGAGAGAATTGAGAAGAGGTAATTGTATTTTTAAAATATTGATTAATCCTATTGAATGACAGACAAATTTAAATAATAAACATGGGCCTGAAAGACTTTTAAGGTCTTTTGAAAAAAATACAAAGATAAGTAGAAAAATTGTTAAATTTTAAAATTCCTTCCAACTGAAAAAGATTTTCTATAGTATAGAGTTGAAGAACAGGATATTAGTGCTAACATGCATGATAATACAGGGTAAATTGACAACTTGAGATGAATACTGATTAGTAAAAAATATGTGATTGTTGGAATCAGTGCAGTTTTGTGCCAAGATCTGAATGAAAATTGAGGAATGCCTAGTATTCTAAACTTTCAACTTCAAAGACTGTTCATAAAATGGAAGATATAGACAGGTCAATAATTTACAGGACGTATGTAGTTAATGAAAAGGTTTCTTGTCTCATTTAAAGAAGTTCCAATAATCTACAGGACATATGTAGTTAATGAAAAGGTTTCTTGTCTCATTTAAAGAAGTTCCAATAATCTGTCTTTCTGCATATAGGCATTTCTTATTCTCATCCATAATCGATATAAGGCCAGTTAACATTTAACTGGCACACAATTGCAAAGCACTTTGCAAATATAAAATATTATGTAAGTGCCATAGAATCCATTATTTCATACTCAATCTTCAAGCAACAATTAATGAACAATGCAGTATTATAGAATAGTCTTACTAATGGAAATTTAACTTCCCTTTAGCTTTGGAAGATTTCAGAACATTACATAATTGTGTAAAGTCAAAATAAATTTTGATCCATACATTATTTATGCTATTTGGTTGTCTGGCTTTAAGTAGACACATATATAATATTTCATACATAGAATTATATGTGTATGCATATGTAAAATCTCCCATTTCCTGAATGATGTAATAATTTTCATTCTAGAATTTATGTATTTATGTCCTCATGACTAAACATTTCATTTAACTAGTACACTCCCTGTGCTGAACATTATCTGTGATTTGCAAAAGAGCCTTCTCAAAGCCAGTATCACTAAATGATCCTTCTATGAAGAATTCAATGAAAAATTCTAATTTTTTACTCAGATTTTTGTGGTGCATTTTATTTGTAAAAAGAGCCCTGGGAAATTTGCAAAGCTGAAGATTTCTATGATGTGATCCAAAACTCTAATACAGGCAAGGGCTACTGTTATATTACTTGCAAACCCACTCACTGTTTTTGGTTGTTTGAATAGATGAGATTAGCCTCAACAGCTATACCTGCTTTCAATGTTTGGCACTTTCAGTGTACTCCCATTTTTAAGAAAAAAGTGGGAGACACCAGACACAAAGAACTTCAGTAACTTTATCGATTCTTAGAACTGCCAAGTATTGTGGAGGCAGATGAAGTGAAGGTGAATTTCAAGAATGAAGATCTTGAGGCACGCTCACTCTTTCAGTGAACTGAACAGATTTGAAAATGTACAGACCTCATCATTTTCAACAAAAAGCTGTGCTCATCAGGCCTAAGAAGAAAAGTTTGATCAACCATCTCCTACTGCTTTTGGTATTTTTTGTTGCTGAATAGATATCTCTAAAGATGGTAATTTTGTTGGAATTTAGTTGACTTCACTACTAAATTAAACCTAATTTGGGAAATATTTCATAGTAGCTTTAGGCCACCATTCCAGGACTCTTTGGAAGAAAAGAAGAAATGAAAACATTCTGTTCATCAAAGCCCAGAATATTTATGCAGTATCTGACCCAATCACTTGTGGGATAATTTATTCATTCATTCTGTCATTTATGCATTCTAAAGACATTTATAAATTGCTACTATGTGCCAGCCATTGTGTAAGAAAGTAAACATGATGGAGATGTGTTAGAAAGTTCTCAGTGAAGATTAAAAAATAAACAATTATCATACAAGAGGACAGCTGGAGAGAGAGATTTATGTATGATGAGGGGTCTCTAACAACCTGAAAGGTAGGTGGGTCAAGGCAAGTTACTCTGAATATGTGAGTTTCAGTTTCCATGAGGCAGAAAGGATATTTCCCTTAGAAGAGATAGAAATGTCAACTTTCAGGCAGGAGATAAGATTATAAGTGCATACCAAACTTGTTCTTGGAATGTAGAAGATATATGAAAGAAGAGCAGAAAATATAGCTAGTGAGAGAGGCAGTGATAAGATCACAAAGGCACTTGTATGTAATACTAATGAGTTTGAACTTTATCATGAAGACATTAAAGAGACACTAAAGAATAGTTATTGGATGAATGGATGAATAAATGAATATACAAGTGAGACAAGAATACTTTTAATGCATTTCCAAGGTGAAACAGAAATCTGGTAACTATGATGCTCTTATAGGTCTAATACACATATACACGCATATATACACACACAAACAAACACACATATAAGTGTGTATGTTTATGTATATATATATAGTTAAAATGAGCTATATGTAGCATCAAGCAAAGAACCTGGTCACCACAGTGTCCTGGGCCCTAAAGCAGGGAGGAGGGCCTGGCACGTAGTAGTTGCTTAATGTATATTTGCTGATGAAATGTATGAATAAACATATTTTAAGAAGGAAAGGAAGCCATGTCTCAGAATACAGAGTGGAAAACAATATGGAAAGAGGAACATCTACGAGGATGACTCCTAGGTTTCTTGCTCGAACTAATGAGTGGATTTTAGCCTCTCCCTCAGAGAAGGAATTTAAGAGAACAAAAATACTTGGGATGTGAAAGTAAAATTTTATTTTAGATGTGTTGATTTTGACTCTCAGTGAGACATCCAGGTATTTCAAGAAGGTAACTTTATCTATAACATTAGGGAATCTGAATTTTAAATGGTAGATGAAGTTAAGAAGGTATGTATTTTTCAAAAAGAATATTTAAGGAAGAAAAAAGATTGAATGAGGTGATGGGAAGAGGACTTACTGTATTTTCTGTAAGTTGGTCCTGAAGTCTTTCTCATGAGTGTGCCCATAAGCTCTAGCTCAGTCCTGACTTGTCATCGAAAGATTCAATCACAGATGTTTACAGTGTGCCTCTCATGGGATACTTTTTTTTATCCTGGTAGACAGTCTGCCGCCTAAGTGTCCAACCCATGACCTGGTGGCTGTCTCACAGAATACTTGTTTATACCGGCAAATGCGCTTGCTGCTCTTGTCTGATCTCTGTTTTATTTATAGTAATGCAGTCACTCTCTATAAGAGCCTCAACAGGGAAAGAAGTTAGGTTTGGATGTGTTGGTCAGATGAGACCCAGAGGAGGCAACTCAACAAAACACATGAAATAACAGAACCATTTTCTTACTCACAGATCCCAGAGAGACAAGGACAGCACCCTTTATAGAGCCAATTGGAAGGCACATGGACACTCAACCAACAGGTGGGGAGAGAAGAGAGATAAGAAGACCTAGGGACCACGGCATTCACCAGGGTCTAAGACATGATCCAAGCAGGATTCTCTCAGGGAGTTCTGCTTGGTGGGTTTAGAGAAAACAGATGTGAATTCTGTGGAGTCACACTGTGACTGAGAGGTGGTCACTGTGGCATATCTGCACAGTCCATGCAGGGTGCAGGGCCCCATAGCGTGAGTCAAGTAGTTTGTATCTAACCGTCCCATAGGAAGCTTGTCACCAGAAGATGGTTGTTTTAAGGCAGATATCTACGTCTACCACTTTGAGGATCTGGAAGGAAGTGGAGAACTGAAAATTATGTCAATGGTTGCTAAGCTCTGCTTCTGTCCAGAGAAAGTTAAGCTTATATTGAAATGGATGATGAAGCAATATGAAATTGCAAGAATTCACTTCAAAACTTCACATAGAAGATGGAAGAAATAATCAGAGAGGTGGAGGAAAAAACCAGGAAAGCGAGATGCCTCTGAAGCTAAAGGAGAAAGTAGATAATTTTTTAATGTGCATGATGAATTTTAAAGAAAACTATTAAATGCAATGTAAAGACATAAAGAAAAATAAAGCAAATAATCAAGTAATTGGACTTTTCCATCTTTAATGATTACAAGGGCCCTAGATTAGATAACATGTATAAACAGATCTTTACATGGAAAAGTAACCTAATTTTGATATTCTCTTCTCTTTAATTCATGTGAAAGAACGTGAGTTCTCATTAAACATGTCCCTCTAATATACGCAAGGAACACAGTGATAAAATATTAGTAAACTATGGATATAATAAGGATACCACAGCATCTCTATTGTAAGGGCTATATATACCCACCGTCATTTATCAAAGCAATCAAACCAGCATTCATTGAGTACGTATCACTTAAACTTTATACAAATCATGCCATATATTTTAGTCTTGAAAATAATATTTTCTCCAAATAACTAGCTTTTCCCCATTTTACATAAAAGAAAACAGGCACAGTTAGTTAACTGGCAAGTGAAAAAGTTGGAAATTTAATGTAAGTAGTTAAACTTTAAAAGCTGTACCCTTAACCATCATGCCATACTTTTTCAACATCAGCAGAGTAATGATCAAACACCGCTTCAATCAGAATAGTAATTGCAGCTTTTAAAAGGTGTACCTATATAGCACAATAGTGATCTGTATAATTAATTATATACTCTTTGAGACACTGGAAAATTTATTTGGGAAATGCCTTAGCTTGAGCTCTTTCTTTTATACACCAATAATAAAAGTTTCACGTTTCAGTTGGGAGAAATATTTCCAGTGATCTATTGCACGGTATGGGTATCTATAGTTAATAATAATGTATTGTATATTTCAAAATTGCTGGGACAGTAGATTTTAAATATTCTTATCACAAAGAAATAAGTATGAGAGGTGACGATCATGTTCATTACCTTGATTTAGTCATTCTACAATGTATACCTGTATCAAAACATAAAAATCTATAATTGTCAATTAAAATGTAATTTAAAAAAAGATTTAAAATTATTGATAAGTTAAAACTTTTTTTAAAGTTTCCAAATGCAATTAAATTACAGACTATAATTCATCATGCTTTTTCAAATCCATTTACATTATTTAAATTATGGTTTTCTAGGCGTGCTTTTATGTAAAATCTGATAACATGATGAAATGATCATTTACACTCTCTAATTACTATTATTACATAACTTTGCTTATAACTGAAAGCTAGTGATTTGTTTTTCAAGATTGGTAAATTTCTGACAGACAGGAAAATGAAAATCATACCAGAAGCTAAATTAATTTATTAGCATCTCTATTAAACTGAAAATCTCTATCAGCATAGAGTTAGAAGTCATGTAAACTTATGGAAAATGATTTTAGGACTAAGAAGAACATAAAAAAGACCTATTTCCAAAAGAAATTAAAAATCTAGAGAATTATTTTTATTTTATTATTATTTATTTTGTTTTTTGTTGTTGTCATTGTTGTTTTTGAGATGGAATCTCACTCTGTCTCCAAGGGTAGAGTGCAGTGGCCCGTTCTTGGCTCACTGCAACCTTCGCCTCCTGTGTTCAAGTGATTCTCCTGCCCCAGCCTCCCAAGTAGTTGGGATTACAGGCATCCACCACCATGCCTAGCTAATTTTTGAAAATATTTTTGGCCACGTCCGGCTAATTTTTTTCTAATTTTGGTAGAGATGGAGTTTCACCATGTTGGCCAGGCTGGTCTCGAACTTCTGACCTCAAGTGATCCACCTGCCTCAGCCTTCCAAAGTGCTGGGATTACAGGCATGAGCCACCGCATACCACCTAGAGAATATATTTTTTTAAGTTACTTCAAATAAGAAGGGAGATACTATACGTAGGCACAAAGTGTTTAGAATTGTTCCAGCTTATAGACAAATGAAGACATATTTTCACTGGATGTAAACACAGATGAGTAAGATTAGGAAAGTTATTCAATAGGAGGAGCCACCAATATGAACAGATAAATATTTCATCATGAATAATGCATACATCCAGATGATGAATAATGAACTGATTATTCTGGACATGAATAGAAATTGGAGAGGAATTTGTTTATCCTAAGTAATATGGGTGGCAGCATTGACTATTTTATGACACCAGATAGTATTACTTGCTTTTATATCCTGTTAATAAATATGAAGCCCAACATAACTGTCTTCAGTTTGCAGTGAGGTAACAATTTTGAAGAGAAAGTAATGTTAATCCTGCTGCAGTGATTTCTTTAGAGTTTGACATTGTAACTCAGAATATGAAAAGGTGAGTGTCTTCATGATCCGCATCTTCAATAAAGGTGTTTTAAACTGTCAGCAAATTTAAATAGAAAAGGACATACAAGATCAACATCTTAACTTTTCTGCAATTGCTCAGTGACGCACCCTCTGATTTAACACATGAACCCTTTGTATAGATAGCTGTCTGTTTCACGTCTATGACACTTTTCTTTAAACATAATGTTTCTTCTTTTCTTTTGCTATTTCCTTTTAATTTTTTTTTTTGGTGGGGGTGGGTTTGTCTTTGCCCTGGAGCCATTGTTCTTTGCCTGCTCTCTCCCCTCTGCTCAGCCTCCCCCTTCACTAGGCATTACAGCTTCTTCTAGAGGTAGAGACAGCAGGTGGCGGTGATGGAGAAGGTCTGTTCATACTCAGAATGGGATGGATTTTGGAGCCCTTTTCTCTCTGTCTGAATATTTTGGAACTGTTTTCCATAGTTATGAAGGAATCTTGCTTCCTGGCCCCCACTCACTAACGTTTCCCCCCACCATCCGTCTGTGAGCATTGCTTTGTTTCTGTGATCACTGAACTGAAACCAGTTGAGTGTCAGCACTTATCCCATATGTTCATTAGCAGTGAATCTGTAATTAATTTCTTGTGGTTTAAAGTTAATGAAACTCTGTGTGTGTGTGCGCGCGCGTATGTGCTGTGTTTATGAGTTTTTAAATGATTGCTTAATTATTTTTCTTAGTTTTGTCTACATTCATAATAAAGGGACCTTGTTTTGTTTGGCTATTTACCAGTAGATTTTTTTTCCTTAAATCTACAGTGTAGATCACATCAGATGAAAGAAAGTGTTTTACTTGTGAGCTACCTTGTTGATTTCAAAGGCAAAAATATTTTATTGGCACATTAGTAAAGCCCATTAAACTATTTCATAGGGAGACTGAGACATGTTTTCACATTTCTAGAAAGCTATAGTAAAAATAGACTATGAAAAGCATACAGACTAGTCATGTAATATTAGATATTGTTTAGGAAGGTTTTTCTTAACTTATTTAGTTGATTGATATCTGATAAGAGAGCAAATGATAAATTTGAAAGTTAAAAACAATGCCATCGTAAGCCCATTTTATATGTGCATATATATATTCTATACGAAACACATCAATATTTTCTAAAATATTATCTACAAAGATCATGCATTATATATGTAACAGGAAATAAAAACAGAAAATTCTCTGAATGTAAACAAAAGCACACATCCTATTGTCTTTTCAAGACATTAATACTTGAGGTTCTTCCTATATATTTTCAATCATTCCAGCACTTAAGGAAATGGGAATTTACTAATTTAACATTTATTGAAAGTATACTTTTTACAAAGCAATGTGAGAGATTCAAAGACAAATAAACGTGGCCTGAGAGGGCGGATGAACGGCCAGTTGCAGTCGGCAGAGTTAACGTCGGAGAAGGTGTGTAGGGCCTTAGGAAGCTCAGCTTTCTGTCACACATAGAATTTTTCAGGATATTTTTGTCTAATAGCTCTCTGGTGAGAAAAAAGCTAGCACATTAAAAAGACTTACACTACAGACCCTAGAGTCTCCATCTATTAGGAAAAATAGTGAACGGCTATGAAATTTTTAACCTAAATATTTGTATATTGAGGAATCAAAATAGGTAGAGAATCAGTTTTATCCTGTTCTCGGGATTAACAGCATGAGACGAGGAGTCAGAAACCCATGGGTTTAAATGCTGGGTCACTGTTTGCCACCATGTGACTGGGAAGAGTACTCAGCCTTTCTACTCCTCGGCTTTAACAAGTTTTGAATGGTTTTTACTGCATAAGTTTGTGGTAAGCATTACAAGAAAAAGTATCGCAAATAATTTATCACAATGCCCAACCATAAAATCATAATCATCAGTCAATACTATCAGCATCACCAGTATTTGTATTTTTACTGGCTTGGAGGCAAGTTCCTCATATGTCAAAATAGTTATGATTTTCCCTTTGTGAACCTGAAATAGGAAGTCTCACAGGGAAAAGGGGCTGTGTAAAGAAAAATTTGAGGAGACATGGCATTTTGCTGACTGTAAAGAAGGTCCAGAGAGATGGCGCTTGTCAGCGGAATGCCTCACACACCAGTCCTCTCACTTAATTCAGGAAAAGATTCAGCTGCCTATAGTTCATTCTGCCCATGCCAGCTGCCTGTCTTTCGGGTTCTGAGTTGTGTGGGTTGTGTGTTATTCTACAGTCTAGTCCTGGAGAGACTTCTTTGACAAAGGCTATTTCAGTTTGTTGTCGTAAGGCAAATCTAATTCACAATGGCTAAGGAACAGATCACTGCTGTAGCAAGAGTATGGGTAAATTAGGAAGTCTGTGGGGTTTGGAAATGTATCCGATTAATGAGGCTCCTGATTGCTAGTTAATCCCAAGACCCTGGAAAGACCTGAAGATCTCACTTAAGCTTTCCTAAACAATGCAATGAAAGAATGGAACATTCACCAGCTTCTTAAGCTTCCAAAAAGCAACAAGTAAGAGTTACCTGGCCTCAAGCAGTTTGGTAGAAACATCTACTTCTCAGACATACAAGAGGATACAATTTCCTAGTCCCCCCTTGTTGGGACTTTGGTACCCTGTGACTGAATTCTGGTCCACAACATGTGGGTAAATGTCATGAAAGCCATTTCCAGGTCTGACCTTTAAAAATATCTTACACAATTCCCCGTCGTCTTTCTTTCCTGGTCTCAGCATACTTGGGGAATACACATTCTAAATCACACAGCTATGGAATGGAAGACACTCCTGTCCTATATCAGACTTTACATGAAGAAGAAAAAATTCTATATTGTGTTATACTACTGAAGTTTTACAGTTTATATTTACTATTTCAACATAGCTCAGACTAATCTGACACATGGAGAGAGTGTAATTCTCCAAGTGTCATGGAGAATGGTTGCAAGAACGACTTGCAGAATCATATTTTTGAAGGCTTAAATCAGATCATACCTTTTTATGACCTTCCAGTGACTTCCTCTTATAATTAGAATAAAATCTGAATTCTTGGCATGGTAAGACCCTGCATAACCTGATCCCTGTCTCCCTCTCTGGCTTCATGGCCTACATTTCCCCTTTGAATTCAACTTTTTGAAATCCTTTGAATAGGCCATGGCTGTGTCAGAACCGAAGGTTTGAGTACTGACTGTGACTTCTCCCTCAAATATCTTTGCCTGAGAATCCACAAGGCTGGCTGTTTCTCATCCTTCAGGTCTCTGTCACTTCCCCAGAGTTACCCACTCCTGGTAAATTCACTCATGGAGAATTTCTCTCCCTTTATCCTGTATTTATTTATTTTTTTCTGAATATTTGAAATACTCTTATCTAATTATTTACTAGTGAATTATCTGTCTATCTCACCTTCCACACTAGAATATATCCTGTGAGATCAAGCACCTCATTTGGACGAGGTCAGACACACCCTGTGTTTTAACAGTGTCTGACACATAGGATATATTCATGGGCAAATGGTTGCTTACTTAATGGAAGAAACAAGGTTGTTGGTTTTTGTTTTTGTTTTTTTACTCTTAAACTCAAGTGACAATGTAACATAAGCTCTATGATTCCATAGGTCTGTGTAACAACAACAACAAAAAGGCAACATTACAAGGAGCTATATCAGAATATACTTGCATTAGGTTGAATACTGTCCTGGAAAATTTCAGTATGGCCTCTTTTGGAAAGAAGGTTATTGCAGATGTAATGAAGTAAAGATGAGGTCATGCTGGATTAGAGTGGGTGCTTAATCCAATGTGACTGACATCCTTTTAGAAAGAGGGAAATTTGGGCACAGAAACACAGACACACAGGGAGAACACCATGCTAAGACAAAGGCAGACCTGGGAGTTAGGCTACCCCAAGCCAAGGAACACCAAGGCTTGCCAGCGGCCACCAGCAGGTAGGAAGAGGCAGGAAAGGATCAGACTTTAGAGTCTTCAGATAAAACATGGTCTTGCTTATGTGTTGACTTTAGATGTCCAGCCTCCAGGACTGTGAGAGAAGACATTTCTGTCATTTTCAGTCACCAAGTTTGTGGGACTTTTTGCAGCAGCCCCAGGAAGTTAAGCAACATAACGAACCTCAAGAAGTCTAATTTAAAGCAGCATTGTATTGATGTAAAGAAATCAGGGTCTTAGAGGAAAAAGGAAGAGCCTGAAATCAAGTAAGCTGAATAACATTTTTATAAGAAAAAGTAAAATTTGAAAACAAGGCAGAAGCGATGTACATTTTAAAAACTGTGTGGCTAGAACTGCATAGCAATTGGCCAAAAAAATAAACAAACAAAAAAGGAACTATAACCCAAGTGAAGCTATACTAAATTTATACTTTTCCTTCTGAAATTATCTTCCCCTTTAATTTAAATAACAAACAGAGCCTCATCCTATTGGACTTCAGGAAAACTAATTTCTCATCTAAGTATTTCTGAGTATGTTAGGGTCCCCTTCCATGTATTCTAAGAGTAAAGTATTCTAGCAGTCTAGCATTCTTTCACCAACTTTACCTCCAAAACATGAATTTGGACATTTTATTACTACTCAGATTGCGGTTGCCTTGATAAGACTGAGGCTGAAGCTAAAATAATTAAGTGATATTGTGGAAAATAAATTAAAACTAAAATTAAAATATTCTAGTTCCTAGCACCCAAGGACCACCCCAAGACAATCCTGTAAGGATTTTCTTATAGACTTCCCTTCGTAGTTTGCAGTCAGCCACTGTATTTCTGAGGCAAACTGTCCACCCTGCAGGAGAGCATTCTATTCCAAGTCGTCTTGTTCTCAAGTTCACATCCTCCCAGTCAATTCCAACACTAGCACCAGATGTAGAGGCCCTGCCAGTGAAAGCTACAAATTAGTGTCATGAAAAATCTCAGCACAAGAAATATACATCTCCCACTTCTAGAGTAAATCCCAGAGATCATAGCTTTCCCCCTTGCATGATGTGAAAGATAGCGACTTCTAGCTGAAAATAATACAGAATTTTTAAAAATCTTTAGATGAAAGACAATTTGTTGTGTTTGACACAACAAAGTAAATTACAGAAGGACACTGAAAAACTGATATGTGCTTAAAATGCCTACATAATAAAAATAAAATTAACATAAAAAGAAAATGGGTATTGGAAATCTTCAGAATAGGATTGATAAGGGGTTTCTATCTGTCATATCAAACGAACTTTAACATATATTAGAACAATAGTAAAGTATCAAGAGCAGATATTTTGTGCAAACTTGTTAAATGGTCTCCTGAATACCCACGACACAGATATCTGGGAGTTTATTCATATGGATGGAGACTCAGGTACAACACATAAAGTATTTTAGAGAGAAAGAATGGGAATTTTCAAACAAGCCATTTCCCAGGTGAGACAGAGTAAACGTTTTCTCTGTACAAAATCAGAAGTAGTCTTGAGGGAGAGGAGAAGATGATAACAGGATTTGCTTCATGAGGCCACAGATAATCGGTATAGTACCTTTTTGTCTCACAATAAATGGGAGAGGCCAGCACATGGCTAAGCTTAGTCTACTGAACTCTGATGGGGTTCCACAAATAATGCTTTAAGGGTGAGAACAACCCTAAAACTGTCCAGGACTCACCACTGAGGCCAAGAAATTCAAGAAGAAAAGCCTGTCTTTTCAGCCACAGTAAATAAATAGGAAGATGCAGAAACATTGCAAATTGACATCACAAGGAAAGAGAAAGAATTCTGCTTAATATTTGGTTTATCCTCATCATTTTTGACGGTCTTTTAAAAATATTATTCTAACATTTTTCTGAGTTATAAAATGATTGATAGTCGTTGTAAGAGTTTCAAAGAAAATGTAGGAATGTGTAAATTAAAAAATGACTAACAATCCCATTACTTTTGATAGTCACTGGTAACTTTTTAGTGTTTTAAATTTCTATCTATTCATTTCTATTTATACATCTATGCCCATAGCTATAGGCATAGGTATAGGAAAAACAAACTTTTCTTCTCTCTACTTTTGCTATGGTTTGAATATGTGCTCCTTCCCAGACTAATGAAATTTAATCCCCAAAGTGGCAGTTCTGAGAGATGGGGCCTTTAAAAGGTGACTGAGCCATGAGTGCTCTGCCTTCATGAATGGATTAATAATGAATTGGTGGATTAATGGGTTATGATGGGAGTGGAACTTCCAACTTTATTAGAAGAGGAAGGGAGACCTGACCTAACGCGCTCAGCCTCTGGCCATATGATGACCTGCGCTGCCTTGGAACTGTGCAGAGTCCCTACCAACAAGAAGCCTCTCACTAAATGTGCCCCCTTGACATTGGGCTTCCCAATCCCAATAACTGAAGAAACAAATTTCTTTTTTTTTTTTTAATAAATTATCCAGTTTCAAGTATTCTTTTATAAGCCAGAAAAAAACAGATGATGACAACTCTTAACCCTTCACTTTTGCTCATCAAAATGCATAAGGATTTTTTTACATGCTGATCAATTCTCCAGTTCTCTGCAGATACCAATTAGGTGTCCTATAATTAAACCCATTGCTAACACTATCTACCTGGAGAGAGCATCAAGTCCCACAGTTTAAGGACTCAGTCTCCACAAGGCTGCCCCCACTTCAGATGTGACAAGCAAGCTTTGGTTGTCACCAGTGCTTCTGAGTAACCAACTATAAAATCAGAAGTTTCTACACCTTCTCTTTGGGTTTGATCATTTAGCAGAATGGCCCCCAGAACTCAGGAAAACAATACCCTTATTAGATTACTGGAGCTCCCCTGACCTCCCTTGGTATGCCATCCTCCCCACACCTCCACGTGTTCTCTAACCTGGAAGCTCCCAAACCTGTCCTTTAGGGTTTGTATCTTTTTATGGGAGCTTCATTACATAGGCATGATCAATCAAATCATGGCCCGCTGTTGATCATTCTCTAGCTCATCTCCTCTTTCCTAAGGTTGAGGAGTGCGGCTGAAAGTTCCAGCTCTCTAATCACATCCTGAGGCTGTCGGGGAGTCCCTAGCCACCAGTCATCTTATTAGCATACAAAAGGATACTCATCGTTTCAGAGAGTCTGAAAGTTTTAGAAGCTGTGTGCCACAGAACAGGGGAAGAAAACAAATATATATTTCCCATTATGCTACAGCATATATCTGAATGATGTATGTGTATAATATTCCATTATATATATCTTAATTTAGAGAATCATCTCCCTATTCTTTAGAAATTTTGATTCTTTGCAAGGGTTAATATTATACTTGTATGATATATGTATGTAATATATAAAAATAACATAAAATTTCATTATAATGAAATTATATGTAAAAACAGCTCTCTCATAATTAAAAAAAATTCATTCCTAAAGCATTTATAGCTAATGGCATGAATATTTTGAAAAGTCTTATTAAACATCATTAGGAGTCACTCCACAAAATTGCACCAACTTAAATTACTACCTTCAGCAAATGAGAATATATTTTACTATGCAATTTCCAATACCAGATATTAACATTTTGCTTTCAATTTTTGTTAATTTGATAGCTTAAAAATATCTACTTTTAATTTTTATTTCTTTATTGTTAGTGAGGTAGAACGTTGGATTCTTTTTTCCTGCTGTTCAAATTCTCATTATAAATCAGTAACCAGAGAAATTGTATGATTATAGTACATTAGGAAAAAATAAATAAAGCTATTTAATTGGAGTTAATGGATATTCCCAGGTGTTCTACATATAAACAAAATGGGAAACTCGGAAAAACTACAATCTGGACCTTTTTGCACATAAAAGCATAAAAGTTACACACAAAAAATTGAACTCTCTGGCATCAAAGACATACTAATATATACAATAAGTTACCATTTATAGCAAAAGGTGAATCAGCCCCTGTTAAGCACCCACTGTTGTGTTATTTTAGAGTTGCTATGCTAGGGATGATGTCTAACAAGAGGGAAGAATCTGGGTGATAATAAGATATGGCTGGTGAAGGATAGCTAATCCTGAGTGCAAATGAATTATCTGTAGTTCTAGGTAGCAGTTACAGACTTTTGTAGCCATTGGGGGGAAGAGATTACATAATTTCAAGTTAAAATAGAATCTTTTCTGCCATGCATTATATGTACTTATGTCCAGGATTTACCAGGGATAGGGCTTAAGAACAAGTGTACCCTGTAGAAGCCTTTAGGTTAGGATATCTTCTTAGGCATGGCAGGGAGAATGGCTAACCGTTATCACTGACTGCTGCTGATTTTGGTTTTGTAAAGATGCCAGAAACTACCATGTCTCCCTGCCTTTGTTTGCCTAAAAGGAAGAAAATTATAAGTTCATCACAAGAGAAATGGCATTGTGATTCACAGAAAGAAGCCAATGGAAATAGATGACATAATACAATTTATTTTACTGTTGATAAAGATACAGAAACATAACTGCATTGAAGCTGAAGTTGGCCCTACAATGCAAGGACCACAGTAGCATTCCTGATCAAAGTCCCTAGTTTCCAGACATATGTCTTCATGCTAATAACACTTCCTCATGTTGGGGACGCCGTCAGTCAAGTCCTTCAAGATGCATCCTGGTTCGGTCTTTTTTTTTTTTTCCTTTCTTTTTTTTTTTAATACCTACATCTTTCCACCCATGCTGGAAAATCTGGCTGTGAGTCTATCTGTCTTTCCATGAGGTATAAGTAGCTGGTAATGATGTAGGCATGTTGCTGAATATTTACCGTGAGGTGAGTGACTTCAAGACCATTTCCCAAGCACATGATCCCTAGCAATTCTAGGTTTTATGCTTTCTGTAGGCCGAATTCTAAAGTTATAAAATGATAGGTGCACATTGAAAACAGGTTAACTTATTGTAGTCATTTAAAAAAAATTGATGAGGAAACTTTCCACTTTCTCAGTATTAATGATGTCTCCTGCAGTGGATATTAGCTATATGTGACCTAAAATTGACTGAAATTTCTATGCCCTTATAATCAATACATTATTAAACCCAACTTAAAGTCACCTGTGTTATCTAAGTGGTGATGATGATGATGTAATATCTTAAGTAATACCCATGAACAATTGGTACAGAATTTCCATGAGTATTAATAGGGTCAAAAATAAATGTTGTGATATCAATTTTTTATTTTGATGCTCAGAACATCAATAAACCATTTAACAGTGGACCCTGTAATCCAAGAGCACCACAAGTAGCAGTCAACTATATTCAGACCTAAAGAGCTTTCAAGTCAAAAATTTTTACTAGGGACTTCTAATCTTTTTTTTAAATTGCATTTTAGGTTTTGGGGTACATGTGAAGAACATGCAAGATTGTTGCATAGGTACACATATGGTAGTGTGATGTGCTGCCTTCCTCCCCATCACCTATATCTGGCATTTCTCACCATGCTACCTCTCCCCAACTTCCCACCCCCCACTGTCCCTCCCCTATTTCCCCCTGACAGACACTAGTATGTGATGCTCCCCCCCCCGGGTCCATGTGTTCTCATTGTTCAACACCAACCTATGATTGAGAACATGCAGTGCTTGATTTTCTGTTCTTCTGTCACTTTGCTGAGAATGATGGTTTCCAGGTTCATCCATGTCCTTAGAAAGGACACGAACTCATCGTTTTTTATGGCTGCATAGTATTCCATGATGTATATGTGTCACATTTTCCCTGTCCAGTCTATCATCGATGGGCATTTGGGTTGGTTCCAGGTCTTTGCTATTGTAAACTGTGCTGCAATGAACATTCGTGTGCATGTGTCCTTATAGTAGAACGATTTATAATCCTTTGGATATATACCCAGTAATGGGATTGCTGGGTCAAATGGAATTTCTATTTCTAGGTCATTGAGGAATCGCCACACTGTCTTCCACAATGGTTGAATTTACACTCCCACCAACAGTGTAAAAATGTTCCTGTTTCTCCACATCCTCTCCAGCATCTGTTGTCTCCAGAATTTTTAATGATCACCATTCTAACTGGTGTGAGGTGGTATCTCAATATAGTTTTGATTTGCATTTCTCTGCTGACCAGTGATGATGAGCATTTTTTCATATGTTTGTTGGCCTCTTAAATGTCTTCTTTTGTAAAGTGTCTGTTGATGTCCTTCGCCCACTTTTGAATGGGCTTGTTTGATTTTTTCTTGTAAATCTGTTTTAGTTCTTTGTAGATTCTGGATATCAGCCCTTTGTCAGATAGGTAGGTTGTAAAAAATTTTTCCCATTCTGTTGGTTGCTGATTCACTCTAATGACTGTTTCTTTTGCTGCACAGAAGCTGTGGAATTTGATTAGATCCCATTTGTCTATTTTGGCTTTTGTTGCCAATGCTTTTGGTGTTTTGGTCATGAAGTCCTTGCCTATGCCTATGTCCTCAATGGTTTTGCCTAGCTTTTCTTCTAGGGTTTTTATGGTGTTAGGTCTTATGTTTAAGCCTTTAATCCATCTGGAGTTAATTTTAGTTTAAGGTGTCAGGAAGGGGTCCAGTTTCTGCTTTCTGCACATGGCTAGCCAGTTTTTCCAACACCATATATTAAACAGGGAATCCTTTCACCATTGCTTGTTTTTGTCAGGTTTGTCAAAGGGCTAATGGTTGTAGATGTGTGGTGTTGCCTCTGAGGCCTTTGTTCTGTTCCATTGGTCTATATCTCTGCTTTGGTACCAGTGCCATGCTGTTTTGATTACTGTAGCCTTGTAGTATAGTTTGAAGTTCTGTAGTGTGATGCCTCCTGCCTTGTTTTTTTTTTGCTTAGAATTGACTTGGCTATGTGGGCTCTCTTTTGGTTCCATATGAAGTTTAAGGTGGTTTTTTCCAGTTCTGTGAAGAAGGTCATTGTTAGCTTGATGGGGATAACATTGAATCTGTAAATTACTTTGCGCAGTATGGCCATTTTCACAATATTGATTCTTCCTAACCATGAGCATGGAATGTTTCTCCATCTGTTTGTGTCCTCTCTTATTTCGTTGATCAGTGGTTTGTATTTCTCCTTGAAGAGGTCCTTTACATCCTTTGTTAGTTGTATTCCCAGATATTTTATTCTCTTTGTAGCAATTGTGAATGGCAGTTCGTTCTTGATGTGGCTCTCTTTAGGTCTGTTGTTGGTGTATAGGAATGCTTGTGATTTTTGAACATTGATTTTGTATCCTGAGACTTCGCTGAAATTGCTTATCAGTTTCAGAAGATTTTTGGCTGAGACGATGGGGTCTTCTAGATATACAATCATTTCGTCTGCAAATAGAGACAAGTTGACTCCTTCTTTCCTATTTGAATACCATTTATTTCTTTTTCCTTCCTTTATTCCACTGGCTAGTACTTCCAATACTATATTGAATAGGAGTGGTGAGAGAGGGCATCCTTGTCTAATGCCAGATTTTAAAGGGAATGCTTCCAGGTTTTGCCCATTCAGTATGATATTGGCTGTTGGTTTGTCATAAATAGCTTTTATTATTTTGAGATATGTTCCATCAATACCTAGTTTATTGAGAGTTTTTAGCATAAAGGGCTGTTGAATTTTGTCAAAGGCCTTCTCTGCATCTATTGAGATATTTGGTTCTGTTTATGTGGTGAATTACGCTTATAGACTTGCATATGTTGAACCAGCCTAGCATCCCTGGGATGAAGCCTACTTGTTCATGATGGATAAGCTTTTTGATGTGCTATTGCAATCGGTTTACCAGTATATCATTGAAGATTTTTGAACCTATGTTCATCATGGATATTGGCCTGAAGTTTTCTTTTCTTGCTGAGTCTCTGCTGGGTTTTGGTATCAGGATGATGTTGGTCTCACGAAATGATTTGGGAAGGATTCCCTCTTGGATTGTTTCGAATAGTTTCAGAGGGAATGGTACCAACTCCTCTTTGTAGGTCTGGTAGAATTCGGCTGTGAATGCATCTGGACTTGTACTTTTTTTGTATGGTAGACTCTTATTTGCTGTCTCAACTTCAAACCTTGTTATTGGTCTATTCAGGGTTTCAACTTCTTCCTGGTTTAAGCTTGGGAGAATGCAAGTGTCTGGGAATTTATCCATTTCTTCCAGGTTTACTAGTTTATGTGCATAGAGTTGTTTGTAATAATCTCTGATGATGGTCTGTATTTCTGTGGAATCTGTGGTGATATCCTCTTTATCATTTTTTATTGCATCTATTTAATTCTTCTCTCTTTTCTTTTTTTTATTAATATGGCTAGTGGTCTGTCTATTTTGTTGATCTTTTTGAAAAACCAGCTCCTGGATTTATTGAGTTTTGGAAGGGTTTTTTGTGTCACCATCTCCTTCAGTTCTTCTCTGATCTTAGTTATTTCTTGTCTTCTGCTAGGTTTGGAGATTTTTTGATCTTGCTCCTCTAGCTCTTTCAATTTTGATGATAGGGTGTCGATTTTAGATCTCTCCTTGTTTCTTATGTGGGCACTTATTGATATATATTTTCCTCTAGTCACTGTTTTAAATGTGTCCCAGAGATTCTGGTATGTTGTGTCTTCATTCTCATTGGTTTCGAAGAACATCTTTATTTCTGCCTTCATTTCATTGTTTATCCAGTCAACATTCAAGAGCCAGTTGTTCAGTTTCCATGAGGCTGTGTGGCTCTGAGTTAGTTTTTCAATTCTGAGTTCTAACTTGATTGCACTGTGGTCTGAGAAACTGTTTGTTATGATTTCCATTCTTTTGCATTTGCTGAGGAGTGATCTACTTCCTACTATGTGGTCAATTTTAGAGCAAGTGTGATGTGGTGCTGAGAAGAATGTATATTCTGTGGATTTGGGGTGGACAGTTCTGTAAATATCTGTTAGGTTTGCTTGTTCCAGATCTGAGTTCAAGTCCTGGATATCCTTGTTAATTTTCTGTCTTGTTGATCTGTCTAATATTGACAATGGGTTGTGAAAGTCTCCCACTATTGTTGTGTGGGAGTCTAAGTCTCTTTGTAAGTCATTAAGAACTTGCTTATGTATCTGGGTGCTCCTGTATTGGGTGCACATATATTTAGGATCATTAGCTTTTTTGTTGCATTGATCCTTTTACCATTTTGTAATGTCCTTCTTTGTCTCTTTTGATCTTTGTTGGTTTCAAGTCTATTTTATCAGAGACGAGAACTGCAACTCCTGCTTTTCTTTTTTTTTTTTTTTTTTTTTTTTTTTTTTTTTTTTTTTTTGCTCTCCATTTGCTTGGTAAATCTTCCTCCATCCCTTTATTTTGAGCCTTTGTGTATCCTTGCATGTGAGATGGGTTTCCTGGATACAGCACACCGATGGGTTTTAGCTTTTTGTCCAATTTGCTAGCCTGTGTCTTTTGATTGGGGCATTTAGCACATTTACATTTAGGATTAATATTGTTATGTGTGAATTCATTCCTGCTATTTTGATGCTAGCTGGCTGTTTTGCCCATTAGTTGATGCACTTTCTTCATTGTGTTGATGCTCTTTACCATTTGGTATGTTTTGGAGTGGCTGGTATTAGTTGTTCCTTTCTATGTTTCGTGCTTCTTTCAGGAACTCTTGTAAAGCAGGCCTGGTGGTGAAATCTCTGCGTACTTGCTTGTTTGCAAAGGATTTTATTTTTCCTTCACTTATGAAGTTTAGTATGGCTGGATATGAACTTCTTGGTTGAAAGTTCTTTTCTTTAAGAATATTGAATATTGGCCCCCACTCTTTTGGCTTGTAGGGTTTCTGCTGAGAGATCTGCTGTGAGTCTGTTGGGCTTCCCTTTGCAGGTAACCTGATCTTTCTCTCTGACTGCCCTTAGCATTTTCTCCTTCATTTCAACCCTGGTGAATCTGACAATTATGTGCCTTGGGGTTGCTCTTCTTGAGGAATATCTTTGTGGTGTTCTGTGTATTTCCCGGACTTGAATATTGGCCTGCCTTGCTAGGTTGTAGGTAGGAAGTTTTCCTGGATAATATCTCGAAGAGTATTTTCCAGCTCAGATTCATTCTCTCTGTCACATTCAGGTACACCTATCAAACGTAGATTAGGTCTTTTCACATAGTCCCATATTTCTTGGAGATTTTGTTCATTCCTTTTTACCCTTTTTTGTCGAATCTTGCCTTCTTGTTTTATTTCATTGAGTTGATCTTCGACCTCTGATATCCTTTCTTCTGCATGGTCAATTCAGCTGTTGAAACTTGTGTATGGTTCGCAAAGTTCTTGTGTTGCGTTTTTCAGCTCCATCAATTCACTTATATTCCTCTCTAAGTTGTTTATTCTTGTTAGCATTTTGTCAAATCTTTTTTCAAGGTTCTTAGTTTCTTTGCCTTGGGTTAGAACATGTTCTTTTAGCTCACAGAAGTTTCTTATTACCCACCTCCTGAAGCCTGATTCTGTCAATTCGTCACACTCATTCTCCATCCACCCTTGTTCCCTTGCTGGTGATGAGTTGTGATCCCTTGTAGGAGGAGAGGTGTTCTGATTTCAGGTGTTTTCATCCTTTTTGCACTGGTTTCTTCCATCTTTGTGTATTTATCCACCTGTCCTCTTTGTAATTGTTGATTTTCAGATTGGGTCTCTGAGTGGACATCCAGTTTGTTGATGATGAAGTTATTTCTTTCTGTTTCTTAGTTTTCCTTCTACCAGTCAGGACTCTCTGCTGTAGGACTGATGAGGTCCACTTCAGGCCCTGCTTGCCTAGGGATCACCTGCTGCAGTTGCAGAACAGTAAGGGTTGCTGCCAGTTTCTTCTGCTATATTTGTACCTGAAGGATACCTGCCTGATGTCAGTCTGAGCTCTCCTTTATGAGGTGACTCTTTGGATATACAGGGGTCAGGGAACTGCTTGAGGAGACAGCCTGTCCTTTATAGGAGCTCAAGTGCTGAGCTGTGAGCTCCGTTTTTCATTCAGAGTTGCTGGGCAGGTACATTTAAGTCTGCTGCAGCAGAACTCATAAACCCCCTTTTTTATCCCTAGGTGCTCTGTCCCAGGGAGTTAGGGCTTTATTTATGAGTTTCTGTTGTGCTGCTGCCTTTTTTCAGGGCTTCCCTGCCCAGCGAGTAGGCAGCCTAGTCATTGTCTACCTGCAGAAGCTTTGCTGAGATGCTGTGGGCTCCGCGCAGCTGCCATGTGAACTTCCTTGCGGTCCTGTTTATATGGGTGTAGTTAGAACTGCCTCGACAATAGCGGCCCACCTCTGTAATGGCGGACTCTCTCTGTAAAGGTGGGCTGCCTTGGCAATGGCAGGCTGCCTCAGCAATGGCGGAATACCTCCGTAGTGGCGGAGTGCCTCAGTAATGGCGGACGCCCTTCCCCCGCAGAGCTGGACCATCCCGGGTTCAGCTGTGCTTGCTGTGAAACTCTCAATCCAGAGCATTTCAGATTGCTATTTTTTTGTGGGGGTGGGACCAACCAAGCCTGACTACCTGGCTCCCCGCCTCAGAGGCTTTTTTTTTTTTTTGTCTCCAAGGTGTTGCAGTTACCTGTTGAAAATGCACCGGGATCTGTGTGATTTCCCGTTGGGCGACCCACTGCACCGGTTGAAACAGCCTCGCTGAGATTCGTGGCACTTTTTTGGCCCGGGAATCTCCTGGCCTGGCTCTCTGTTTCAGTCCCCTTTTCTGTCAGTTGAATGGGTGACTCTGTCTTCCCTAAGCTCTCATTGTCAGCTAAAATGGTTCCCGGACTGGTGTTTTTTGTTCGGAGAACCGTTGGGCCAGAGACCTGGCCAAAACAGCCGCGCTGGCTGAAACAGACACACTGGCGACTCGTGGGGCTCCTCCGCCTGGGAATCTCCTGGTCTGTGGGCAATAAAAATCCATCTGGAAATGCAGCATCCACTCACCCTCCCTTGCTTTCACTGGGAGCTGCAATCCTGAGCTGCTCCTACTTGGCCATCTTGGATCCGTCCTCTCAGGACTTCTAATCTTGGTTTAGTCACCTATGAGAGTATGATCTCTTAAAGGTAAGTGAATTCTCCAAGCTCATCACTAATAAAATTTAGCCAATGTTTCTTAGTTAGTGGTACTTTACAGTTTTTAGATTGTGATGGTTAATTTTGTGTCAACTTTACTGGGTTAAGTGATACCCAGAGAGCTAGTAAATTGTTATTGCTGGGTGTATATATGAGGGTGGAAGAGATTAGCATTTAAATCTGTGTAAAAAAGACCCACTCTCACCAACGTGAGTGGGCATCATTCAGTTCCTCATGGGTTCAGATGGAAGAAAATGGCTGAGGAAGCGTGAGTTTTCCTCCTCTATTGGAGCACATGCATCCTCTCCTGCACACAGACAGCAGAACCTCAGGTTCTTGGAACTCTGGGCTCCGGGTCTTACATGAAGCCTCACCCCTATCCACCCTATCCAGAGTTCTTTGGTCTTTGGGCTCAAACTGAATTAGAATACGAACTTTCCTGGTTCTCCAGTTTACGTGTGGCATATTGTGGGACATCTCGGCTTCCATAATCATGTGAGCCAACTCCCACAATAAATCCCCTCTTGTGTATCTATGCATATCCCACTGACTGTGTTTCTAGAGGACCCTGGATAATACACCCATGATAGGTAAACCTTTAGATATGGCTCACTGACAAAAACACCAATATAGTCCATGACTTTTGATTCTCAGAAAGCAGTTTAACTTCCATGGCTTGTCAGCCAATTCAGGTAAATATCACTAACCTATAAAATGTATTTTCATTTTAAAATATGAAATCAATATATGTTGAAAATATTGAAAATATATGTTAATGTTTTAAATGATAGCTATGTATAACAAAGCATATTAAGTAAAATATACAAAAAATATTATTTTTTCTAAAAAGGAAACTAAGGAGAAAAAATATATACAAAAATGA
Source organism: Sapajus apella (assembly GCF_009761245.1). Classification (NCBI taxonomy): domain Eukaryota; kingdom Metazoa; phylum Chordata; class Mammalia; order Primates; family Cebidae; genus Sapajus; species Sapajus apella. The sequence continues at coordinate 3,900,901 of NW_022437001.1, forward strand.
GTGTATTAAAAAAGAGAGATAATGTTAATTCACTAAAAGAGGCTATGCATTATAAAACTGGTAAAACATTCTTGAACAAGGGTCATGAAGCATTTATGTAGGGGGAGTAAGAGCAATGAACATATAATTTCTCCAGAATTTAAGACATTTCTTAATATAACAGAGTATAAAAACTGATTTACAAGGTCAGCAATGAAGATGTGAGGGAACAAGATATTTGAATGAGGGGGAAAGTAGTTTGAATAACAAAGATGGAAGGGAATTGAGAATAGTAACTGGTCAGGTCTAACTAATGGGCTGCTACAAGAATAAATATTAGGAAGGATTTTTGTTCACTTTATACATCAGTGACCCAAAAGAGGGCATCTGCATTAAGAGGATAAAATCTGCTGACATAGGGATAGTTAGGGTTTGGAAGGGGCAGTCACAAAGAGTGCTTAGACTGATGTGGACAGGCTAAAAGCATGGAGTGATAAGTGGCTCTCTCCATTCAATTCTGAAGAAAAAATTCCAGGAACTTAAAACCATAAGAAAAAAAAAAAGGAGTGATGTATACCCTTAACATCTCTGGAGACTTGAGCTCTGAAAGAAATACACTGAGGTAAATCTTTTGGTTATTCTTAACAGTAAAAATATAGGGAGGAAACAGAAAAGCAGGCATTCAGTATATGAATATTATATCAATAGCCTAGAAAATTGTGCTTCTGCCGTGAGATTCACATGTGCTCATTTCTCAATCACCCACACCCTTGATTTTTTCTCTTTGACTCCTAGCATGCAATGACTCATCATATAGGGACTGTAGCTACTTTTCTTTTATCTTTTTAGATATTCTGGAGACTAGTAATAATCAGGACAGATGTGGCCATTTATCTTTCCTGATCACATACGTATGTGCATGAAATAGTTAACCAAACAAGGCACAGCAGAATCCCCATAAGGTAGCCCAGGAGTATTTAGCCCCTATTAGTTTTCATAGTTTCTATGAGCATCTTTGTTAATAGGAAGCAGGAGAGAAGTATAAGACAGTAGTTGAGTAACAGAATAATATTTTCTAGACAGCCCAGCGCCTTTTATATGCAGAAGACTGGCAGTCCCTGACTACACCTATTCCCAAAGGGAAGGAATCAGACCAAATCTCTTTAAATTCTTGGTACTTGCAATGTAATTGCAGAGTGACTTGTGTTCCACAAATCTGAGCAACAACAATAGAAGTAGATGACAAAATATTATATATCACTACCTACTGATGAATTATTTAAGTCAAAAATCAAGCCTCTTCTCTGCTTTATATAGAAATCAGAACCAAGATATAGTTATCAACTGTCCTACTCTCTTGCCTGAAACATTTGCAGTAGACTTGCATTCATTACAGGATGATAATCATATATAATAATGAACATTCAGTAATAATTATGAAGCAAGACACTGGTTTGAGTTTATTTAGTCTCATAATAATTCTTCAGGTTAGTATAATATTATGCTAATTTTACAGAAAAAGAAATCAAGAGGCAGAGAATATCAAATAATTTTTCTGTTATCTCAGAGCTAGAGTGAGATGGAGCCTGTATTCCTACCCAGGTCTGTCTCATGTCAAAGTCCTTGTTATTTCCATCACACTGTGATGTATTTGTGTTTACACCAACAAGTAGCAGACAACTATATTTGGACTAAAATATGGTTGGTAGGAGGATAGAAGATAGAAAAATAATGCATAAGAAGATAAGATGGTCACATCCACCCACATGCATACCCTTTCCTTACCCTGCCCTGGCATTCCAGGTCTTCATCAGCAGGGCCGGCATCTTGTAAATCCTTCATTTGATTCATGCACTGTATGCACCAGTTGAACTATGCTACTGGGTATTTCTCTTGAAAGTTCCTTGCTTGATGCAAGCAGCCTGTTGCAAATAGTGCCACGATCTCCAAATGTCTAGCTCCCCAAAGGGGAAGCAATTCTCTCCCTCTCCCAAACCATGCTATTTATGCTGCTCTTTTGCACTGCAACTATTCATATACCTCTCAGTGCCCTTCAAGTCTGAAAAGTCCTACTTCCTGCCCACATCCCTAGCACATTGCCTTGAACACAGAAACTGCTCAATGTGTGTTTGTTGAATGAATGTGCTTATCAAGTGGTAACACACAGAGTTCACCTAACATGCTGAATTTTTATACTTAATTAACTCCCAGCATGTAAAGCAGAATTACTATTAATCCCAGTATTGGAAGCAGAATCACTATCGTCAAGTCTTAGACTTTACTATTTTTCGGTGTTGTATAAATTTGCAAAATTTGTCAACCTTCTTCAAACACTTTTCCCTTTCCTTTAGATACTTTTATAACTTAACTTAATATCATAATAGTCTGGAGGAAACTCACTTTTCAGTTAACAGTGCAGGCTCTCTATATCAACTCCTGGCCCTGACACTTGGGTTGTGACCTTAGGCAAATCACTTAAACTTTCTATGCCTCAATTTCCTCATCTGTCAGATGGGTTAGCAACCTTCCTAGATAATGGCCTGGAACATAAATAATAACACTTAGCAAATATTAGCGGAGACTGAAATAATTGCAAATCTGATTATCTTATTTCTTCCCAGTTTTGCTCCTCTTTCACTTCATTTATGATCTTTCCTCCTTCAGTAGATGGAAAGCTCTAATTTAAGGTTATAATGAAAATTAAGATGGACTCGCTTTCCACTTTGAGTTAAATTAAGCTCGCAAACAATAATTGATAATATACAGTGGGTCAAGTACTGGCCTGCTGCTGGGAGACAAAGAGCAGGGCAGGCATGTACATGCACCTCTGACCCTGATGAGCTTACAGCAGAGAAGCAGCGAAGCACCTTTAAAAATCACACGATTTGGTGCTCTAAACAGAGAATTGTTTAGAAAGTGGTCTCCAGGTGCCAAAGTAGAATTTATTACTAGAACTAAGTTTCTTATTTTTAGGATACAAAATGATTACTTTGTGAATCACTTTGATACCTTTCACCTAAACACCAGCAAGGAGAGTAAAACCCTGAGTTATCATGGCTTTTCCTTGACAGCACACACTGTCAAGCACACCCCACCCATCTATCATATGAACCACAGACAGTACTCGGCTAAGGGCAAGCAGCCTACTTTGTTAAAAGTCTTTTGCTCCTCAATTCTAAAGTCTAGGTTTTGGTTTCCCTACGCTTAGGAGTAGCCCCATTATCATTATTTTAGAGAATTTCTGTATAAAGCACATTTAACATATGCAAAGATTACTACTTAATGCATGTTCTGAAAGCATTGATAGAAATACTGTATTTAGAGGACAATATATGCACGTATTAATATTACTGGTTTAAATAATAAGCTGTCTAATTAAGTATATTGAACATATATAATAACATGTACCCATTACAATTATAATGGACTATATGTATCATATATTTATGGTAGAAAAAGACACAAACGAATTTATCAATATGGCAAATTCGAAAGTAAATGCAAAGAAATATGGGGTGTGTGTGTGTGTGTGTGTGTGTGTGTGTGTAATTCCCCTCTCCCCCTCCTTATAGACATATAGGTTAGCTTTCATTTGTTTTTAAGCAGTAAATTGCTAGGTATTATCTATTATATTCTTCAAGTGGATACAATGTTATGAAAATATTGCAAAATTCAGGAAGTGAGACAAATTGTACATTAGCAAATCTCTTGGTGGCTGTCCAGCTTCTTGGCTGTCCTCATCTTCCACTGACATCTTAGGACAACCAAGAGTGACCTTCAGGTTGTGGATTCAAGGTCTTTTCTCAGGAAAGGAAGCAAGAGAAAAATTGTTTCTTAAAGTTGCTATAGGTTTTTACAGAAAGGTTTCCTCATGTTTAATATTATTTAATAAAATTGTGTGTTTCTTCTGTAGTTGAATAAAAAGGTGGCAAGCACCATGAGTCAAATTGAAAATGGTTTTATTTTCATACTCAGCAATACAAAATAATTTTATTGATGTAAAGAAACTAAGGCCACACACATGGCAAAAGTATTTTAATTGATTTTAAATATAATATGTAGTGACTATATTTAATTTCTAGGTGGTCAATAGCAATGGTTATATCTGTATTATCTATATTATTGGATTTGCTGAGGCTCAGACAATAGTTCAGATGCCATCACCAATGTGCACTGGTTACCATTTGCTTCAACGAGAATTTATTGAGAAACATTCAAGGCCAGTAACACAATGAGTACAAGGACAAGTTAATTACACTTAAGAGTTTGCATATTCTATCCTCGAAGAACTTATAGTTTGGTGCTTTGGGGAGAAGGCACAGATCTGAAAGCAGGTAACTAATACAAGCCATAGAAAATTAAGCTTATTAGAGCACTGTGAGCTTAGACTTTCAGAGCAAGAAAAGTAAGTGAAAATTAGTACAAAAGTATTTTGAAATTGAATAAAAGCTGGAAAAGAAAAGCGGGAGAAAGTATTAAATATAAAAGAAAAGGAGGAAGAGGAGCTGCTTCGTCAGAATTCGTCTTTAAAAACACAAACAATATCTAGAGGGTGAATTCTTAATGTATGTTTCCAATAGACCGTGCCATGATAGATAGAAGAGGCTGTGTCTACTTACAGTTCCAGTTTGATGCCAAGCACTCAGCACACTTCCTTGACATGTAGAAATAGTTGCTCAATAAACATTTATTGAGTGACTTCTCCCTGTCTTTTACTCCTCTAACACTCAGTAATGCTTCAAGATCATTTACTCTGCTGAATTAAGCTCCCTCTCTTCCTTATCCTACCTTTTAAATGTTATATTAAGTTAAACCAGATAGAATTGAACTTTTTTAAGTCCAAATGGTTGGAAAGCAACAATTTTATATGGTTCAACCTAGTAATGCAACTAGTATATGGGAGTTCATCTATTTACTCTGAGAAACTAAAACGAACAACTGATTACATTGAATTAAATGCATGATACTTTTTCCCACACAATCTAACAGGAAACTTTCCCAGAACCTTAATCAAAATGGTTCATAGGACTCAGGGATGTGGCTATTTACAATGTTGACAATTTTATCAACAATTGCTTATGTCCTTCAAACCTGAGCCTCTGAGTACACGTAACTGAGTCCTACTTGCAGTTGACCTCCATCATCTGAACGCTCTGTTCAGTTACTCTGCTCTCCGTTATTTAGCTTTCCTTACTAGAAATTAATGCTTTTTAATGTTTTAATTTTGATGTAGTGGATGTATCCTACAGTGACACTCTTCCTTCTGCTTCTATAAACCACCCAGTCTTTTGTACCGACCTGATATTCAGTCTCAGCTTCACATCCTATTTCACAATATCTGGAAGCTGGATTGTGACAAGGAGTAATGAAACTCAATAGGCAAAGTGACTACAAGGCCTGGTATTGAGTTAAGAATTATGAGAGAGCCCTACATAGTCTCATGACAAGAGCATGTGTCCTTAATTAATAGAATGACCATGTAATTTATCATACAAATATGGACACCTTTGAGAGTGAAAGGGTGGAACTACTAAAAATTACACCAGAATAACTGACCTAGACAGAGACTGTCCCAGGCAAACTCAGATATCTGGCTAGAGTATAAATTGAGGATTTTCCAAAGTACTTTCTTTAGAACACATCCTAAGGTGCATTTCTGTGAATAAAATGGATAATACAATGAAATAATTAATTCACTAGAGAGCGACCTAGATATTAAGAAGGAAAGGTCATACTTTGTTATTATCTACCTAGTTTGACTCTCTTTACTTCATACTTCACATTCTAGATTTTTGTTTTCTATAGGACTTTGTGGAAGATGCTACTTTTATTTTCCATGACTTTTGGCAGATAGTAGTAATTTTTCTGATTTCCTTAAATTTTCTTAAAATCATTTGGAAGGAAAGATATGTCCTTATTCTGTTATTCCCATAATGCTTAGTACTAGATTATTATTCTTCAGCTACAATACTTTCCTATTTGCATAGAAAATGAGTAAATTAGAGCAAAATTATGTGTGAATATTTGACAAATTATCTTTAATCATAAGGAACAAGGTACGAAAAGTAATAAATTCAGGCCAAAAATGAGAACACTAATTTTTAAATTTAATTTCTGCTGTTAACCATCTATGAGATGGTAAGTGAGCCCTCATATTCTCAAAGGAAAAACATACAAATGGAAAGAACATTCTACCAACCTTCTATGTGCTAGGATTGCATGAGGCTGTGCATAAATCTCATTCACCCCCATAACTGTCCTGTAAAGGTGACACTACATTGTTTATTTGCAAGTTCATAGAAATTGAGTAACTTCCCCCAAACCCTCACCTAGAAAGTGATAGGGCAGGATTTGAATCCAGTTTTATATGCAATGTCCTTGCTGCCAAAAGATCATTTCTTTATTTAGCTTGAAAATAAGAATCTTATTAGTGAGTCACAATATTGTTGTAATGATTCAAAGAATAATTAAATACCAAAATATGATTCAAATTCAAACAATGTATAAATTTGGGTATTACTGGTCCTTTTCCTTATATTCTCTATTCTTTTATTGATTCTTTAAATTGGGATTTAAATAAAAACTTTGAGGCAGCTATTATATTTTATAAGTAGAGAATGGACTGCAAATATTTTTCAAAGTAGTGTCTAAATCTCCTTTGATTCCAAGTCAAGTGTGAGACCGCCATGCTGGGATGGTATCTGTTCCCAGGAGCTGCTGCCACAGGCATCTGCATCTTTCTATTATCACCACTCTAGGTCATCCTGACATTTCAAAACACCTGTTTTGTCTTGTATTTATATTGGAGTCCTTTATTAAACCAAGGTACAGTTTATTTTTAATTATTATGTCATTTCGCCTTCATCTATAAGATGACATTCTAACTAATCATCTACAGCACTACTCTTTAAGGCAAGGGAAGAAGGTGAAAGGAGAACAAGGCAATTACAAGGTTAGTCTCTATTTTCAAAGCATCACCTGAGGCTCCATTCAGGTAATTCCAATTAACTTTTATGGAAAGTTACTCAGCTAAAACTCCAGCAAATGCTACTGTAACTAGATTCGGTGCTCAGGAGCTACACAACTGCTGAGGAATTTAAGCTATAAATTTTTGCACACATACCAAAAATAGTGCTTCCAAGACTGACCTATGTGATATGTTCCCCACGGTCTAATGCAAATTAAGATGACTGTGATATAAAGCTCTTCAAGACCAGGGTCATCATGGAAACATTAGCGGACCCTTCACTACCAAAGCCCTGCAGGGGGCCATTAAGATATTTTATGGAAGTGCTAGTGGCAGCCTTAGAGCAAATGGCAAAGAGCAGGAAACACAAGCAACTGTAAAACGAAAACAAAACAAAAACCCACTAAGAGACAATAAGGACATCATTAAAAACATAAAGGCGATGAAAATGCCTATGGTATATTTTCCATTATCTGTGACCTTGGGTTGCAGTTTTGGCTCTGTGTTCATTATCAGTTTCAGAAAAATGTCACCTCACATTCCTCAGCTCACACATTCTCTGTATGATTCTTTAGAAAAGGAGAGACAAAGTCCAAAGCTGGCTGTCAAAACACAATTTACTATTCTCATCTGGTCGGAATTTTTTCTCTGCACTTTTCATTATTGTCTCTTAGGGAATCTATCCAGAATGACAGAAAGATAAAAATTAGATTGAGGCCCCGTTACCCTGTCTTGACTGTTCATAGCCTCCCAGTGTGTTATTCATATTAACAAATTCAGCTTTCTGCCTCCAAAAGGTAGCCAGTTAACGAAATGCCATTGAACAAAAGAGATCTCTTAGCCACAATTAAACTGGCAGGTTATCATAAATTAGAATCACCAATAACAGTAATCTAGATGTAGAAATATGTTACTCAACCTAGATCATGATCCAAATTCGTAAGTGATTTCCAGCAGCTCTTTTAAAAAATAATAAATAGGTTTCTTAATTCCTAATATGCTCAGGTTTTCTTTTGTGGTTTTATAAGCATAAGACAAAAAGTATATGTGTGCTTGAATTTTTTTATAAACTAGATTAGTGAAATTTTATTTATAACCATAATTCATCTCAACCAATGTTTTCACAAGTATTTGAAAGTGTAATAAAAATAAATGGATAGAAGAATTTTAAGTGAAATAGGTATTACATATTCTAAATAAACTGAGTAATTAGGGTTAATTTCTCAATTCTTCCCATCACAAGACATTTTATTTCAGGTATCCCAAGGTTACATTTGATGCCACCACAGATTACCAGGAAAATATATGTCCTTATTTCTTCCATTTTCTTTGCATGTAGTTTTTTCTAGAACACTAAATTAAATGTGGCTACAAAATCTGTATTTTTTCAATATTTAGTAGATGTTTGATGAAAAGTTTGACAACCTAATGAATTAAAATGGTTATAAAAATGATTGAGGAGAATTATATTGGCAAGAATCAGCTATCACATAATATTTGGGAAAGTGGATAAGAAGGAAGATAGTGAATGGGAAAGTTTTTATTTCTCTGCCATCTTGCTAATCAGATAACCTTTTTATATGATTCTGATATAATCAAAACAGATCATAAAGAATTAAGCATGAAGTATATTGGGGGTTCCTTGTGATTAGTCTGAAATGGATTGATTTGTTATCCTTAGAAATACTCTCTTCCTAGGTAAATTAAATTATACTATTTTTTCCCCATTACCAATACTACTCTTCTTATTATTTAATTTCCTACTGGTACAACTCTAAAGTAAAATTGTCAGGTCTCCATTTGCAAGTCTCAAGCCTAAAAGTCCGAAGTCCTGCTTGCCTTGGCTGATCGTCTCCCACCCTGCAACCACCTGCATTCGCCATTGTCCCTGATCGCCCAGCAGAGCTTCCCCAGGCAAGCCCCTCACCCAACCCTGCCATCTCAACTGTTCTTATGATAATGTGAATACCTCTCACACACCCTGCCATCCTAACTGCTCATCTGCCTCACCCCCACCTGCCATGGTAACTGAACTTGTGGTCACGTATACTACTTGTTCCTACCCCCCACCACTGTAACTGATCTTATTCTGTAACACCCCCACTCCCAAAAAATCTTCCCCAACCTATAAAGCCAATTCTCACCTTACCCTCTTTGCCTGTCCTTTCTCAGATTTGGCCCGCTTGCCCCCAATCGAGAAATAAACAGCCTTGTTGCCCACACAAAGCCTGTTTGGACGATCTCTTTATTAAATGCATTTAATATTTGGTACTATTGGAGGCGAATAACAAAAATATCTGCTTTTCAAAACAAATCATTGGATTTGAACTAGAAAATAAAAATTATTTACAGAGATGATTATGTTTCTTTTCACTTAAAAAACCTTCCAGAACTGACCTGTTGCATTCTTGAGGCTTATATTCAGTTAACGGTTGAGGCTTTCTCTTTGCACCATAAAAAGATGCATGAAATAAGAATCTTTCTGGAAGGAGAAGGGATTTGATTAAAGTTCCTCTCTCCAAAGCAGTCTCATCTTCATTTTAGAACAGACATAATAGAGAGAATAATTTTTTAACTTAGTATGAATCTTTTTTGAGAAGTACCCCCTACTCCCATGCTTACACTAGATGTCAAGACCAATTGATTTATGGAAGTTAGAAAGCAGACTGAAGAGGCAGAGAATATGGCAGAAATGTGGATGATGAGAGTCCTTCAACCTTGCACTCAACCACTGGATGAATAAGAAGCATGCAGGAATTCATGGAGCCAAAGCAAGCAGGTCAGCCAAGAAGACAACCAGCAGACCCCAGAACCCACAGCCACAGTGGAACAGAGTTAAGGCTTGAGTACAGAAAATTGTGAAACTAGATGTAATTTTAAAAAGTTCAAAGGTCAAGGCAGATGGTTGAAATCTAGTGTTTCTATAGAAACAATAAGCAAAACCATACCGATAGTAACAGACCAATTTTCAAAGCAATAGCTTCTTTTAATGGACTTGTAATATGTTCAGAAAGGCAAACATCAAGCTCACTGTGCCTTATTTGGATTCTGAATGACAGACAGAGAGAGAGAGAGCAAGCAAGAGAGAGAGAGAGCGAGAGAGAGAGAGAGAGAGAGAGAGAGGAGTGTGTGTGTGTTTGTAGACAATAAGAATCCCCTGGCTGGGATGTCGAAGGGTAGGGAGGGATAATTATAGAGGAAATATAGCATTTCTCTTTGGGATCAGAATGGGACTGTGCTCACCTCATATGTGTTACTCTTTTTCTCCTGGTCCTCCCAGAATGGCCCAGCCCCTTAGCCACACTACAAAGAAATTATGCGCATGTCCTGAATGACCTCTCCTGGTAAGGCACTGTCTCTCTGCCTTCAGGCTGGGTGCTTTGGGAGAACCCATTCATTCACTAAAGAAAGTCACGCTTTCAACCTCTTTCCCCCTTTCTTTCCAGGACAAGAGAGATGCTTTAAATTCTTCTATGGCAGCTCACTTTCTGTATGCTTTGGAACAGGATATGATAGGAAAGAGGGGGCAGATTAAGTTTATATTTGAAAAATTCCTTCTGCGTGAAATATGTGCCTGCTTTCTCTACTACCAGGTTAATTTTTTTCTCTTTTTTTCCTTTTCAATTTTTGAGTTTTAACCAATTAATAACAAAACCAAAAAAGTCAGGTGAACTGTGACATATATTATCACCCTTATTTTCCGCAAAATATAGGATTTCTGATAAACTGTTGGAAGACAGAGTTGCTTTTTTAAAACATCACAGGTTCCTCACTCCCAGGATAGTGTAGGAGAGAATGTGAATTATATATTGCTTTTCTTTAAGATTGCAGACAAGTCATAGATTATTTACACATGGTATATGACAATTCATCTAGTAAAAGAAACAAAATCAAGGACACTTAAATAAAAACATTTAGAAATACTGCCAGATATAAAATTAACCTACAAAGTTATACAGCACTGGCAATAAGCAATTAGAAAAACAGTAAAAATAAAATGCCATGTGCAAACACAGCAAAAATTAAAAGGTATTGATGTATTAACTTTATTTAGAATGCATAAGATCTTCTTGGAGGAAACTATAGCACTCTAATAAAAGACAAATAGACATCTCATGGTTGTGGATAGAAGTCATTTATATTATATAGATGATGCTACCTATGTTACTCTATAAATTTAATGCAAGTTCAATTAAGATCTATGTAGACATTTGAGGAACTCAGTAAAGTTTCTTAAGTTATTTGGAAAGTGGAGATCCACAAATAACTACAATCTGAAAAATGAAGAATTATACAGAAAAAAAACTGCCTTATCAGGCTTTTAAAATTACATACATATATATATATATATTTTGTTTGTTTGTTTGAGAGGAAGTCTTGCTCTGTAGCCAGCCTGGAGTGCAGTGGCGCCATCTTGGCTCACTGCAAACTCCGCCTACTGGGCTCAAGTGATTCTTCCACCTCAGCCTCCCAAGTAGCTGGGACCACAGGCAGATGCCACCACGCCTGGCTAAGTTTTGTATTTTTTTCAGTAGAGATGGGGTTTCACCATGTTGGCCAGGATGGTCTCGATCTCTTGACCTCATGATCCACCCACCTCGGCCTCCCAAAGTGCTGGGATTACAGGCGTGAGCCACCACGCTGGGCCTTAAGATATATATTCTGAACAGCAAGTAGGCATGCCATGGATCCTCAGCCAGGTGTGCTTTTACAGGCAGAAAAGAGCCAGGGAAGAATCTCACTAACTTTCTTTCAGTTCCCCAAAGAGCGTGACCCAAGGAAAAACAGAATGAAATAAAGGCTGAAACTATGTCTCCACTTGTGAGGTAGAGGAATTCCACACTACTGAAAAATGTGAGCTAATGAAGATCAGCCCCTTACCAGCGAGTTTAGTAACTCTTCTGACCTTGAGAAGGCCAAAGCCTTTCTTACAAAGCCAAGGGTGAAAGTGATAGAAAGTGACAGTGAGAACATGGGGACTGGGGAACATGGGCTTCCCTCTTCAGTAACATTCTATCATAAGGATGTATCATAAGTCATTGAATCATTTTCAGATGCTTGGAAAATCAATTTGTGTCTAACATTTTAGCAAAATAATACTGTAATATATTGGTGAATTTAGATCATCGGATACCAGTTTCTGTTTAAATATTGTTTGCAAAAATGTAAAAAAAAAAAAGCAAAAATAAAAAGCTAAACATCTTTTCACAAAGCATTTAAAATTTAACATGAACATTTACTTAACACAGTGAGCAAGGTCACATTTGCTCTAAGGGTAATGATTATGACTTTTTAAATTTTTTAAAAATTGTATATGTTTAGGAGGCATAAGTGCAGATATCTGACATGCATATATTGCACAGTGAGAAGCCTGGGCTTTTAGCATACCCAGATAGTGAACATTGTACCCAATAGATGATTTTGCAGCTGTCGCCACCCACCCCTCCCCACATATCCTTCCCCTTTCCCCGCCACCCTAGTACCTTTGGAGTCTCCAGGATCTATTATTCCACTCTCTATGTTCATATGTTCCCATTGTTTCACTCCCAATTATAAATGAGAACATGTGGTATTTGACTTTGTTTTTAAGTCATTTCATTTTGGATAATGGCCTGAGGAAGATTATTATAGTTTTACTTTGTCCAGTACCTTTCCTTCCACTTGTTTTCTATGAATATTGACTCTAAAGTCAATAGCATGGAGGTGACAGTCAGCAGGAACCCTTTTGCTTCATACGTTAGCACTTGTACAGACTGCTGAGGCCTGCTTGGAATCACCAAATGTTTGCTAAGAGAGGACAAGACTCACAAAAGGAATCTCCTCAAGGCTGGCTTCCAGATCAAGGATTTTATTAATGCCTATACTCGTTCTAGAGTCTGGCCTAAAGATTGCAAAACTTTTTTTTTAAATAAAGACTGTTGTGTCCCCATATCAGTAAGAAATTTGAACTTACTAGGGCAGATTGAAACAAAGATAATTCCCATACTTAGTCACACTCCTTTGCTCCCTTTCCACAATGATTTTATTTAAAGTCTATAATTCTCAGCCCAGCTGTCTATGGAAAAATATTTTAAAATATTAGAGAGACTTCCTTTTGTTGGCTTTCTTAAAAAGTATTTGCAGAGCTAAATAGGTGATTACTTAAGTTGTTAATACCTATCTTTTATTTCATTCATTCATTTCTTTTTTCATTTATTCATTCATTCATTCAACAAATAGTTATTGAGGGCCTTTAGTTTGTAATTCAGAATGTTTGATCCAAGGGCGAATATAACAGACATATTCTATATCCTATGGAACTGATATAAAATGAAAAAATAAGGCAATTACAAATTATGACGAGTGAGTAACATAAACCAAAAAAGGAGCTGAGATAGAAAATCATGGAAAGGAATGATTTGGGATGGAGCTCTTTCAATGATATATCTGTATAAGAAAGACCATGTGATTCTTTTTCTGATGTAAATAAAACCAGTTACAATACAACAACAAAACATCAAAATATGAATACCACATGAGTATTATTCACTGTAGTAAAAAAAAATTACCACAATTTTACAAAGTCATTTTGATCTATCAAGTACAATTTCCAAGGTGCTAAGCAAAGACTTGCCTTGACAGGATTATTAGTAGCTGATAACTGTGGGTTTGTGCTATCTCATTTTAATCATGTCACTTGGGGACACATGTACCAGGAAGCTATGCTAACTAGCACTATATCAAGAACTTCTCTGGGAAGGAATTCTAAGTATGGTACACCCAAGGACTAGACCCAAGATGTTTAGTGGAGAAGCTCTGATGAAGAAGAGCCAAGTCATTAGTATTTATTTCTTAACCATCAACCCTGAGGATTGTGCGTGTGTGTGTGTGTGTGTGTGTGTGTAGACAAGCCATTGAAACTTTGCTCTGAAAGTGTAAAGTGAAGACAGCAAATACCTGACACCATTTAGAAACCCAGTGCTTCCTGTATAGATCACAACTATTTTAGCAAAACGGTTATTAAAAAATAACTATTACATTTTTCAAAATTAATTTCTCTACCTAAATACTAAATATGAAGCACAAAAGATGATTTAGGTCCTGTTAAGGACCAAATTCTGGTAATGCTGTATAATGTTATTTGTGGAATACAAACTTCGTTTCCTCTGAGTTTTACATGCACATGCAAAATAAAACACCCTCCAGCAAATGCCTGTTGCCACTCCGATATATACAACCTCCCATGGCTTCTCCATATATAAAATGCAACTAAGTTGATTTCAAGATTGCTTGTTAAGAATGCATCTAGCCCACAATTTTTAAAATATAAGTTCAGCCCAATAGATGACCCTTTATTGCTACACAGCTCTTACTACCTCTTACAGAAATCAGCAGTGTAAATATTCTTCCCTGTGTCAACTAACACAGGAAATCGGTGGAGGTAGGTTGCTGGAAACTTGGCATGGTATGTAAATTCACAAGAATCCATCAAGCTCTTCTATTTTTATTCCATAGAATTTGTAGGCAGTCTGTGGAGTCACAGGTGTAGCCCCTATGGGTCAACCACCACCTGAATTATGCATGAAGAAAGAAAAGCAGCAGCACTATATATACCACAGTTTGGTATTTTTCATTTGAAGAATAACTTTTCCTACAATGGCTGTCTGAAAAATTTTCCTTAACAATGGTCCGTATGCTATATGATCATGTATGTTGGTTAGGGCTGCTTCCTTTGTGACTGATGAGCAAGAGTTTAATCCTGGCATTCCCACCTACTATTTATTGATTTTTGATTTTGGTCAAGACTTTTTTTAACTTAATTAACTTTCAGTTTTATTACCTGACGAATAAGGAAAACAATATGTATGTAGGTAATTTATCATTAGTAGAACATTAATAACTGGGTTAAGTAGTATTAACTGGGTTCTATTATTATTTAAAATGTATTAAGGTCTTAATTTTTGGATTGGAGGGACAAGAATAGAAAGGCAGTTGTTTGTATTTGAAAACCACTAAACTCAAATCTTCGTACCCTCTACATGAAAGGTTGTATATCATGATAAGTTATTGTCATTATGTATTATTTTAGATATTTTGATGTCATTTCTGATTATGAACAGTGATCATGGAGAGTGAGGTTGTGTTATGAAGGAAGAAGAGGAGAACTCGAACCCCTGAAGGGCCTATTCTAATTTAGACTTGTGATTGGAGACCCAGCAAGTCACAGAACCTCTGTCTTTAAATATTATCATTTGGACAGAAAAATGATGATCCAAAAATATCTTATGAAGGTTAAGTAGCTGTTGTAATTCATTATATGTATAAGAAACCTCACATGTAAGGAGATTATATGAGATATAAGAAAGCCTAGTAACCAGACTGAAATTTACACTTGATAATGAAGGGAAGTACTTTATTATGTTGGTATTAATTAGTTACAAGCAATGGAAAGGCACAATAATCATAACAATAACAATTCTAATATTATCTAACATTTACTGAGAATTTGCTCTGTGCCAGGTGTGCTGCTAAGTGCTTTATGTTTCATTTCGTCATGCAATTCTTATCGTATCCCCAAGAGGAAGACAGGAATATCATTTTGACTTCTCAGAGAAAGAAACTGAGGCTTAATTAGTTTAAGTAAATGGGTCAAGCCTACACCAAGAATAAGAGCTACAGCCAGTTCTGTTTGACTCTAAAATTCAGAATTATGTGGCTCTTTAAAGTTACCTAGGACAAATGTAACAGGATTATTTAATCTCTTTATAAACAAGATGAATATTTTTGCTCTGGTGCCTAACACAGCTGAGACGCTGACATATGAAAGAAACAAATGCCTACTTTCTTCCAAAAAATAATAGAATGAAATTTTCATAAATCTTGTCAGCTTTGTTTCAAAATTTTCTTACTGTGACTCATAAGCATAAGAACCAAAGTTGCCATGAAAAATGGAGAATTAAACAAAGTTGGAAAAAATGCATTTTGAGTCTCAACAATACTATCTATTCACTTTATTTTTGTGGCCCTGATTTTCCTGAGACATAAATATTACATTTGTGTCTGTGTGGAAAGTACTGCATAAGACAATCCACTTTTTTAAATGAGAAGTTTACTTTTTCCCCAAATGATAAATTATCCCATTCTTAGAAGTCTGTTGTGGGCCCAAATGAAAACTCATAATCTCACTGTTATTTGCGTTTGAAGACATGGTCTATGCTGATCATTGAAAGTTAAGGAGCAACAGGTTCTGAAGCACCGTTTAAACCTTCACTTCACACAAGATGAGTCTTAAAGGCTGGGAGTAGGAAGCCCCAGAGCGAGGGGTTGTTGGGTTGTCTGTTTCTTGCATGTCTCTTTTCCAGAGATAGAAAGACAATTACATTTCCCTCATAAGAAATGAAAAAAACAATTTTGATTGATACACAATAAACAGCCCCTCCTATCTTACAGAAAGTTGATAAAAATCCCAGAAAAAAATCTGAGCCAAACAGCCTGAATATAAACGTTGGGCATGCCAAACGAAAAAGAAGGAGAAGTAGAAGAAGCAGAAGTAGGAGCAGTGACAAGCCAGGAAGAAGTGGCCCAAGCAACAGAGAAAAGCTGAGAAGGTGAAGGTATATGGGCTCTAAAAAGGGAACTGAGTCTCAGAATCCTTGAAAGCACCACCATTCTTTGCAAGCCAGAAACAGAGAAAAAATGAACTCAGCAGTAGTCACAAAACCCCACCCATTTTAAGCAAGAGAAACACTGAATGATAAGAGAAAAAAATAATTAATAACTAAACAAATAAGTAACTATAGACAAAATGATTTCTACATAACGAGTGAGAACCTGCCAGGGCAATCTGTAAAATCCCTAACAATAAAATTGTAATATGCGTATTAGAGAAGACTTTTCATTTTAATTTTTGTGACACAGCTTGCAAAAGACTTTAATGGAAGACATTCCAATTAGCAGAGAGAGACACACCTCCCAAAGCTCGTGTTTTTGCTCAAATTTGCACAAAAATAGAATATTAGAAATATAACTGGAAAAGTTGTTGTAACTGAAACTGACTATTAAGCAATTTCAGGCAATGAACTGTGCAATTAGTAGTTTTGTTACCAGGAAGCTGGTAGTGGACTGAGGAAATCCGAAGAGACAAAAAGGGTATTTTTAAAAATAATATTTCAATGTTGAATTAAAGCTGATTGACATTATAATTATACTGTATATCACAGTGGCTATGGCTATATTGTCTTAGTCAGCTTGTACTGCCATAACAAAATACCACAGTCTAGTGGATTAAACAACAAATATTCATTTTCTTGCAGTTCTGGGGGTTGGGAATGCATGATCAGGGTGCCAGCAGGATCGGATTCTGGAGACGGCTCTCTTTCTGACTTGTAGATGGCTGCTTTCTTGCTGCGTCCTCTTGTGGCTTTTCCTCAGTGACTGTCGAGGAGGTTGAGCTCTGGTCTCTTTCTCTAGTCCTGTCATAAGAACTCCACTTTCATGATCTAATCTAACTCAAATTACCTTCCAAAAGCCGCATCTCCAAATACATTGGGAGTTAGGGGTTGATACGGTTTGGCTCTGTGTCCCCATCCAAATCTAACCTTGAATTGTAATAATCCCTACATGCCGTGAGAGGCACCTAGTGGGAGGTAATTGGATCATGGGGACAGTTTCCCCCATCTGTTCTCATGATAGTGAGAGAGTTCTCACGACATCCAATGGTTTCATAAGCCTTTGGCATTTCCTTTGCTGACACTCTTTTTCTCCCCTGCCGCCCTATGGAGAGGTGACTTCGGCCATGATTGTAAGTTTCCTGAGGGCTCCCCAGCCCTACAGTTCATACAGAACTGTGAGTCAATTAACCCTCTTTTCCTTATAAATTACCCAGTCTCAGGTGTTTCTTCAAAGCAGCATGAAAACAGACTAATACAGGAGTTCAACATATATATCTGAAGATACACAAACATTCAGTCCATGACATATCTGAATATTTATAATTACTCAATAAAAGCTAAAATCTCTTCAAGCCCTCTACAGTAGTCTGCATGTGTACATGATCTGCCTCCTGCTTTCAAGACTTCTTATACTTCAAAGACACACTGATGTCTTTGTGTTTCTTATCCTTCATCAACTACATTGATGTCTTTGCTGTCCCTCCAACGCACTTGCAGTTCCCCTTACCTGAAACGCCCTTCTCCTAAATAGCTACCTCATTTTCTCTTCCTTCCAGAAGATGTTAGTTCATAGTATACCATACCAGAGAGGTTTTCCCTGAACATCTGATATGAAATAGCAGCCTTGCCTACCCACCGTCACCCTACCTTGACATGCTATCCTGTTTACCAGTTTTATTTTTTTGTATACTTCTCAACATGCTGAGCTATATGTAACCGTTTATCATCTGAGTGTCTCATCAGGGACCACTGTGTTTTGTTCTCTGCTTAGGTCTAGTTCTATCATGGAACAAAATGGCATTCAACAATTCTTTTCTTACCTGCTGGTAAATGAATAACCTGTATGTGCTGTGCATGTGTTACATACACACACTTAATGCATCCTCATACTAGCTATTGTTACACAGAGGATCTGGATTATACTTCTGGTAAATGTACCACTCTGCTTTGGGAAAGAAATTTCAGGCAGTGCTATTTCACCTACATATCAATTCTTACAACTATTGTATGCCACTCACTTAGTCAAAACATAGCCCAGGCAAATCAGAATTTTGTAAAAATTGTTGCTCACATGCCATACTACTTTTGAACAACAGGTTCTTGGCCACTGTTGTTATTTGAAGTTCACCATTCCAAATGGTGAATTACAAGTAAACTCTTCTTTAATTCAGAATCTAATAAAGACTACCAAGAGGATTAATGAGATGACCTGAACTACACAATGAAGTGAAAATGCTCTACATATACTTTGTTAAAGAGGTAACATATCATAGAAAACTCACATAATACAAAATGTAGTACTAATAGAAATGTTCAATTTCTTTTTTTTTTTTTTTTTTTTTTTTTTTTTGAGACGGAGTTTCACTCTTGTTATCCAGGCTGGAGTGCAATGGTGTGATCTCGGCTCACTGCAACCTCTGCCTCCTGGGTTCAGGCAATTTTCCTGCCTCAACCTCCTGAGTAGCTGGGATTACAGGCACACACCAGCATGCCCAGCTAATGTTTTGTATTTTTAGTAGAGACGGGGTTTCACCATGTTGACCAGGATGGTCTCGATCTGCTGACCTCATGATCCACCCGCCTCGGCCTCCCAAAGTGCTGGGATTACAGGCTTGAGCCACCGCGCCCGGCCGAAATGTTCAATTTCTTATGCCAAAGGAACTGCAGAAATCTTTTAGGTAACTCTGGCTAAGTAAATAGTCCCTTTTTGGTCCTATTCTGGTAATCGATTGCTATGTAACACCAACCTCCACCCTGCACCAAAAAAGAATCTTAAAAACTAGTGGCTTAAGATAACAGCCACCACTTATTTGGTGCAGAGTAGCAGCCTGGGCAGGGCTCAAAGGGGAAGGTTCTTCTCTCTTCCATGCGGCAGCAGCTCAATTGGACACTGGGTGATTCCCTCCCAACATGACATGCTCACATGGCTGGTGATTTGATGATGATTGTCAACTGGAGCTCAGTGAAAGCTGAGGTCCAGGGACCTCAATTTCTTTCTGCTTGAGTCTTGTGGGCATCTCCATAGGCTACTTCTTGGCCTCTTCATATCCAGTTATCAGGGGTTATAGAGCACATGTCCTAAGAGAGCAAGGTTGAACAGGATTTTTTATAACTTAGCCTTGGAAGTTACAAAGCATTACTTCTATTGTACTCTATTGAGCTAAGCAGTCACAAAGGTCTGCCTGGGTCCTGGGGGACGTGGGTGCTGGGGACAGAGATCCCACTACTTGATGGAAGGATGGTCAATGCCACTGTAAATGGAGCATGGGGAATGGAGTATATTGAGGTGTCCATCCTTGAAAAATACAACGTGTCATAGGTCCTGGCCTGATTTTTCTTCTTGCATTATCCAAATTCTCCTAACTCTATTTGGTGTTTCCTACACCATGATTTTCCCACACTTATCTGCTGTGAGTTGCTGCTTGCTTAGATATGAGTCTTTGTTATTATTTATAGACAATCCTGATTATCTGCTTATGTACCAAGCCTTTATTCAACAGTGTTGCTTTGGTTTATTTTATCCAAAAAAAAATAAAGTAAAAGATTTCTACCGTTAATTACTTAGTACTCTGAGAATTCCTTATTTATTTTTGTTGATCCCCAAACTCTACTTAATCTCTCCCTTCCTTAGACATTTGGTACTCTCTGGCTATTTTCTTCTGAGTTCTGCATCTTTTCCCAACTATGATAACAACAAAGAAAGTCTAATCCTTCTCCTATTTTGATGAAAAGAAAGTAATAAAATTGGGATACTTGCTGATTGGGACTGGAGAAGAAAATGAATATTTCCCTTCATGTCATATGGGAGACATAACATTTTCTCTGACATTCTATCAGCTGGCTCTTGCCCAGATACTTACAGGTACCCCCAGAGGGTAGTTTTCCTTTTATAGCAGATTGGGCATCATTACTTTTTCCCCAAATTGAATCTTAAAAGATTGGACTGGCAGCCACCAGGCAGCTCCAGGGCCCCTCTCCTTCTGCTATCTTCCATGACTTTTCTGTGCAGCTATGGAAACCACCGGGGTCCTCTCTTACGCTGTGGTGTATTGTGGAAAATTGGGAAGAGTAGGGTTACTACCATCTTTCCCCAAGTACACCTCACCCTATCCCTTTAAAGGCTACTGACATGGGCCTTTCTACTACAGAAAGCTCAAGGCCAGACTCCAGGTCTATGTGTACTTCCCAAACTTTAGAGACACGGTTCTTACTCCTGGTGGAAGAAGAATCCAGAAAAAGATAAAGTTCTACACTTTGGACTCTTCAGATGCTCTTCCAGAATCCACTCTTTATGGCTGTACTCAGCATCAATGATGGCACAAAAGAGAAGCTTTGCATTCTACTGCTCAGCACACATTTAGCCAGGTTCCCCTTGCAGGCCCTGCCAATCATTATGTGATTCTCTTAGAGGGTTCCCACTTTGCATTAAAAAGGGAAAAGCAGTGCTTTCATTTCATGCCCAGACTCTACTGTCTTCCCAAATCTTAATGCCTCTTTCCCCAATCAGCCTTCCTCTTGCTTCGATCGGGATGATGCTGGCAAGTGGAGGGAGTTGGTGGATACACATTTTCTAAACAGGTTCTTACCCTAATCCCTGCTAGGAAGGTGAGGGGGTCTCCAAACATAGAACATAAGATACATTGGTTCTTGCTTTTGGATCATAGCAGGAATTTTAGAAATACAGTGTCCTATTTGATATCCTATTACATATATAAAATTTCTCACACACACTACTAATCTATACATTTGCCATTAAGGATCTGGGTTTCAAAATGATATTGGAAAGTCCCAGGCAATGTGAATCTTTAAGTGCTCAGTTGCATCTCTCACAAATATAAAGCTTGGTTCCCTTACCTAATTCCACAAACAAACCTTTTGTTATGTAAGCTGCTTCTACGGTTGTACCTGGTTCCTTGGAAATGGACATGTCCTCATTCAGTGTGTTGTTCCTTCCTTTCCCTGGAAATGACTCCTAAAAAAAATGGATGGCACTTCAGAGAGAGTAGGAAAAGCCTCTATAATTCACCTCGGAACTACCAACTCTCCTCATAGTAGCTGCCGACTCCACAGTCTTTTGTCTTCATCTCTTTTCACACAAAAAGAGAAAAATAGAGAATTTCCTACAGCAGATGAAGGGTCATAAGAAGTTGCAATTTTCTTAACACTCCCCTAGCAACAGGCCCGGTGAATTCTTTCCACTGTATTTCTCTTGGATGTTATAAACATGGACATAGACGTAACGGTGTGGATAAAGAGATAAATGTAGATGTATGAAAAAATACACTAGGAAGCTCATGGCTGAGTAAACTCTGTAGAGTTTTTCCTGTAATACTGATTCCATTTTCATTCTATTTTACCTTTCCTTCTTTTTTTAAAAAAATGTGTCATTGTTTTGTTATTGTCACAAAAATTTCTTCAGTTTTCTTTTCAGGAAAAACTAACTGCATGAGTTGAAATCATTAAATATTTGACTCTGAAGCCAGACAGTCCTGAATTTGAATTTTGCACAACCTGGAGTTTTATGTACCCAACAAGGAAGCAGAATTTATGAGAAATGTATTTGCATGGAGGTCATTTTTACAACTATCAACTTCACTTCGAAGAGCTCTCCATGAAAAATATAATAGAGAGGTAAAAAGTATACTGGAGTAGATGCAATTCATTCATTCAGGAAAAAAAAAAAAAAGATCAACTGCCTTCTAAATGCCAGGCATACTTTGAAGGCTAAGTTAACAGCAGTAAGCAAAAGAGACAAAAATTCTTCCGAGGGAGGTCGCATTCTCATGGGAGGTGGTAAGTAATAAATGAATTAAAGAAGAAAAATAAAGAATGTGTTAGATGTTCATAAGTGCTAAAGGGATAAAAAAGAAACATAGGGTCATCACCAACCCATAATTCAGTGATAGTGGGCTGTTGTGTACCCTAGTGAGATTTGCATTACCCCTCTGTGAAAGAGGGTTTGTGTAGATGATCATTAGCTGGCTTTTGGTACTGACATCCTGGGGGACTTTCCTTTCACTCTTTCCTGGTCTAGTTTGTTGATGCTGAGAATGGCCTCCATGCAGGCAGTACTCCAGATCCATTCGCTAAGGGAGGGAAAGATTTAGGTCAGACTTGTGTCTGGACAACTGATGTGATTCATAAATTTGCAGCAATTGCTTTTAATCTACTCCTTTTTCTTTTTTGGTCCTAAAACTTGACTGAATAATCAAGCAACTATATATTAACTTTACCCTACAGACCTTAGACCACCTGTCTGTTTCCTGTTTTTCTGGCCAAGTATCCCTTCTGGGAAAACTGATTGGAAACACAGCAGGAGAAAACTCATTGCTCTCCTTTCTTTATTCCATCTGTCTCCCCTCTCATCTGGGAAATCCCTTGTTCTCTTCCTCATTACTTCTCATGTCCAAGGCTAAGTTCTCCACCTGTGTGCCGGGTCTACTGCTTCCCATCTTCTCCCAGATGTTGCTCCTATAATAAGTCCTACTCTTTCTCATGCTGCCGATATTTTAAATATCTTTCTCTACTGACTGTTTCACGCACACTGAAAATATTACCATGTATTTTCTATAGAACTCTTCATTCCCTCTAGCTACTACTCTAATCTTCATTTTTTCCTTCATCAATCATGCTTCTC
This sequence comes from Sapajus apella, assembly GCF_009761245.1. Lineage (NCBI taxonomy): Eukaryota > Metazoa > Chordata > Mammalia > Primates > Cebidae > Sapajus > Sapajus apella. Next base: position 3,924,134 of record NW_022437001.1, read on the forward strand.
TGAAAAATAGTCTGCATTTCACATACCCTCCTACTCATACTCTATGAACTTCTAAGGCACTGGTGCAGGTTTGTACCTGTAACTGCATTTGAAACTGGTTTCAGCAAGGCCTTTACTGATACACTAATTGCCAATTGTTTTCACTACTCTCTGCAACGTTTGACGTTTTAGCCATAATCTTTATAAATCTCACCCCTTAGTTATTATCTGAGATAACAATCTCATCTGCAACCACTCTTACATTCTTTCATAGGCCCTTTTACTGTTTTATTTCTCCCCGAATGTCAATGCTGTTTATTTCCTACTTCTCTCTTTTCACTTTAAATCTACTTTCACAATTTCAAGCCCTTCATGATAACACTCAACTCTCCAGAAACAAACACCTTTTTTAGAATCTTCGTATCTGGTTGCATCCTGGATAGTCGCATATGTGAATTTGGGGCATTGCCCCCAGTGATCTATATCCTTAATAAAACCTACCCCCAAATGAACTCATAACAATCCTCTTCCCCTTGACAAACATGCTCTTTTCATACATTTCCTTTTCTGGTGAAGGGCTACCATCTACTCAAGATTATATTTTTCATATTTCTTACTGTGATACATATGGATCTAGTTCTTTATTTTAACTATTTATGTACTATCTGGGTCAGATCCTATCTCTGCCATTCACTGGTTTTGTGACTTTGGGTGAGTAATTTAACTTCTTCATGTTTGAATACTTTTCATCTGAAACATTAAACTTTTATAAGTAGTATATGAGGTCGTTATTTCATATATGCATATAGTCTTATGTAAGTGTATATATATCCACACACATGTATTTTCCAACATTTGTTATTACTAGACATTTTAATTTTTGTCAGTCTTATGCATTTGAAATAGTATGAAATTGCTGTCTCATTTTAAATGTTAAATGTCTAAATGTCTAAGCCCCCTGAGCTTTGCATGGAAAAATGAATACTCATTGGGCAAGTGCTTAGGAAAGTGCCTGGCACATAGTAATACCTCAGTAAATGTTACCTTGTACTCTTACTGGTATTATTATATAGTATGTTTTGGTAATGTTATAATATACAACTTTATCCTTTTACTTCTTAATGAATTAGTCTCTCAGTTTTACCTGCTAAAAATCTTCTTCCCATTAATATGTTAATCTATTCTCTTTGCCAGTATTTGATTTGAGAATAGTCATATAACCAATGCTCACCAAAGATAGATCTGGAAATGGTTTCCTTATTCCTGTACCACAGGAAGATAGGGATTTTTTGTTCTTCTGGATATTTTCTGTCTGGATAAGATCCATGTTGCTAACACCAAGAAGAAGGGCACTCTGTGATCTAAGCTGATGTATAAAGAATGGCAGAATGAGAATTAGAAAGAACTGGATTCCTGAAGACTTGTGGAGCCCCTGCTCATTATAAGACTGCTTTTCACCTAACCTCTAGAATCAGGTGACTGTAGATTTCCATTTTAATTAAAGTCAGTTTCATATAAGGCTCTTGTTGCCTACAGTCAAAATAATTCTAACTACACATTGTCCTAAAATAGTTTTTAAAAATTTTATACTTCCACCAACAACATAAAAGGGATTGTATTTATCCATTACTTTATGAACACTTGGTATTATCAGATCTTTTAATTTCTGAAAATTATATGGATGTGAAATTGTAGCTAGCTGATGTTGTAATATAAGCCTTTGTGATTTTCTGGGTGTATAATCATATAATTCTCAAAAATTAATTTATTTATTCATAGTTTCCATCTCATTTTTTTCTTCTCTCATTACATTTGCTAATGCCTTCTAGTACAGTGTTGAGAGGACATAATCATGGTAACAGCAGCTTAAATGAAGTGGAAGTTTCTTTCTTACATTTCAAGAAGAGTGAAACCCATCAGTTTGGGACTGATATGGTGCCATATGTTGTAAAAGACTCACTCCTTTTCCATCCGGGTATCCCTTGGTTCACAGAATCCTCCACATCAGCAGCAACAAGGAGAAAGAAGAATAGAAGAAAGAACAAGATCATGGGCCAGGTATGCATTATGGAAGGCTCTTGGAAGCTGCAACATAGAACTTGTACTTGTTCATTTGACTAGACTTACGCTTCAAGGCAGATATGTGGGGAAATAACTAAGATAGAAAGTGCTTCTAACATTTCACCGTCACTGTATTTGCTTGCTTTTTAGTAGTAATTAGATTAGGAAATTTACTTTCTATTACTACTTTCATATGTTGATTTTTGAATTTTATTAAATGGCTGCTGCATTCATTGATATAATATTTTTATATGGTCAATTTGCTGTATTACATTAATGTGTTTTCTAATTTTATATCCTCTTAATACTCTCAGAATAAACTAATTTAGTCATGAGATTGCTTTACCTTGCACACACCTGCACACACAGTATTAATTAGTTTACTATATTTGTGTTATTTTGGCATCTATTTCATAAATGATAAGGGCCAATAATTTTCCTGGCTCTATTATATTTCCAGCATCATTAGCAATGTCATACTAGTTTCATAAAATTAGTGGACAAACTTTAACATTTTTCCTACATCCTTGGGAACTTTTATAAGAAGAATGTTATCTATTTCTTGATAATTTCCTAAAACACAACAGTTAAAACGTATAGACCTGTTGCTTTTCTTGTATGTAGATTTTTTTCTGTAATGATCAAATATCTTTAATTGTTTTAGATTTATTTATGTTTTCATTTATAGATAAGTAACTTTTGTTAATTTACATATTTGTAGATAACTAACATTCATTATTTATTCCCACTTTTTCAGTTTTACTCTATTATTTTTCTAGCCCCTGAACTATAGTTTAGATAATTCATGTTTAATCTGTCTTCAATTTTATATTAGATAGAATATGCTCTAGTCTGATATAATGAAAATCCAAACTAAATTTTCTGGAATATTTTTGATAAGACTCCAGGCCTCTGAAGTTGAATTAAAGGCTTGAAATCTTTTAATTTTGTTCCTCTCCTATCCCTAAAGAATTGCCCTCATATGTGTAGTAGAAAATTACTCAATAGCATAGCTGCATTTCAGTCCATAGGTTTGGACAATGAGAGAAGAAAACCATTTTTTTCTCATTTTTCATTAAGGACATAACTCAGAAAGTGTAATATCTCTTCCTTTCAGTTGGACAAAAGAACAATACTCTCTTCTACTCCCTTGATTGGCTTGCAATGATTGCACACACACACACACACACACACACACACATATAAATGATGTATATAAATAATTTTAGACATTAAATAATTTATCATGGTTGAATGAGCCTAGGTTCAAATCCTGGCTCTACAGCTTTTCAAATCGTAATATCCAAGAAATCATTTAAATTTTCTGAAACTCGTGCTCATCTGGTAAATGATGGCATAAAACATATCATGAAGTTATTGAATGCTGAAAGTAAGGCAAGTGTGCAGTTCAGGGTCTGGCACCCTATCGGTATTCAAGAAATGTGCACCTCTGCATATTTACAGGAAATACCTCAGTAAAGGCATGATCACCAAACGTGATTCCCAAGTAGTTCAGAGGAAACTGCTCTGTGATTCTCTTGCTATGTTCCTGCTCTGGGAACACAAGACATTGTTTTTCAAAGGTGACAATTCTCTAATCATGGTACAGAGAGATAAATACTTTATTTTCCTCCAGGGAGAAAAAGAGGTGCAGTAAATGCTTAATGGGCTTTCCTTCAATGCCACAAAGTCAGTAGCCATAAATCTTGAACACAAGTTGAATTATTTTTGACTTTTTATTTCCTTAGGATGTTTTGACCATATCATTAAACTCTATCACCTGTCATTGACCTAATTTTATCATGGAGTTCAAAGGATTAAAATAAATATTTTTAAAAACAAAAGGAAACAAAAAAAAAAAGAAAAGGAAAGGAAAAGAAAGTGGTTCCATGCAGTTAGCCTGATGTCCTTGCTAATTCCTATAATTTGCTATTAATTCTTTTTTTTTTTTTTTGCTTGAAAGAGTGCATATGAGGCTAAATAAATCTTGACTTTCTTTTATGGCATGTTATTTGCGTAAGGGGGGAAGCTGTAACGAGTCTAGCTCAATTTTTATATTATTTTATTTAATATTTCTCAAAAGCAATATCTAGGAAGAAGATGAAAAATTTTCTTCTTCACAAACTCATTTAAGTGAATTTTTAAAATGTAGGTTTAGAGGTTCTTGCTATCATCCTTTATCTCACAGACTGATATACTGAAACCTTAGAATTCAAACATCATCCCATGCACATTACCTAGAACAAACTATTACTGCACGAAACAGAAATCGGTCAGATCGGATATTTTCCCCTTGAATAAATATGAAATGAGGCCTACGATATGTACTTTCACCCCACCTAAGAAGCCATTAATATAATTTGTTTAATATTATGCATTTCTATCCAACATCTCATCTAGAAAAAGAAATCAGTTAATTCTAAAGTTGATAATTTTACTTGTAGGGGAAAGATGAGAAAAGATTGTGGGAGAGAGAAAGAACAGAGTTAGAGAGACACAGCAACAGCCACATGGACAGACAGACAGAGAAAGAGACAGGAAGAGGGAAAGAATGACAGAGAGAGAGAGGCACTTCCCACTGCATCTAAGTGAAGTCACCTGCTCCCTTAATTTGTGTCTGCAGGCTGCCAAGTACAGAGTGGGGACCAGAGAAAGCAAGTGCAAGTAACTTCACAATATCTCTGTAAACTCAGTTAAAAACTTGCACTTCTTCTATCAAAACATGCTTTTTTTTCTTAAGACTGCTCAGACAAGGCTAGCTGCAGTGGCTCATGCCTGCAATCCCAGCACTTTGGGAGGCTGAGGCAGGACAACTCTTTGAAGCAAGGACTTCAAGACCTGTCTGGGCTGCTTGGCAAGACCTATCTCTACATTTTTATTTTTATGTAAATAAGCCAGGCACCGTGATTTGTAGAATATCTGTCCATAGTCCCAGCTACTCAGGAGGCTGAGGCAGGAGGATTGTGTGAACCCCATGTGAGCTGTAGTGATGATCCTGCCAGTGTACTCCAGCCCCAGCAACAGAGTGACACTCTGTCTCTACATTAAAAAGTAAATAAATAAAGATAACATTTTAAAATATTACAAAGACTAGTGATATATACCATTGAAAGACATTTGATGTTTGCCTTTTTTTTTGCCTTTCTTGATCTGTCTTGGGGGAAGGTGCTATTGCTCAATAAGGTGCTATTGCTCAAGAAAAGAGCTCATTGCCTCCCAAGTCACAAGCAGGGCAAAAGCCCACCAAGGGCCACACCGAGGCTATTACCTCACAACGACGTTGGGTGTTTTTGCCCAGTCAAATGGATCTGGCTTCCAAAGTCTAAATCCAGTTTTACGAAAGCAGTCTATGCTCTTGAGCTCTCTTCCTTAGACTTCCTTTCTCCTTAGAGCTATCATTATTTGATTTCCCAAGAAAATTGTGTTTTCCCAAACTAAAAGTTAACCTTTGTTGAATTATGTTTTCACATCAAATAGCATGAATAGGGTATTTTTTTGCAAATGTAACTGACTGTTCCAATAGTGGTGGAGGTAGCTTGAACTGAGAAAATATGCATACTTTGAGGTAATGGTGAAAAAGAACCTGAAGGGAAGCTTTATTTTGACGAGTAACTTTTAAAATTTACATTTCCACTCTACCGTGCTATTTGCAGCTGAATCAATAGTGGATCTCTCGTAGCCACATTTCCTTCTGCTCATCCCTGCAGTGTCCTGTGACACCACAATCTGTCACATGGCATGACTGTTAGCGCCACACATTCAGCATTAGCCATACCAAGTGTCACGAAAAGAAGAAGAATATCCTCCACACTTAGTTAAAATGTCACAGAAAGCTGTGAAAAACACACACACGAAGTGTTCCGTGTGTCCATTTTTCAGCATGATATATTTTTAGTGTTCTGTAGCCAGGAAGTCTTAATTCAAATAAAAGAAAAATATCAATGGAGTGCATATGGTCTACTTCTCAGCATCTTCAAATGCAGTTGAACTAAACAACATGCGCCCCACAGTATTTTCCAGGACTACACTGTAACTGTAAACATATACAGCCCCTCCGTATCAGGGAATGGAAAAGCAGAAGGAGCAATCATTGCTGGGCGTTTCTCCTGCCTTCCTGGGTGGTTCTCAGTGTTCTTGGTAGTCCTTCCTCATCTTCCCCCATCTCTTATGAGGCGTTGAACTTTGGTATCTTCTCTTTTATGGTCTTTCCTGTTTACACCCATCTCCTAGTCTCATCCAGATCCAGGTCTTTAGCTATCATCTATATACTGATGATTCCCAAATTCATATCACCAGAATGACCTTTCCCCCTGAAATTTAAACTCCCATGTCCAGCTCCTGACTTGAATTCTCCACTTGGATGTGTAAGAAGCAGCTCAAACTGAATGTGTTAAATATGTCCAGCCACCGACCCCTAAATATTCTTTCCCACCTGAGTTCGTGGCAACTTCAATTTTTGAGTTGTTCTGCCTCAAACCTCTTGGTAATCTTTAAATCCTTTCTTTTTCTTATAACCTAAACCAAATCAGCAGCGCATCCCATTGGTTTACTTTAAAATATGTAAAGAACTCACCCACTTCTATTCACAACTGCTACCATTTGTTCTAGCCACAACCACCTCCACCTGCATTCACAGATTGCCCCAAGTTGATCTCCAGGCTTCCACCCTTCCCTCCCACTCACCACACTCCCTGCAGGCTACTCTCATCACAGACATCAGTAATGGGTTACATGTAAGTTAAATCATGTCATCCTTCTGTTCAAAACTGTCCAGTCATTCCTCGTGTCATAGTAAAAGTCACAGTCCTAACATCTTACGTGATTTTTCCTTTACTCCATTACTTTTCTGATTCTTCAGACCTATTGACCTCCCTGATGGTCTTACACACACACAAACACACACACACATACACATACGCGCGCTTAATTAAGAGGGCAAGAGGAAACTTTGGGAGGTGATGGATATGTTTATTGCATTGATTGGTGGCGATGTTTCACAGGTGTATACTTACTTCCAAATTCATCAAGTTGTATACATTAAATATGCACAGCATTCATTGTCAGCTACACTTCAAAAAAGTGAATTTTTTAAAAAAGCCATCACTAATGTTAAAAGGCCTTTACATTTGCTATTTCTACTTTATGCTTAACTTTATCCTTTATTTTAAATTACTTTGTGTGTTCGCTATCTTTGCCACCAGAATGGAGGCCACTTGAGAGCAAGTTTCTTTCTGTCTCTCATTAATTTCGTTTATCCCCAGCACCTAAAACAGTGCCTGGAATATAATGAAAGCCAGAAAGAAGAAATATAATGGAAGAAAAAAGAGAGAAAGAAGAAAAAGAATGAAAGAGAAGGAGCAAGAGAGAAAAAAAAAAGAAAGAAAGAAAGAGGAGGAAAAGAGGAAAGAAGGAGGGAAGGAAGGAAGGAAGGAAGGAAAGAAGGAAGGAAGGAAGGAAGGAAGGAAGGAAGGAAGGAAGGAAGGAAGGAAGGAAGGAAGAAAGGAAAGAAGGAAGGAAGGAAGGAAGGAAGGAAGGAAGGAAGGAAGGTAGGTTTAATTCCTTCAGTGCTGGAAAAGTAGCCTACTAATGGAAAATGGTGGTTTAATTTTAGGGAGTACTTTTCTTCTTTTGATTATATATATTTTTAATGATTCTACTACCCTTCTTTTTATTTGTTTCTTTATTTTCTCATCTCCCTCTTACTACGGTCTCTCAAAATATTTAGTGAAAGGTGTTAGAAGATAAGGAATGGGGAGCAAGCCGTTGAAAATGGTTTGTGATGAATGAGATTAAGATGTAGTAAACACACTTGCACACACATGTACACACATACACAAAGATTGCTTTTTCCACTAAGGCAAACCTCACTTCATTAATCCGTGTAAAATGTCCAAGATGGCTTGTTATTCTATTTCTAAAAATTTCATAACTTAATAGGTTTTAAAAGTATATTTTTAGTAATTCCTAACATTGAAAGCACTGACATAATTTATTACATGTTGAAAAGACCACAGGAAATGGACTCCACAAAATGATAGGATAGGCAGAGAACCAATGCTTAACACACCTTTATGCAGTGTCCTCAGAGAATGGCAGAAAAGGTGAATAAATAAAGCAGTATAGTATTCATACTATATTAACATCAATATATAAAGTATAGTCACTATTTGAGAATACAGACTACAGCACTAAAATGTAAAACATCTGTAAAGATGAAAGAATTAGGCCTCTTTCATTTACCATAAAATCAAAAAAGTGATTTACCCTCATTTCCCTAAATCCTGTGCTTTGAAGAACTAGCTGAATAGATTGCCCCATTAATGCAAAAATCTGTCAAGTTTGAGGAATAGCTAGTACAAAGCTAATGAGAAAAGTATAAAAGAATATCCCTCCATTCCAAAATATGCAATGTATATATTGCTTAGATAATGTATCTAGCTAATGTTCACCAGCAAGTTAGCTTACAGGGAATGATTATTTATCAGTGTGTGGCCATTAAACTCCCCTTATAGTGCATAATTTAATAAAGAGAGTAGAGAATGCTCCAAAGTGTTTGTCAAAGTAAACACTCATCTCAAATATGTACAAAATATGTTGATGACTCTTTTTCAAACTCTTACAGTTAAAATTGTTACTTTTTGCATACAGGTGAAGTTAAAGAATACTGGCTTGGAATGTTTTTAATGCATAAAATATAAAGGAAACGAGTATATTGAAATGGTGTCAAAAATTAAGAAAACATTTATGGTAATATTTCTTATTTAAACATTAAATAAGCAGCAAAATCTAACAGTTGGTCTAATGACTACCAAAATTTTAAAATAGGAATGAGAATAAAATTTCTAAGTATCTATAATAATATAGTGTGTTATGAAAATATATTATTTCTGTTGGAGACAAAGTCATCGATGCTACTAATACTAATTTGCTGGGTTGTCTGCATTCATAATGGTAGGAAATGTCTAGATTTAAGTTATAAGTTAGTAAAAATAAAATGTATCTTTTTCCGTCTAAACCTGCAAACCCCCTAGATTTCAATCTACAGATCTCTTGAGGATGAGGGCTCCTTATGTAGGAATGCTTGGTTTAGCACCACTTTTGATTAAATGGTGTTTTTTTGAGCCTGTCAAACCATGCATATTTTTCTTTACCTCTTTAAGGATTTATGTTTGGTTCAAAATATATATGTATATACTTTTTGTAAAGATTAACTGTCATTTTAGTCATGATAGATATTCACTTATCCCAGCGTTGCAGCTCCGTAAGTATATTCATGTTTCTTTCCATGTTTCCTCCCATGTTCTCAGCAAAAACTTTGCTCTCCTGTGCATTCTCCAAATTAGGTAGCAGAAAGAATTTGCTTAAATGAAATGCTCATTTGTAATGCCTAATCAAAAAGGCAAAAGCTTTTCCCCAGCTTTTTCTGACTTGACACATGAAATAGCTTAAAGTATTTTCAATGAGTCTCATTTACGTGGTTGCTGATTAGTAGCTGGCTGCTTGTTTGGAGTGATTGATACTCATTCCTGGAGAACTAGGAAATGGAATTTTGCCAAATATAGAAGCTGACCCACCCTTATAGGGTCTGTAGTTTTGAACTAAAAAAAATAAGGCTTTGGGTGTTTAAATATGTTTGCTCTTGGCAAAATATATCTCAAAAGGCTTACTGGAAATCACGTAATTGTTAAAAATTAACCTTGATGACTTCAGTGACTTCAATTATATTAAAAAGTTCACAGTTTTTTTGCTTTTCAATGAAGGTTAATTGCTTGGAAAAATATGTATGGGTTTATAGTGAACTTCAGATGTATACATGCTATGAGATCTTCAGAAACCCAACACGGATTCTGAGTCATTGATGCAGGGTTGGTTTGGATCATAAAGATCTGCCCTCAAATTAGAAGGCCAGAGTATCATCTTAACTTTACTTCTACTAGTCTTCAGCAGTTGTCAGTAACAAGAATCTTAAGATTCTATGATTGTTTAAATGTGACTTAGAAGATCTGACACTAACCCAATTTTCCTTGGGCAACTTTTGAGAAACACACGAAGAGAGTCTTTCAACACCTCCATCAGGGAAACATGGAAGTTGATATTGAATGAATCCTCTATGACAATTAATTTTAAATCATTTATGTCCTGAATACCCATAGTACACAAGGCCAAAATTGGTATTTTGGAATATAACTTTAACAAGTCAAAGTTTTTTGCCCTTATGAAGCTTATAATCCAAAAAAGAAATGTCTTCCCAATGTATCTGCTTCAGATGGTGCTCATCTAAAGTGTTTAATATTTGCAGTCATCGTCATTTATTCAACAAATATTTACTAAACCCTTACAATGTAATCGGCTCCATGCCAATTATGCCAAACATAAAAATGGAAAAATCATGGGCCCTTGTTCCAGTGAGCTCACAGGGTAGGGAGAGGTGAGCAGTTAAATATTCTTTAAGGACTCTAGCTCCTTTCACTTTAAGGTAGTTCCACTTTCATATTTTGATGTTGTATCCCGGTGCTTTCTTCTTTCTCTTGGAATTAGAGAAAAAATTAGACACCTTTCGTATTCCTGCATTATGTATTTCATAAACTCATGCTACAAAATTAAGGCTAAGAAATATACTTCCCATATTTACAGAAGCTTGGTTTTGGTGCGATTCGCAGACTAAGGTAAAAAAAATCATTCTCCCTGTTAGAATCTCTTGATATGAAAATGCCCTTCCTCAGTTTCTTAGCATTTTGCCACCTTAGTCACCAGTAATTCCTACATCCTGAGAAAAGAAACTGTTTTATAAAGGTTGAAACTTTAATAAATTTTGTTCTTATAAGATGTTTGACAATGAGGGCAAAAACATTGAGATGAATATTGTATTGTCAGGAGTGGGCATACTGCTGCTTTATTTAGTCACACTTTGCTTTGAGTTATTTCTTATCAAGACAGTTAATTAACAATTGCAGCATTTAATTCAGCCTTAAAAAGAGTCATTGGCCCACTCATCAAGAAAGACTGACAAACTGTTCCTTACTGTTTATGAAGTCTTGATTATACCTCAAAGGCTATTCTCACCTCTCTAACAGGCTAACAATCTGTGAAAAGAATTACGGGTAAAAGTGATTTTGGAAATGCTTAGAATGGATCCCAGCTGTGTAGACCAAAAAAGAAAGATAAAAGAGGAAAGAGAGAAGTAGAAAAAGACTAGGCCATGAGGGGAGTGATGGAAATGAAATAGGAATAAATGGAATGCATGATAATGGGAGAAAAGTTCAGCCAAAAAAAAAAACAACTAGTATTAAAGTTAGAGTTTTCAAAGTGCCTGGAACTAAGGAGTAAAACAGATCATGGAGTCTGAAAAAAAAAAAAAAAAAAAAAAAAAAAAGCATTTGGAAATCTATTGACTCTTAGAGACTTAAAAAAATCCCTGTAGGAATAAAAATAATTAAGATGAGCAAAGTTCAAGAGACATGAGTTTCCACTGCTCTTTTTATGTAAAAGCACTTGAGAAAACCAATTTTTTTTTAACTAGAAAGTAAAGAAAACTATCAGTCATGGTGCTTGTAGAATAAAAGACAATTTGGAGGATGAGAAAGCAGTGGAAGAAAAGAAAGGAACTCATGTCTCAGTAGCTTTCGGAAATTGAATTGTTGATGTGGGGACAACAGTTCAAATGAAGTTCACTTCCAACTTTACTATTTAAAAAAGAGGATAAGTTTGCTTGGTTTTAAAGGAGCTGTGAAAATAGTATGTGCTTAAATTGAACTCAGTTTCTGTTAATATTAGGCCACTGTTTTGTAAAAGGTGATTATTTTGCAATAGCAGTTTTTGTTTGTTTGCTTCAGTAGCATGATTATTTTGCAGTATATGGGGTCTCAGTTGTTAGGCTGAAGAACTGTCAACTATTTTTCAAATCATTAAGTACAAAAATGTATATGCTGACATGTTTTACATTGGCACAAACTTTATTCCACAGCTCACTCTATTGTTTTCCTACCACTCCTTAACTATTTCTATTTCTTCTCCAAGAATATATAATTGATTTTTTAGAAGTCTTTTGTATACACACACACACACACACACACACACACACACACACACACACTCACACACTTGTTCGCCAAATGGATTCAGCCACAAAAGAAATAGAAGAAAAGGACAGAGAACACATCAATTCATCTTATCACTAGTAGAAAATTTCTATTAGAATTTCATTTTCATTTCATTAGCTTTACTAGGTTCTGAAACAATGGAGAGGCCCTTATTTTGAGGCTCTATCAGTCTCCTACAAAGTTTTGTCCTCATTTTATGCATTCTGTAATGAACATTGAAAGGATTAAGTCCCCACTGGAGTTTTATTAGCTGGAAGGGAGAATTTTTATTTAATTATTCCAGAAAATAGATGCAACTTGATATGATTTTCTACATGACTTTAAGTAGCTGGTGTCATATCTTGGGATTCTATGACATAGTGAAATTGATGTTCTACAAGCTAGCTTTCTTAGAAGATTATCTTCCAGGGATCTGCTTTGGCCAGCAACTTGCCTTGTCCTCTTCAAGGTTCCCTTCTCTAAAGGAATGGCTCATGAACGATGAAATTGATGTCCTTTCAGTCTCAAGAATTTGGAAAGTTACTCAGATCTTTGCTTCTTCAGCTGAAGTTGTTAAAAATTTTCTGTGCTTTCTTTTTATCGTATCTAATATATTAGGCTTAATCCCCAATAATATCGGGGTTTTTAATGAATGTAAAGGGTATGACCAAAGGCCTATTTAAGGATATACGTTTCTGGTTAGAGTGTAATTTCTAAGCCAGTTCACTCTTTGTCTGAACATGAGGAAGTTAGTTCATCGTACTTGACTGGAACATTTTTACGAATCCCTAGAGTGAGTCTTTTCACTTAGGCTCAACATTAAAGCTCAAACAAGCACCAACTGATGTAAATGTTAAACCTAATTCTACCTAGAGAGTGTGCTCATATGCAGCTTACAAAAAATAAGGGAAGTTTACCCGTCAGCTGCTACTCCTGCCTGCTTGGTCTTCACAGGGGAAGACTTTCATCTGACAGAACTAGTTGTCTGTTTCTTCTCAGAATTAAGTTTCCTCAGTGTCTTTTCCACCCTGGTATTTATAATTACATCTGGTTCATTGAAACATGCAAATCAGTAAAGGATGTGCTGTTTTTCTCAGGAGGATGGCAGCCAAGTGAGATGTGTAAACCCTAGTCTGTCTCTGTGTTTCCCACCCCTGCCTGATGGCCAGGCAGCAAGAGTTAACTCCTTTTTGGTAGTACTCAGTTTGCCCACTAGTAATTTGGCCTCCATTCCTATACTATAATCGTGTCTTCTGAGGTGAAAAATAAAATAATTTCTGTAGAGTTATGATCTAAGAAGGAAAGCATATAGATATATTGAGAAAATTAATATTGGGGATGCAAGGGATGCACACATTTTAGAAGATGCCTATGTATTTTGTTAATTTCAAACACGGTTCTCCAGTGGAATAGGAATGCCCGTAGAACCTATTTCAATACGTGCAGTTTACTTGGCCATTAACCCAAATATAAGGCCAATTATTTGATGACTGTTGGAGTGAATGAATTAATGGCCTATGACAAAGTCACCACCACTCTCCCACCCTCATGATCTCAAGAGGATGTTTAAACTGGCTTAAGGACTTCCTTCTCTAACAAGTCCTAAAATAGATGTGCAAGGCAGAGTCAGACAGACAGACAGATAGGGACTCAGAGAGATCCTCTCCCCCTAAATTATGGACAGCTAGGAACTTGGAGTTACAGAATGCATATTGTATTCATACAATTCTGAGCCCTTGCAGCTGTGAAGACAGATCTCAGCAATTTTCAGCTCTTAGAAATACACATCCTGGGGGAGGGCAGGCCTAAGGTAACATTGTTTTTATTCCCACCTTCGCTGTCCTGTGACCCAGGCTGAACATGATCCAAGAAATGCTAGTTCACCACATTTGTAACACAGCTGTGCATAAAATGGGGCCAAAGCATCACACATCTCAATTCTGGCCTCTCTCTTTGGGGGTCTTTTCTCATAGCCTCATATCCTCACCCCCGGTACCTCCCTTATCCCCCTGAGCCATCTCTACAACAGCAGGACCACGTCTTCCCACATGGAAAGTTCCAGTACCTTTTGTCCTGTGGAAGAGTGTTGCATGCAGCATGACTATGTGGTTTTGTTAAGAGCTGTGGTGACATAGCTTTCTTGGACTTTCCGGTGTGTGAGGGTGGACTCTCTCACGAACACGTTATCCAACACAGCCTTTGTTCTTTACAGGCAAGAGAGCAAGAGAATACTTGGACGATGCTTCAGAATGTATAGCAAAACCCTGGCTTCCAGTCAAGGACAGAAGGCGGGGGGCTTAGGAGGAGGTTAAGACTCCCTCAGCATTTATAATATAGACCAGACTTGAATCCATATGGCATTGTAACGGCAATCACTGTGGTTTCACTCTCCAGCCAATTCTGATCTTAGTAGGGAAGAAGTGTTTCTTTTGTTGGGTGTGCCCTTCCTCTTTTCTGAATATTTTGGGGCCTGCATTGCCTATCAGATAGCTGAAAGATGGAATTGTTCATATGTTATTCAGTTTTCACCAAAGGCTTAAAGCTATCAAAAATCTGAGAAACCCATCTTGTTCTTTCAAAGTTGGCTTGCTTCAGGAAGAACTGAGAACTTTCAGAAAAGAATAAGTTAAAAAAATGGTATATCACAAGCGAAATACATTGAGAGTCCATAGCTTATCCTTGGGGCTTCCCCTCCCTGGATTCTAATTAAGTCAAATCTTTTCAGTAATATTCCCACTGTGGTCCTAGATCTGCCTCTTGGCTTACAAGTAAATAGGTAACAAGTCAAATATTTTTGTCACTCTCTATTGCGCCCTTTAAGTAGATAAAGGGGCTATAGGGACACTTAGGAAAAATTTACCAAGATTCTGCATAAACATTAAAAAAACGGCTAGAATATCTCCATAAAAATGAAATGTCTGGTTTGCATAGTTTCCAGAAATAAAGCTAATTCTAAGTATAATATATTCTAAATCAGAATAATAGCTTTGAGGTTATTTGAAGACTGAAACATGGAGCAGCCATGATACCACGCAACTTTCTATCATTGGACTCGCTCTGTCTCCTGGCCTTAGGAGCCCTTCTCTCGTAGGATCTCTGTTACTCTCCCGCAGGATAGGGAACAGGGAAGAGGTGGCAGAAAGAAAGGGAGGTGGAAAAGTTGAGAGAAGTAAAGCCCACAAATCCAGGAGAAAGGAAAGGTCTACAGTGGAATTGGGAATATGGAGAATTAGACTGATGCATATGGAATTGTGACTCTCTAATAAACATTTTTTTAAAGTTGGAAATAACATTGCGGTCTAAATTTGGATAGACATCTTTAGTAGAAGACCAGATAATAAAAGGCAGAGTGTGTAGAAGGATTTGCTGAAAAGAAATGGGGAGGCAAGAGAGTTTCAAGGATGTTGTTGCTTGTTAGTGTTTGGTGCCCTGGGAAGCTTGGAATTGCAGACTACTGGCCTGTTGGAACAGAAATGGTTTTCCTGCATCAGCAGACTCTTATTTCTAGCCCTAACTCAATCTCTTGGGAGGAAGGTGGGGAGTCAAAATCTCCTTTAGTCATTATAAAAAGTATGTTTATTGAACTGCTTTAGGTCATTCTACAGTTATCAACCCCCCTCAGAAATTTCCTGGTAAAGAAACAAAGTCCCATGACTTTAGATAAAAAATTAAGGGAAAATAAAGTTATGGCAGATGGTAACCTGTCACCATGTAATGACAAAAGTGGTTCAAATCCAATTGAAGTCCGTTAAAGGTCCTCAGGGTTTAGTAAGATGTGGCAGCCTACAAAGTGCAAAAGTGCGATTATTGTTTTCCTCACTAGGCAGGAATTGGGCTAGTCTAGAAGCTGAAGTAATTATTTTTTAAGAGTTCATTTTCTTTTGTTTTCATTTGTTATTTATTTCTCTATTATTTTTATTTTTAGAGTCAGGATCTTACTCTGTTACCCAGGCTGGGGTGCCATGGTGCCATCAGAATTCACTTCAGCCACAAACTTCTGGACTAAAGCAATCCTTCCACCTCAGCCTCTCAAGTAGATGGGACTATAGTCATGCAACCCCACGCTGGCTAATTTTTTTTTTTTTTAATTTTTGTAGAGATAGAGTCTCACTATGTTGCCCAGGCAGGCTGGCCAGAATCATATTCTTAACCACAAAATTTAAGTCAGCTGAAATTACAGTTCTGTTTGCAAGGCATGGGACTCCTTTAATATGCATGAAGCTTTTTTTCCATGTACAGGTAGTTTAGGTGGCTTCACTCATCACATCCTGACTAGTTACGTTGCTATTTGCTAAAGTATGCCAACGTTAAACTGAAATATTTTAACCAGAACTGAGAAAACTTGAAAGTGTCTGCCCAGGTCAACACATTCCTTTTCATTAAGAAAAAGGGATTTGAGAGGGAAAAGGGCACCAGTCCAGGCCACACTCAGAAACTGGAGGAAGGAGCTCCACTTCTGATTACAGCTAAATTGAAAGTATAATGATAACTTTTTCTTTTTTTTTTTTTTTTTTTCACCTTTTGAGATGAAGTCTCATTCTATCACCCAGGGTGGAGTACAGTGGCATGCTCTCACCTCACTGCAACCTCCACCTCCTGGGTTCTAGCGATTCTCCTGCCTCAGCCTTCTGAGGAGCTGGGATGACAACTGTGCATGACTGCACCTGGCTAATTTTTTGTATTTTTAATAGAGATGTGGTTTGCTATGTTGGCCAGGCTGGTCTTTAACTCCTGACCTCAGGTAAGCCACTTGCCTCAGCCTCCCAAAGTGCTAGGTTGACAGGTGGAGCCACCATGCCCAGCCAATGATGCCTTTGTTAGTATCACTCTGAAAGGTGCATGTTCAAATGTGATCACTTTGAAGCCCTAGGTCAAGAAGTTTGGACATCAGTATATTTTTGCTAACTAAATCACTAGAGTTCTACTTTTTTACCACAAGCACTGCCAAATTACTTGCCAGCCCACAAAACATGTGAATAAAGAGATTTGGATAGTGAAAATTAAAAAAATGATACAAAGTAAATAACTTTTGACCTTGGAATATTAAATGTAGTCAAATCCACATTCAAGAAGAACATAATTTATCCCTGTGTGCAAACATTTATTCTCACCTGTTCTTTCATTTTTCTGGTAAAGTAACTGAGATATTTGTAACATGAGTCAGATGTTGGAGGGGGGCTGCTGAATTAAGAGTCCTAAGGTCTAACGAGGCAAATAAGATTAGTTTTTATCCTGAAGGCTGGTAGTAAAGATAGAAGCTGTATTAGTTTCCCAGGGCTGTCATAGCAAAATAGCATATATTTAGTGGTTTAAATGAGAGAAATTTATTTTCTCTTAGTTCTGGAGGTTTCTTCTGAGATTTCACTCTTCGGTTTGCAGATGTCTAGCTTCTTGCTCTGTTGTCACATGATCTGTTCTCTGCATGTGACCACTTTTCTAATGTCCCTTTATGTGTCCACATTTCCTCTTCTTATAAGGATACCAGTTAAATAAGATTGTAGACCTCATTTTATTTTGATTATCTCTTTAAAAACATTATATCTACACACAGTCACTGTATTATGCTGTTCTTGTATTGCTATAAAGAAATACCTGAAACTTAGTAATCTAAAAAGAAAAGAACATTTAATTGGCTCACAGGTGTGCAGGCTTTACAGGAAGCATGGTTATGGCATCTGCTCAGCTACTAGGGAGGCCCCAGGAAGTTTACAATCATGGCGCAAGAGGAGGCGGAGGGGGGAGGGACGTCACATGGCCAGAGCAGGAGCAGGAGAGAGACCAAGGTGCCACACACTTTTAAACAGCCACATCTCAGGAAAAGTCACTCAATATCTTGAGGACAGCACCAAGAGAATGGTGCTAAACCATTCTTGAGAAATCTATTCCCATAATTCAGACACCTCCCACCAGGCCCCACCTCAAATACTGGGAGTTACAGTTCAACATGAGATTTGGTCAGGGACAAATATACACACCATATCATTTCAGTCCTGTTCTCTCTCAAATCTTGTATCCTTCTCACAATTAAAAACATAGTCATGCCTTCCCAGTAGTCTCACAGTCTTGTTTTGTTCCAGTGTTAATTCAAAAGTCCAAAGTCCAAGTCCAAAGACTCACCTGAGACTCATCTAATTCGATCTAGGAACCTGTAAAATCAAAACAAGTTATTTGCTTCCAAGATACAATGGGGGTACAAGCACTGGATAAACATTCCTGTTCCAAAAGGGAGAAATGGACCAAAAGAAAGGAGCTACAGGCCCCATGTGATTTCAAAACCCAACAAGGGAATCATTAAACCTTAAAGCTTCTAGTCTCTTTTGACTCCATGTCCCACATCCAAGGCACACTGGTGCAATGTGTGGGCTCCCAAGGTGTTGGGTCACTCTTCTCCCAGGATACAGCACTGGTGGCTGTTCTCAGATTGTTGAGTGCCTTTGTAGGCTCAAAGTGCAAGTTGCCAGTGGATCTACTGTTCTGTGATCTGGAGGATGGTGGCTTCCTTCTCACAGCTCCACTAGGCAGTGCCCTGGTGAGGACTTCGTATGGGGGCTCCAACCACATATTTTCCCTCCACATTGCCCTAGTAAAGGTTCTCTGTGGGGGCTCTGCCCCTGCAGCAGGCTTCTGTCTGGAGACTCAGGCTTTCTCATTTACCTTCTGAAATCTAGATGGAGGCTGCCAAGCCTCAACTCTTATAGTATGTGCACTCAGGCTTACCACCACATCGAAGCCACCAAGTCTTACAGCTTGCACCTCTGGAGTTATGGACCAAGCTGTAACTGGCCCTCTCTGAGCTGAAGCTGGAGCTGGAGCAACCAGGATGTGGGGAGCAGTGTCCTGAGACTGTGCAGGGGAACAGAGGTCCCTAAAATGCTTTGGAGGCTTTTTCCCCATTGTCTTGGCTATTTGCACTTGGCTCTTTTTTGGCTATGCAAATCTTCTAGCAAGTGGTTCCTGTACAGCCTTCATAAATTCTTTTCCTGAAAATGCTTTTTGCTTCTTTGCCACATGGCTAAGTGGCAAATTTTCCAAACTTTTACACTCTGCTTCCTGTTTAATATAATTTCCAACTTTGAGTCATTTTTTTGCTCCTGCATCTGTGCATAGGTTGTTAGAAGCAGTCAGTTTACATCCTGAATGCTTTGCTGCTTAGAAAGTTTTTCTGCCAGATACTCAAAAGTCATCTCTCTCAAGTTCAGACCTCCACAGATCCCTGAGGCATGAAAAGAATGCAGCCAAGTTCTTTGTAAAGGCATAACATGGTAACCTTTGCTTTAGTTCCCAATAACTTTCTCATTTCCATCTGAGACTTCATTAGCCTGGGCTTCACTGTCCATATCACTATCAACATTTTAGTCTCAACCATTTAATCAGTCTCTAGGAAGCTGCACCTCTTCCATCAAGCCCTCCAAACTCTTCTAACCTCTACCTGTTACCCAGTTTCAAAGCTGCTTCCAAATTTTCGGGTATCTTTATACCGAAATGCCCCACTCCTCAGTATCAATTTTCTGTATTAGGCAGTTCTTGCATTGATATAAATAAATACCTGAGACTGTATAATTTATAAAGAAAAGGGGTTTGATTGGCTCAAGGTTCCGCAGGCTGTACAGGAAGCATAGCGCTGGCATCTGCTTGGCTTTTGGGGAGGCCTCAGGAATCTTAAATCATAGCATAAGGCAAAGAAAGAACAGGATTTTTAACATGACCAGAGCAGGAATGAGAGAGGGAGAGAGAGAGAGAGAGCAGACTTTCAAAACAGCCATATCATGCTAGAAGTCACTCACTAACATGAAGACAGCACCAAGGGGATGGTGCTAAGACATTCATAAGAAATTTGCCCCCATGATCCAGTCACCTCCCACCAGGCCTGACCTCCAGTACTGAGGATTACATTTCAACATGAGATCTGGGCAGGAGCAAATACCCAAACTGCATCAGTCACATTCTGAAGTACTAGGGGTCAGGACTTCAACATATAAATTTGGGATGTAGCACAATTCAGCCTGTAATAGATACATGAACAGATAAACAAGTGTAACAAAGCAATGTGGTATAAGAATAGAAGACCGAATCGGAGTTGGAAAATAAAGATTAATTCTACCCAGAGACATGCAAAAAGGAGGTAAGTTTGAAAAGGATACATGACAGTTGTCCAAGCAAGGAGTGGATATTAGGTGGGTCGCATGCAGAGTTGGAGAGAATAAAGGATAAATGGGAAAATAATTTCAAGCCCAGGTGGATGCATAAGTACAGACATAGGGTTATGAAACAAGATTTTAATATAAGATCAATCTAAGGGGACAAGAGAAAGGTGTGACAGGGGACAAGCCTTGAATGGCAAGCAAGTGTGAGGTCATGGCAAGCCTTATACTCGACAATGTTGCCTTATGGTCATAAGAGCAAGCTCTGAATTAGACAGACAGAGTCCAAACCCAGGTAGTACCAAGTAGTACCTTGTTCAAGTTACTGAGTATTTTTGTTCTTTCATATATATATCTACAACATAGAGTCTTTATAGAATTATATTAACTAATTAGTAATTTATTCCTCAGGATATTTGAGGATTAATTATGCTTAACACAGAGTTTGGCACTCTGGGCCTCATTGTCATTACTATTTTTTCATTGAAAAGTTTTACAGTTTATTCTGCAGGATATTTGGAGACAATTAAAGTTTTTTTGTTTTTTTTTTTTTTTTTTTTTTAGACGGAGTTTCGCTCTTGTTACCCAGGCTGGAGTGCAATGGCGTGATCTCGGCTCACCGCAACCTCCGCCTCCTGGGTTCAGGCAATTCTCCTGCCTCAGCCTCCTGAGTAGCTGGGATTACAGGCACGCGCCACCATGCCCAGCTAATTTTTTGTATTTTTAGTAGAGACGGGGTTTCACCATGTTGACCAGGATGGTCTCGATCTCCTGACCTCGTGATCCACCCGCCTCGGCCTCCCAAAGTGCTGAGATTACAGGCTTGAGCCACCGCGCCCGGCCGACAATTAAAGTTTTTAAGTAGAGAGGTAGTGTGATTAGATCTTAAAAACCATTCTGGTAACAGTGAGGATCACAAATCAATGAGGCAAAAGGCTGGTGGAGAGTGCCTGTTTGAAACCTTTTGCAAAATCCTTCTTAAGTGACCAAAGAACATAAACATGGGAAGTTCAAGTGAGAAGGAGAAGAAGAAAAAGAAGGAAGAAGAAGAAGGAGGAAGAGGAGGAGACAGAGAAGGGGGATGAGGAGGAAGAGGAGGATGGGAAGGAGGAGGAGATGGAGGAAAGAAATAGATGAGTAATGTAAGGTAAGCTCAACATAAGTTGGTTGGGGAATAAAAAGCAATAGAAGAATAGTATGATTTCCAGATTTCTAGCTTGGAGGATGGAGTAATCCATCATTGAGGAGGGAATAAAACACAAGAATCAGGTTTGGAGAGAAATATTATGGAATCAATTTTGGAAATGCTTGTTGACCATACCATTCATGGCCTCTATCCCTTCTCCCCAAACTTCAGTTTCATGGTTTTTCACCATAATCATTCCTTTGAAAATCTCCTCAGCTCCTTTACCAATCTTTGCATCTATCATTAAACATAATAAAATACCAATCATAGTTAAAAACACATCCCCACAGTAGAAAGCAGCTACAAGAACAAATTCAAAACCATGCTGACTTATCTCACTTTAAATTTATGACCACAATCTTAAGTGGGCCATCCTGTGCAGAAGGCATTTTTTTTTTTTTTTTTTAGACAAAGTCTTGCTCTGTCTTCTAGGCTGGAGTGCAATGGCATGATCTTGGTTCACTGCAATCTTCACTTTCTGGGTCTGAGCCATTCTCCTGCCTCAGCCTCCCAAGCAGCTGGAACTACAGGTATGTGCCAACATGCCCGGGTAATTTTTGGATTTTTGGTAGAGACAGGGTTTTGCCATGTTGGCCAGCCTGGTCTCAAACTCCTGACCTCAAGTGATCCACCCCGCCTTAGCCTCTCAAAGTGCTGGGATTGTAGGCATGAGCCACCGCGCCTGGCCCAGAAGTCTTATTTTAACTGACTTCTTGTGGAAAGTCAGTTCTCCTCCCACAACTATTTCACCATTTCCTCCTTCCCCAACTCCGCGGTCTTCAGTCTAGACTCAGCTGATAAAACATGTTTAATAGTTTACCTAGAAACTAAGAAGCAGCCCGAAGTCTAGGTCATCTTCCCCGTTCTCCCTGCACCTCTCACCATGTATTCTGTCTTCTTCCTATCACAGTGGAAGAAATATCTTTTCTTTTAAGGCCAATCCTTTCACTTGTCCTTGGATTTCCACCCTTCTTAATTATGCAAAATCTTTGCTCCCACATTCAATCCTAATTTCTCCTTTATTTTTAGTTTTTTCTATTGGATGATTTCATCAGCATACAAACATGATACAGTATCTCTCATCTTAAAAAACAGCCTCTCTCGTAACACGTTTTTCCTTCCAGCTTCTCGCAGTTCACTGGTCCACTTTTGACAAAACTTCTTGGAAGATTATTTACATTGTCTCCTCCTTTCTTCAGGCCCTTTTTCCCTATCTACCAGAATGCTCCTTTCTCATCTCTTTGCTGACCGTTCATTCCTTTGGTCCACAGACCTTCTTTCTTCAATTCTGCACCCTCTCCTATGTAAAGCCATCCAGTCTTATCCCAGTAAGTAACATCTTTATTCTGGCAGAGCTCTAACCCCAGCCTCTTCTTTGAGTTTCTGACTTGCATGTCCAGGTATCTATTCAACATCTCAAACTTAACATGTCCAAAAAAGAATTATTGCTATTCCTTTACCTCACACCCAGTTTCTCCACAATGTCCCCATCTAGGTAAAGATACCACTGTTCACCCAGATGCTCAGGCAACCTTGGAGTCATCCTTGACTCTCCCCTCTCCCTAACATTCTTTGTACAAATCTACCAGCAAGTTCCATCTACTCTCTCTTCAGTGTGTGTCTTGAATTAAATTACTGGCATGCAGCTGATAGTAGAATTGTTAACAGTTGGGAGGCAGACTATGTGAAGTGTTTCAGCAATAGGGAAGTTCCAAGGAAGCCTCTAAATTTTCAGGTGAGAAACTAAAAGACAGTAATGATGATATACTAGATGAATTTTCTCTGTTCTCTTAACCCCTGTGGGTATTTTAGTGATTGGATATGGAAAGAAATTACAAATTGCATTTACAATTGTGAAATTGTAATTCAGTGTTGAGACCATGAATTTATTAGCTTGCTTTTTCATATTGAGCCATTTCCCTAATTTTTGTTTTATTATGTTTTAATTCAAAAGAGCATTTTTGGGTGAATATTATATGCAAACAGCTAGGTAGTAGAAAATGCATAGTGGTGCCTTGGAATTTGAAAAAGGAGATCATATATGAATGCTATGGCTCCTGAGGGACAAATTGTTTCAAAGGGAGCTAGGATTCTATTCTAGTCATTCAGGCGAAGAATAAGAACCCAGAGAACAAACTAGTAACCACCAACAATAGAGCCCTCAGCAACTCACATAGCTACTAACATACCATTCCAATGTTTTCAGGTTAGTGGGATGGCCAAAGAAGAGAACAGACCATTTCCTCTCAGGGATTATAGTGGGAATTTAAGTAAAAGCTACTTAATATTTTACTTAAGTAAAACCTGTCAACTGGTGTTACTTTCTAATGTAAAAAAAAAATCTGTTTCATACAGTACCTGGCATCTCTATAATCTTCCATGCTTTAATAAGTCTACATTACCAGAAAAAATAATCTCGTAGCTCTCTGACCACAGGGTCTTACTCTCTCTCTATCCCTCTCTCTCCCTTTCCTTCTCTTTTTCTTCCTCCATCCCTCCCTCCCTTCTACCTTCTTTTCATTTATCTATCTCTCCATCTTAATTTAAATTTCAAAGTAAATTACTTCAAAGTAAGCAATTACAAATTCTTGGGACAGGAATCTTATAAATGCTTTCCAGAATATAGCTATCCTAGCTAATTCTAAAAGCGTTTTCAAGAAAGTCCTCAACAGGCTTAGTTGCCCGCTGAGTTTTACACCTGCTTGTTAAAGGTCGTAGGGGTGAGGAAGGAAAGGGGGAAATGGTGAGATACTTTTTTTAAACGAATAAACTGACTTTAAAAGAACTTCTTTCAACCTGCCGAGGTTCTTAGAAAAATAGGATAGTATTTTATAGTAGGCAACAAATTACATTATTTCCCCTGGTGTTGCTTGTGATAATCATATTACTCGCCAGCAACTCTCCAGGTATTCACGTGGCCACGAGGTGTAATTCCATAGTAGTTTAGATGTTCCACTATAATTTATAGTAATATGAATTAATATCCATTTACTATGAAGTATTAATAAGAAAAATACATGTAGGGACTTTGTGGAGTACTGTGTTTTTGTACTTTAGAGAAAAAAGAAAACCTTGCACAGTACCACATTCCCTAGTTATCCACAGTGAAAGTTTATTGAACCATCATTTTGCAGGCAAATAATCTGAAGTTACTAAAGGCTGAGGACACAGTAAAAAATGATGAAATATTGGTGGCTTGGTAAAATAGCTTGATTGATCAAGTCAGTCAAGTTGTTGAGAAAGAGCAAAGCAGATGAAGCAAAATGTTCCAGGGTATATTTGATCACAGTGACTTTTGGCACATTTTAAGTCTCCCTTTGATGCTTTTGGCATTGTATTCGGTAGCCAAGAGCTCCTCCCTCTACCCTCCTACCCCACTGACTGACCTCACACTAATCACTCAGTTTGGGCAATGAAATATGAACAGAAGTGACAATGCTTTGCCATAAGTTCTGCCGTCTCACATTGCTGTTCCTCAATCCACCTCCATCACTGAATAAGTATGAGCTGGAGCAGAGATACGCCAGATAGGCTACCCCACAGGGAATGGGGAATGGGGACAAGCAATGCAGTCATTCATTACTGCAGCATAACTTAGCATGGGTAAATAATACACCCTATTTCAAAGAGCCAAAACTGTTCTTAATCTGAAAAAAAAAAAAAAAAAAAAAGAGACAGGATTTAGGTTGCAATCATGTTATTCTACTTATTCTACTAACAACACAAAAGGCCACAGATCTTTATTAAACTTAGCTTCCAGGGAAAACCTTCTTAACATTTCCAAGAGAAAATTCCTTTTTGGCAATCTGCAGTTTTTTAAATCTTTATTTCAACTGAAATATAAAAGGAATACAACTAATTAATAGTTGTGATGTTATCTGTGGTAAAATGTTGGATGTAACTAAGAATTCAAAATTAGGTTTTTATGTTAACAATAGAATTCACAATGAGATTTCATTTATTTGCATGAACAAAGAGCTGAACATTGGGGAAATTTAATTCACCTTTTAGCCAAGGATAGTGGTTAAAACTTAAGGAAGACAAAATAAAATCATTAGAATTCTCAAAAGAGAAAAAGCTTCTTATTCTGGATGCATAATGTTGGATGCGTCTTTTATAAATTTGTACCACGTGCTTTGGTCTACCTTGTAATAGAGGCTTCCTCTAACTTCTGAATTAGTGAAAAAGGTTATAAAAAAAAACAGTTATTCCATAGTACTCCCTCATGACTGTCTTTTCAAACAAGTGACCCAGACTTACCCAATGCTATTGCCTTACCCAGCTTGGCAGCCTGGATGCAAATTTTCTGCGTAGTATTTGGGAAAATAACTCTTCAAGGGACAAAGAGTAGTCTAATATTTGCTGCCACCTCATGCTATGCAGACCCTGGTTTTTAGACTTTCGCCAAGTGAGGGGAAATCTGCAGCCACAATACAGAGATCAGCATGGAGGGCAGGTTTCTGCAGCAGCAGTCAAAGCCTGGGCCTGCCACTGTGGCAGCCCTTGGATTTCTCATTCTTTTTTGTTAAGCTCAAGCTGTTTTTCAGGGAATTCAAACAACTATGGATCATATTTCTAGTGAGGAGATAAACTATAGAATCGTGACCCTTCCTTCATAGAAAGAAACTGAATATGAGTAATTTCCCACCCCTTACCACCAAACCTAACCCTGTAATATTCTTGCAGCCTGGACACTCGGGTCTCTGCTTACCCATCTCTAGAGATGGAGAACTTAGTGTCTCCTACATCTGCACAGCTGGAGCTATTAGAAAGCATATCATTATACTTCACTATCATCTTACTCTCTGTTGTTTATACTCATTGACCCTGGTTTTATCTCTAGGGTCACACTGAATGAGTTTGATCCCTCCACATGAAAGGGCTGAAACAGCTGAAACACTTAAAGTCATTCAATATGGCTTCATCCTTCCCAGGGCAGGGACTCTGCCCCAAAGAAGCCTTCCTCTTTCTAAAGAAATAAGTCACTATCCCTCCACGACTATTCATTTGGTAGAATTTCTAATCCACTTACTTTTTTTTTTTTTTAAGGCAGGATCTGACTTTGTTGCCAGGCTAGAGTGCCAGTAGCAGGATCATCACTTACTGTCACCTCCAAGTTTTGGAATCATGCAGTCCTCCGGCCTCAGGCTCCTGAATAGCTAGGACTAAAAATGCAGGCCACCCTGCCTGGCTAATTTAAAAAATATGGCAGAGAAAGGGTCTCACTTTGTTGCCCAGATCATCTTGAACTCAGGGCCTCAAGCAACTCTTCCACCTTGGCCTCTTAAAGCACTGGGATTACAGGCATGAGCCACTGCACCTGGCTTTAGCCACAATTTTGATACTCTTTTCAGAATACACTAAGGTTTAACATTAGCTTCCTTAATATAGAAGTCTCTGAGCTCACTGTACCAAGCCTCATTATCTAGAAAATGCTGAGAAATATATTGCCAACATCTTTTCATTCTAGGTTTTTGACTAATGGGCTATGTGAGCAACCATACTCACCTATTCATCCATTAGTGCTATTTATCAAGAAAATTCTTTATTATTATTATTATTATTATTTTATTATACTTTAAGTTCTGGGATACACGGGCAGAATGTGCAGGTTTGTTACATAGGTATACACACGTCATGGTGGTTTGCTACACCCATCAACCCGTCATCTACATTAGGTATTTCTCCTAATGCTATCCCTCCCCTAGGCTTCCACCCCCTGACAGGGCTCAGAGTGTGATGTTCCCCTCCCTGTGTCCACAAGTTCTCATTGTTCAACTCCCACTTATGAGTGAGAACATGTAGTAAGTTTGGTTTTCTGTTCCTGTGTTAGTTTGCTGCGAATGATGGTTTCCAGCTTCATTCATGTCCCTGCAAAGGACATGAACTCATCCTTTTTTATGGTTGTATAGTATTCCATGGTGTATATGTGCCAGATTTTCTTTTTCCAGTCTATCATTGATGGGCATATGGGTTGGCTCCAAGTCTTTGCTAAAGTGAACAGTGATGCAATAAACATATGTATGCATGTGTCTTTATAGAATGATTTACAATCTTTTGGGTATATACTCAGTAATGGATTGCTGAGTCAAGTGGTATTTCTGATTCTAGATCCTTGAGGAATTGCCACAATGTCTTCCACAATGGTAGAACTAATTTACACTCCAAACAACTGTGTAAAAGCATTCCTATTTCTCCACATCCTCTCCAGCATCTGTTGTTTCCTGACTTTTTAAATGATTGTCATTCTAACTGGTGTGAGATGGTATCTCATTGTGGTTTTGATTTGCATTTCTCTAATAATCAGTGATGATGAGGTTTTCTTCATATGTTTGTTGGCCACATAAATGTCTTCTTTTAAGAAGTGTCTGTTCATACCCTTTGCCCACATTTTCATGGAGTCATTTGTTTTTTTCTTGTAAATTTATTTACATTACTTGTAGATTCTGGGTATTAGCCCTTTGTCAAGTGGATAAAAATTGCAAAA
Source organism: Sapajus apella (assembly GCF_009761245.1). Classification (NCBI taxonomy): domain Eukaryota; kingdom Metazoa; phylum Chordata; class Mammalia; order Primates; family Cebidae; genus Sapajus; species Sapajus apella. The sequence goes on from NW_022437001.1 coordinate 3,952,067, forward strand.
ATTTTTCTCCATTTTATAGGTTGCCTGTTCACTCCGATGATAGTTTCTTTTGCTCTGCAGAAGCTCTTTAGTTTAATTAGATCCCATTTGTCAATTTTGGCTTTTGTTGCCTTTGCTTTTGGTGTTTCAGTCATGTAATCTTTACCCATGCCTATGTCCTGAATGGTATTGCCTAAGTTTTCTTCTAGGGTTTTTATGGTTTTAGGTCTTAACGTTTAAGTCTTTAATCCATCTTGAGCTTATTCAGGGGCTTATAGATAAAACTCCCATCTCCCAGAGACAGAGCACCTGGGGGAAGGGGTAGCTGTGTGTACAGCTTCAGCAGACTTAAACGTTCCTGTCTGCTGGCTATGAAGAAAGCAGCAGATCTCCTAACACAGTGCTTGAGCTCTGCTAAGGGATAGACTGCCTCCTCAATGGGTCCCTGACCCCCATGCCTCCTGATGTGGAGATACCTCCCAGCAGGGGTCAACTGACACCTCATACAGGAGAGTTTTGGCTGGCATCTGGGATGAAGCTTCCAGAGGAAGGAACAGGCAGCAGTCTTTGCTGTTCTGCAGCCTCTGCTGGTGATACCCAGGCAAGCAGGTCCTGGAGTGGACCTCCAGCAAACTCCAGCAGACCTGCAGCAGAGGGGCCTGACTGTTAGAAGGAAAACTAACAAATAGAAAGGAATAGCAAGGGAATTCTTTAAATCCAGTTTGTATGTGTGGCTCCTAAACCCTCTCCATTAGCTGGTAGTGCTAAGGGAATATTTGGGACCAAAGTTTCAAATCCTAACTTAGTAAGATGAACCTTCACCTTGCTAACATGTTTGGAGAAATCAAGAGACTGAATATGTAGCGGTAATTCCTACCAACTAAAGGTAATTTGAAGATAAGTTTTAGCTATTAGGACCTTTAATGGGATCCATCTATCCCTATAGGATTGTGACGAAAGCACTGAGAGCAGGTACCACAAAAGGGTTGTTCCGTCCTTGCTCAAATCCCTGGCACCCAATATAAACAAAGCTCTATGGACTTTTTTGCCTGTTCACTTCAACTGCATGAAACAAGTCTTGTAAATGTCTGCTAAGTCATTTTCTCAAGCCTCTGGTTAAGACAAGGAAGTCCTAGCAAGAGCCGCAGCAGCACAACATGCAGCCCCTCCACCACAAAGAGAAAAATGAAATTTTACTCTAAAAATACTCCTTACCATCTTATTTATTCCAGAAATATATAGACGTTGACTGCGATATTGTAAACATGACAGTCCCTTCAATGTGAGCTGAATTAATTGATTTATTAGGCGCAAAATAGCTATGTGGGCTGGACTAAATTGGCTTATTAAGGATTCAATTGTACTAATTGCTTGCATAGTGGGCAAAGGAACAAAGGGAGGAGGGGAGAAAGAGAAGCTAGTGCCTGTCAGAGAGATCCTTGCTAGTCAGTCCACAGTGAAAGAGAATACCCTGCACCTCAGTGGCTTGTGTAAAGCTACTGGTGGCTCCTGCAAGGAAGCAAGACTTTAGAATACCATGTTAACCCAGCTAAAGTTCCAAAGAAAAATCTATTTTGTTGTAACTAGTCACATGTCTTATTCTGCCTGCACTGACGTCGGTGCATAAACACTAGAAAAAATGAGGCTCTCCTTTCTCAGTTATAGGAGAGTAGGTTCTCTGAAATGAAAAGAACCCTGGCTCTGAGCTGAGGGAAAGCAGGAAAGCCTCGGGTGCCTAGGTGGTGTGTTAGGGCAAGTTTATATCTTTTCCCCAGGCATGGAGATTATGGAGAAGCCATGCCAAAGACAGCTACAGAGCATAGATTTTGGAGCCAGAGAGAACTGGGTTTGAGCTTCTGTTCTGTCATTTTCTGTCTGTTCTTATGCAACTTACTTAGTTTTCCTGAGCCTCAGTTTCCTGTGCCTACCTCACAGAACTTTACAGAGATGCATATGAGAATATTTGAAGGTGGCTTTTATCATGCCTGGCACATACTAAGCATTCAATAATCGTTTTAAAAATGCCTCTGTGATTGTCAGAAGGACAATTTTATATAATCCACTCTAGAATCTCTTCCAGATCCAAAATTCTATCAGTCTCCATCTGTACAGTTAATTAGAATCACAGAATGTTAGCGCTTAAAGGGACCTGAGAGATCATCTATTTCAACCTCCTTGTATTACATATGGAAAAATTAAGGTCCAGATTAAAGATTAAGCGCTTTGCCCAAACTCTCCCTAAAATTATTCTGTCAAGAAAAACTAAATCTTAAATTTTAACTAATTAAAATTATATTTCAAAAAATTGCTTTGCATGTACCATGCACTTCAGCTTTTATCTACAGAGCTCTATAAACATCATTCAGTTATGGTGTAAATCACCACTGTGCTGTAGATAAGTATTCATTCTCATTACTTGTTTAATAGGTATTAAGCACTCACAAGTAAAACTCAAAATGCAAAAAATAACCGTTACCTCATGATGTTTGCTCATAGATATTTCTGGTTAGCTTTGTCTTCTTTCCCACCCACGCTACCAATATCTATTTCTCTATAAATTAACCTCAGTATCACTGGGGTTTATAGCCTCTGTTAGTACAGAGCATCTGCTGTGCACCTTTATTGTTGGCTTAGGACCTTAGGTGGGAGGAAAGCCTCTCTGGACTTGTGTTCAGCTGTGAGCTTGCACTGGGGTTACTCATGATTATGGGGCCTGTTATAACTGTGTAATGGACTCGGTAGAGTAACATTTGCTGATACATCATCCTCTTCAAGACTTCCATATCCATTTAGGAAATTGCCTCCTCCTGGTGCATCAGGTTCATTGTGCTATTATAATATTTAAAAATAACCAGAGAGGCTATTACTCAGATGATAGTGGTTGGCTGTTTTTGTCTTTGTATTGATAGCAGAGATGTTTCTTGTTTTTTTTTTTTGTTTGTTTGTTTTTTTGTTTTAAGTTATTCGATGATGGCAGGAAGGATTTTAGGCAAAACCAGTCAAATATCTTGACTGAAGAGGGCCAAGAGAAGTGGTGAAAACTTCATCCCCAGAACCATATAGGCAGCTCCATTTGCATCTTTTTGTGCAGTGGTTTCCAAGCAGCCTGTGGAGAGGCAGGAAGTAGATGGCTCCCTTGGGGTTCCTTTGAGCACGATGATCACATGCTGTTATAATATCCCAGGAGACCTTGCATAAATGAAACTATGGCTTGAAAAGCGTTTCCTTCCCCTTGTTCACATGGCAGACAAATATGTCTACCACATCCTCCCTGGATACACTCCTTCCTTTTCTGAGACAAAAAGAACTTCAGAAGAAATGATGCTTTTTCCCCCACAGAAAAGGACCTTTCTGTAGACTAAGCAAAGTAGAAAAGAAGGTAGTTATTATGTAATATATCTTACCCAGGAAAGATAAAATGAAGGCTTAGCCCCAGTATTGCTACTGTAGGAATCCAGCTGAGATTCAAGGCTGGTGACCCAGACTCGTGAGCTCCTGGTGTCTGGGGTACTTCAGGAAACATTGCAACAGAAAATGAAGGTGGGGCTTGATTCAGGGATTATAAGGGGTCAGAAATAAGCCAGTGTTTATGTTGCCTACAAAAAGTTTAATAGCTATAGTGTTTGAACTTTGGTGTTTGTTTAAAAAACTGCCAGCAAACAACATTTTTCCATTTTTCTCTGCAGTAACTGTTGGTTGCTTCAAATCCCTTCATGAATGTATTATGGAAAACTGAGACAGAGTTTTCCCCTTGTTAGCTAAGTGCATGCCTGCTGAGGTTTTATGTTAGAAAATAAGATTTTCTTTAAAGAAAATGTACAATAGAAATCTAAACCATCAAGCACAAAATCATGTAGCCCAGAAATACATGCCTGTTTGTATTTTTTTCACCAAAGCCTCTACCTTCCATTTATTGTATGCATGCTACAGAACCAAACAATACTAATTTCAAAGGTATAATATGTTGATGTGTTCACCTTTGGGTTGCTTTTCTATTGTTGTTGTTATTTTTTGAGATAGAATCTCCCTCGGTTGCCCGGGCTGGAGTGCAGTGGCACCATCTTGGCTCACGGCAACCTCTGCCTCCTGGGTTCAAGAGATTCTCATGCCTCAGCCTCTCAAGTGGCTGGAATTACAGACACTCACCTTTACACTTGTCTAATTTTTTTTGTATTTTCAGTAGAGTGGGGTTTTGCCATGTTGACCAGGGTGGTCTTGAACTGCTGGCCTTAAGTGATCTCGCTGCTTGGGCCTTCCACAGTGCTGGGATTACAGGGGTGAGCCACTGAGTCTGACCAGTGGGTTCAACTTTAGAGCATTTTACCTTTCTTTGATGCTAAAATGAATCATTTCACTGAAGACTTTATTAAGCATTCATATGAATTTATATTTTTGTACTCTTATTTATGATTTGGCAGCCAGAATATAGGCTTTTACACAGAATATACTAAATGAATGTTATATTTGCTTTCCTGTGTTAACACAGGATATATATACATATATATTTTTTAACACAGGATATGTTTATACATATTTGTTAACACAATTATGTTAACACAGTAGATACACACACACACACATACACACACACACATACATAAAGTGTGTTGAAAATACTTGAAACCCTGCTAAGTCTTCCAGTTCCTTAAAAATTTCTGGATGCTCTTGGCCTGATAGTCAGCTTTTTGGTGGCACAAGTGCATGAAGTTTGAAGCTAGGCTGAGGTTTGAGTCAAGTCTTGATACTCACATAGTCTCTGAGTCTTGAATCTCTGATTCATAAAATGTGTCTATCAAGATCCACCTCATAAGGTTGTGGGGAGTATTAAATGAAGTAACTGGCACATAGTTCCATGCTCACTTGTGGTATCTAATCAGCTTTTAATCAATAGTAGCTATTGCTAATATTTTCAAAGCTCTACAATAAGGATCTATTCTGAAACCTATCTATACTCTGTCTGCACAAACTTTTGAGTGTTGAAATTTTGTAGAGAAAGAACCATAAAAATATCCAAGATTTGTTGACCTTAAAAGGTTTTCAGTGATGAGAGTTTTAAAAAATTAAAATATTTAAAGACTGTTTGTTCTGTATTACTGCCACTAATTAATGATTGCAACGCTTTTGTTATGACAAGCCACATGTCTCAGCCAAATATCTAGCCTTTGAGTAGCGACATTGCAATGGACTATTCTTTATTTTTCTATGCTGTGATGTTTCTATTTTCCACTCCTTGGACAAGTGAATACAGTATTAACCACAAATAATAGTTCATTGAATTTTCATCTCTCTAGAAGAGGAGTAAGCTTGTAATTGTCCTATGCTTTGTGACCAATCAGATTAAAGAAAATTCTTCCTGAATAGGGTATTTTATCAATACAAATATATAAGTCAATTATTTACAGCTGTTCTCCCACCTTAAAGAGTGATTGGGATCTGGCATAAATATGGATTTAGCAGAAGATTGCATCCTTTGATAGGAGAGGTTAATGTCATGTTTAAAATTAAAAAGTATATATTTTAACTTAATTATAAATGTACATTTCATGTGGTCTCCAGAATTTTTTAGCTCTTAACTTCAAAATAATAGGTGGACTGGTAATTGAAAAGAGGGAAATATAATGTGATCTTTTTAAAGAGCATTTTTAGATATTCTGGTTATTGCAAAGATCTGACTCTTTAGAAGTCATGATTCCCACTACATTGTAAGCTCTTTGAAGGCATAGATCTTTATTTGCTGGTGTATTCCATGCACCTTGAACAGCAAGTCCTGGCTAAAAGGTGCTCAGAAATTGTCCATTGAATGAATGACTAAATAATCACTTAGGTCAGAATTCGACTATATATTGTGTGCATATTGTCAATAGTTATTAAGGAAGGAAAACAATTATTGCTTTATTTATCTCTCTGTTCTTTGAAATTTTCCTGCTATTACACTTGAAGATTAACTAAAATATCAAGTACTGCCTCATTGGTGTGATCACATGGCCTTCCAGCTCCTTTGATGATCTCACCTGCGGTCAGGCCCTGTCATCAACCTGGGACTTTACTGCAACTTCTGCATTATTTTTTAATTGCAGATTTTCTTACCAAACATACTCTTAAGTGTGTTTTTTAAAAAGGTGAGAAACCAGATTTGGAGATCTCAAAATGCCAGATATAAACTGAAGTTTAAAGAGCTGACTTTTTATTCTTACTCCTCTGTCTAAATACCAAAATAAATTTCAATATTTGTGGAAAACCAGATATGCACCAGGCATTGTGCTTGATGAAAATGAGAATGTATGATTGTAGACAGAAGGTTTTCTAAACATTTAACACTAGGCAATTCTCAGTTCCCCTGGGTGTTCAGTTGCAGTGTTTTTTCACTCCTTAAATATTAGCATGTGTATTCAATAAATGTATACATATTTACTTATGAACATATGCAAAATATATGTATATATTCTTTGTCTAAGAACAAAGAATAGCTGATTTATGTGTTTTTTTAAAATAATGGGATAACGAAGTCCCAAATTTGGAATGCCTCAGCTATTGAAATGTACTGATGTAGTGTAAATACCTCTTTCAATAATCCAGAAGAAGCCGTTTTACCAGCAACTTTTTGAAGCCTTCATCTTTAGGTTCTTTCTTTCTCCTTGGTATATGAGACATTTGTATTCTTCTCACAAACTCACATAATTCCTAGTCCTCATCCTCTGTACTACCAAGCTGAGAAACGTTAGGAGTCCAGAATCATTACGCAAACCACACAGCTGCTGTCATATCCCTTGCCTCTATAATTTCCCCTGATTGATATATTTGTGCTCAGAATGGATAATCCATCATTTTAAAAGGTTAATATAAAATGCTCACAATGGCAATTCTCTTTGTATTTGGTTTAATTCTATCTTCTCCCACTCTCCCTTATTTTGTTCTGTTCTTCAGGGCTGGGCTTCCTTATCCCTCTCTGAAAAGCACAGTTGGAAATGTTTGTCTGTTACCCATCAAACACAATATGGTTGTAATAGAAACAAAGGACATTCAGCCACAAGAATGACTGGGACAGACACAAAGACAAATATCTAATGAATTTGGACTAACAGCAGCAGAACAAAATGAGATCTTTTTCCAGATTGACTGTGATTTACAGTGAAGTACTTAGAATACTTTGTAGTATCCTTCTTATCCTTTGATGTGCAAAAGCTCCATTTCTCATGCATTCGTTAATAACTTCAGCAAACTTATACAAGTTATCTTGCTGGCGTCAGGGACTGTGGAATATACTGGGCACCAAAAACTTAATAAATCAAATACCTTTTCTATCTTTGCAGAACTCAAATTAGTGGGAGAAATACATGCATAAATAGATAATCACAATGTAATTATATAAATGTAATGGTATTATAATCATCTACAGGGACATTGCACCAAAAGTAATGAACTCTGCCTGAGGAAGTAAAACATAAAACAAAAAACAAAAAAAACAAAAAAAAAAAGCACTAGAAAAGAGGTGGTATTGAGCTTGGCTTTGAAACAAAAGTGCAAATGAAATCTTTCATGGGAACGGGGCTAGTCCCAGGATGCTAAGTTAAGAACCTCTAGAATGTGAGCTGCAGGGGAAATTGACACAATGCTGGGAAGGTAGAATGAGGCAAAAGTGCATTGCTATGGAGTTTCCATTTACTTGTAAAATCAAGGGTTTCAGAGCAGGGATTAAAGTTGCCTTTTCTAGAAACAGGTCTAATGCTAGAAGGAGGAGAAAAAGTGCGAAGAATAAGGACCTGCTGGGAGACAAAAGTGTTAGTAGTTTGTTTTTTCTTTTTCCCATGTTGCCATTCATTCATCAAAGCATTCTCACATATTATTTGTCATCTCAAAGTCATTAGAAGCTTATTTCATTGCAAAACAAAGCAGGATTGTCTTATTTAAAGCCCAAGTCTGGCATGGAAGAATGAGTTGTCTTCTCTAACATTCAAAACTCAAGGTGATGTGTGTGTTTCACAAAGAATCATTCACAGATATTAGTCAATTCTTCCTCAGGTAGCAGCCTCTGGAAGTAGCATCATACAAATCCCATTTCTGCTGCCTCATTGCTCCCTCAGGTAGCGTCTGATATTATCCAGAAAGAGCTGCATATTATTTTCAGATACTTCCCGAAACTTTCTCAAGGACCTCAAGAGACCTGCTGCAGGTCTAAATCATTATGTCCTTCCATCTGCTCTCCACTTTCCCTTTTCTCCTGTGACTTCTCTTTTCTTTTCTCACTGATTCTGGAGGTTCTCCAGCTTTCCGTGTTGTATTCCTTTGGGAGTCTTTGATTGTGCTTAGGCTAAGGCATGGATATATGCAGCATCCAATGGATAAAAAATGTTGTTCTTCCCATGTACTTTTTTTCTGTCTTCATATTTGTCAGCCAGAGAATGCAATAGCTACTCATCAAGGTTTCACTAGAAACTTCTGAGAAATGACTAACTGTTACTCTATAAAATGAAGTACTCCATATTTCCTCTATTTGTTCATGTCTGCCAATTCTGTGAAAAGATTCTTTGAGCTTTCCCTGTGATTTTTTTCCATCACACATGCCCTGAAGAAGGGTACTTCTATTAAAAAATGTGCCCAAATGTCTGCTTTACTATTTTGAAAGGGCATACAGTGTGACACTTCTCTCTGCTTCCTGACAAAGGCGAAAAGGTCCCTGATCCCCTTCACCAGGATCCTGAGATCAAATCCTGAGCCAAATGAACTGCTAAGTGATGCAGCCATTTTGTTACTAAAGATTTTCTAGATTGGTCTCCTGGTTTCCCTCCATATTATTTCTTTAGCTGCTTATTTACTTTTATGTTTCTTTAATCTTTCTAATTGAAACTTAGGAAACATCATGATCCTTTTTGCTGGAGAACCAATGTTCTAGTGGAAGGCTTTAGAATTCAATCATAGGAATTCACAATTTTGCTTCTTTTTAAATCATTATTTTTATTATTATCAAAATTACACATGCACATAACTTCAAAAGTTAAACAATCCTGCAAGTGTTAGAATTAAAAAAAAAAATCAATTTCCTGCCCCCAAATGTTCCAAAGCCTCATCACTAGTTTCTGGAAAAAAGCCACACTTAACGTTTTCCATTTTCCTTCATATTTCTGAATAACATGATTATAGATTCTTATTTTTATTTTTTCAATTTTCAGAGAATATCTATATTTTTCTACTATAAAAGATGAAGATTTAGCTCTCTTAAAGACTTTCTGCAGATCTCCCACCAACATGATTATCTCAGAATTCTTGCTCAAATCCATCTTCAAGTTTACTTTACTATGAATGTGTTTATACTAACACATATACAAATGGTTTTCATTATATTTTCTTTTGTATACCATTATCCAATGTGGTTCTGCCTGTTTATACTTCTGCCAATAGTGTATGAGAAATCTGTTAATTCCCATCCTCATCAGCACTTAGTATTGTCAGATTTTATTTTTAATTTTTGCCAATCAAGTCAGCCTGTGGTGTACCATGAACCATTGATTTAGGAAGAGCTGAGATGTGCAAAGGGGCCCACACGGTCTGTTGGTTTATATATTCTCCAATTCAGAACTCCTGACAAATGGGTGTTTATTCAGATCTTTCTTAGCTAGTTTTGTCATGCCCTTTAAATATTTTAAAAAATATTTCCATTTCCTTATATTCTTTATAGTGAATGCATATTTTGTAGATGATTTGGTTGAAGGAGAAAGCCACATGTTTGGAGAGGGGAATGCATTTCTGATGATTCACAATCACTTCCCTTTTGTCCATCGTCCAGCTCTGCCTCCAGACATGATATACTGGGCCCAGCGTTTGTCACTTTGGCTCAAGCAACACCCCAATCACAGCATGTGTTACTATGCTAAATCTTCCTCTACCATAGGTAACTTAAGGAGGTACTTCAGTTTCAATTCTGCCTTTTAGGCTTTACCCTTTTCAAAGTCTTGAGTTCATTGAAGCAGTATAAGATGTTAGCCAAATAGTTAACTAGACTGGTGCTAATTGTCTGTGAATACTTTAAATACCTGAAAGCAAAATTTGCCTCAGGTAAACTTCACAGAGCAGACAACTTGCCTAAGGAGTCTAAGTTGACTACACAAATAATGCTGCTGGACCAATATAACCCCTACCATAGAATTCCCAAGGATCATAAATTAAATAATATATTTTGCTAGTTTCCAAAATTTTCTACTGCTTTGGAGTTCCACTAAACATTAACACATAAAGATACAAAAGATAATAATTGCTTGTAAACGGTTAGCTCCCCAAGATGCCATACTAGTGATCAAATTGTCTACACATAGTTCCACCTAAGAAGGAAATCTCTTTTTAGTGATTAATACTTCTCAGTTTCATGTTTTAGTCTGTTTTGTGCTGCTATAATAGAATACATGAGACTAGAAAATTTATAAAGAACAGAAATTTATTTCTCACTGTTCTGGAGGTTAGGAAGGCCAATATCGAGGCACTGACAGATTTGGTTTCTGATGAGGATCCAATGTTCACTTCCAAGATGGCACTTTGAACATTGCATCTTCCAAAGGACAGAAACACAGCTCCTCACATGGCAAGAGTGGAATAGCAAAAAGAGAGAACCCACTCCTGAAAGCCTCTTTTTAAAAGCATTAAACCACCCATAAGAGTGAAACCCTCTTTGTATAAATACCTCTTAAAGGTCCCACTTTTTAATACCATGAAAATGGCAATTACATTTCAATGTGAGTTTTGGAAAGGGCAAACACTAAAATCAGCACATATCTGCATATTATATTCATTATATAGTGTAACAAATTTGAGAATTTCAAGAAGGAAATATGTCATAGGTAATCTGGGTCATATAAAGTAACCATCACCAAAAACACAACTGAAAAGAAGCAATATAATTATTAATAATAATTTGATTATATAGTACCCATATTTTCTCTGCACTGTTTATTATTCAGGCTTCATTTTAAACATATTAATAAAATTAAAAATATTGATATATTTTCTTCTTAAACCCACAAAATATGTTTACATTTTTGAAAATGTTGACCAAATTACTCCATGTCTTAAAATATTGATAGAACTTTTTTTTCTTTCCCACGTGACGTTCACTCCATAACCTTTTGCTTATATCTTTAACCATCAGCAACAAGCATATGAGGTGCTCTTGTCTCTTCAGGATCAGAAAAAATAAGCAGAAGGTAGCTAGGCATTTCTTTATGACTTTTAAGAAAAGTCTGAATTTGTGATATGGTTGTACAACCCAAAACTATTATTTAACTGAATGACAGAAATATCAACAAAATTTCTTTTTAAGTCAAATATCATTGAACTTAAAAAAATCAAGATATGTAAGTATTATATAAATACAGTTTAGGACTCTGAGATGGAATATAATCTCTGCCTGATGCCAAAGCATTGCAGAGTTGAGCAGCATCATGATTCTTATCCAGCCTAATTTTTGGAAGTTTCCCAGGTTTGACCCCATTTTATTTTATTCAATAGATAATTCAGTAATCCTTTATTTGTTCTGTGATCTTGTTTTATTTTTGCAAAAGCACTGCAGTTTCCATTTAAAATGATTTTTGTGATGTTGTGCACCAAAATCATCTTAACACATATACATAATATTCTGGGACACATAAAAATGATGATGACATATTTTGGCTTGTATTTTTTTTTAGAAGTGAGGAGGTTTTTCTAAGCTAGAATATAAATGATGGAGTTTATATATTTAAAAAATGTCTAAATGTGTTTTTTAATGAGGCATTTCTGTATTTCCCATGGCAATTTGAGATAATCACTGTGTACAATCTTTTAAAACAATTTTCCACATTTATTTTTAATTAAACTTGAGTAGGCTGAAAAAAACTCTCAATTTACCTTCAAATGAACACTCTATTTAATTCAAGTCTACCTCCCATCCCCCACTAAACCTCTGGCCAAGCAATGATGTGAACAACGTTCTCATTAGTTTTTAAATATGGATGTGTGGGTATTTTCTCTACTGGTACAATTAAAGTTATAAGTCTTTGCTTCTGGAGTTGTGATAAAGTAGTATTTTAAGGATTGACCTTGAGTCACATATATCATTGTAATTGTTTTCCCTTCTTTTAAATCAGAATTATAGATGTTACAAAGAAGTCACATGGAATTTATTTACTGTGACATTCTAGTTAACAATATTTATTAATCAAATGTCTAATTTTTTGAATGATGTTTTCTATCTGTTTTTGCGGTCCAAAATGGGAGGGAGAGGGCAACCTCTTCATTAGAGACAAGTGGTCTCATGTGATAGTTTTTATGTAAATGGGATTACTAAGGGAAAAGGTTGCTGTTAATCATGCTTATGCATCACAATTTTTCCATGAAGTAGAAGTAAATCCTCACTTTAAAGGTGAAAGAAATGATATAGAGAAAATTTGAAGTTGGTATCAATAGCTGAAAAACACAAAGTCTGAGAAAACAGTATTGCCCAGTGAGCGAGCTTTTCCTTAGGCTCTCTAGCTACTGTGCTCAGAACAGTTTCCAGTGCCATTCGTAGCCCAGTGAGCATCCCTGGTTGTGCCCATGCCTTGTAAAACAAAAGGTAACATATCAACCTTTGCCTCCTGGGCAATCGACATATAACAAAGGGCAAAGAAGAATTGATGTGGCTGACCGGAACTGCCCTCTGTGCTCTAGGACATGAACTGGGACAATTAATCTGATTTTCCTACGTAACAGCAACAAGAGCTCCACTATGCACTGAGAGAGGTTTTTTATCCAAACGGCTCCAAGTGCACCACTCCAAGGGAATGGCTCATAATTATTTCCTTACTATCACTCCTGTCCAGAGCAGATTTGGGTCATGATCAAAGAGAACGCAGGTTGCTGATTAATCCATATCGACTGTCATCCAACAGATTCATGGTGTAAAATATTACCTGAACTTTCAAAACAAATAACTGTAATTACCATTTAATTGATTTTTAACCTTCGACCACATTTTTCAGTCATAATTTTAACTTAAGTTAGAACAAAACTGAGCTACCAGATGACTACGAATCTGCAAAGAGGGTTCTGCAGGAAAGAAGGAACTCAATTCAAAGCAGGTTAACGTTTATTAAACTTAGCCATTGCTCTAATAATATGTTTCCTTCTTCTCACAAAATGTGACTATCTAATAAAAAATAATTCTTCATAGAATAGAACTAAAATAGCCTATCAAATAATCGCCTAATCTAAACCTTAGATTTGATAGATTTAAGACTAAGACCAAGAATTTTAGGCAAAGTGCTCAAAGTTACACAGCTAATAAGTGACAGAAATATTATTGAAAATAAATCAGCCACTTTTTTCTACAAATATTAAAAGTAGAACCCAAGGATTTGAAGTCATTTTTTCAAGTTTATGGGCTGGTTGGTGGAAGGGCCAGAACTGAAGTTTGGGTCACTTCCAGGTTGTCCCTAATATATTCTAGACTCAAGGCAAGAGTACATATGGAAACTCACATACCATATGTCTAAATACTTAAAAGTTATCAATCAAACTAACAAACTGTTAAATAGAATATGTTCTGTATTTGTCAACCTGAAATAATTGAAAGGATTGGAATCTAGTCTTAAAGAATTTTAATTCAAGCGAAAAGCTGGGAATAGCAATTTGGGAAGCATGGACTTCACAGAAATGGGGTCAGTGCTCCAAAATTAAAAGTTAAGGTCTTCCTATTACAGGCAGAAAACAAAGACACTTAGAAGGATGATAACATATTTTATACGAGGCTGGTTTATGGCTTACAACAATATAACTAAAGTTAGTTTTCTTTTCTATCCAGTTCATTTTCTCTCTTTTTTTACAGTTTGTTTTCCTTTTCTTTCTAATTTAAGAGTGTATTCAACATTCCATCCTAAACAATGTGATAGTCATGAAGTCTTTGTGTGAGAGAGGAAAGAGAGTAGCTCCTTTATAATGAAGACTGACATTTAAGAGGGAAGTGGTTTTCCCTGGCACCCTTTAGTCATTTATGACATTCACACAATAATGTAAGTAAGGAAGAAAGCTAATCTGCAATCAGAAAAATAAATATTATAGCTGTCTAGGTTACTGCTCCCAGTTTTCATGATCCAGGTCCCATAACTACATTCCCTTAAGGCTCAAAGTATTTTAAAGTTCCACCAGTTTATATGTTAGAATTACTTTTTTTCATATTCTTTCCCATTCATCAAGATCTTCTGAAGAAGCTGCTGTAGATGAATTCAATGGCTTTACTCCTTCTATGGTCAGAAGTTTTAGTCTCACATTACTAAAAAGCCTCACTGCTAGGATATCATGTGGATAAGGTATCAAGCTGATGGACTTTAGGCTGAATTTAAAGAAACATGAAGGAAGTAACTTTGTGGCCTGAGTCAGGCTAAACAGCTATATCTTCAATTAATGCAATTCTTTGGGAAACCATTATTTTAGTCTTTTCAGTCATCCATTGATTCCATTGTAAACAAATGCTATAACAACAATGTTGACACAAACAGGCCAAAATACAACATGCAATTATAATTCCTAAAATAAGTAACAGCTTTTGCCACTCATTTTCTTAGGATCCAATTTAGCAACCTAGAGAGTTGTTTAGAGAAGATTTTAGATATGAAAGGATAGTTATTTGGGTTTTCATACCAGTCATTAATGTAGTGATGTTATTTGATTTATCTAGGATATAGGCATAAAATTCAGTTTTTATGATAGGGTAGATTCCCTCTTGGGCTGCAGTGGCTATGTCTAAAGCTGCCCAGCTCTGTAATACAGCTTTTCTCATAAGAATAACTTTCTTGTTTAATAATGAAACACCCACGTGCCCTCATTTATAACTTTTTGTTTATAATTGGTCGTGGCCTCTATATGGCAAATGACATCCTCAAATCCAGTTGTGGTACAAAAATGGAAGCTAAAAAGTCATACGAATGGAACACAGGATGAACCCAACAGGATTGTAAATGAGGAAAATTTACAAGTTTTTACAGGGTATGTCAACTTTGTGCCCATGCATAACCCAAAGAACATCATCTTAACCATCCTTGGAGTAATCCTGACCTTAGGTTAGTGCCACACAGCCAAGATGTTCCACTTGGAGCTAATCAATAGATAGTCATTGTGCCCATTCAGTGGCATGTCAATCAGTACTTTGTAATATAATGGTGTGGATACACCATGATTTGGGAATCTATATCTCTGGTGCAATTGAACCAGGTATCTTTGGTGCAATTTATCTTTTCCTACCTTAAAGAGGTTAGTTGACTGTGCTGATCACAGGAGAGGATAAGCCAGATAAAAACATCCCAAATTTGTGTTACACTATCTTTACAATGAGTTATCTTATTTCCCAACTGGGGAAGCATCAATGTTAAAGCTAACAAATTAATTTCTTCGGTTGAGAAGCTCTTCCAATGCACTTTATTTTGTATTATTTATAAGCCAGTGATGTGCATTATCTTTAGCCACTTTAGTGTTAAGCACTGATGACTGTTTTTGAGAAACACATATATATTTCTGGTATTCTATCCAATCTTGTCCTTGGACAGGAGATACCTACCATAGAAGGCCAAAACTGCTGGCAAGGGCATGAAGCTGCAGACCCAACAAGCATCCTTTTGTAATCTACTAGTATAGTCTTGAACCCACTGCAAAAAGAGGTTTGCTTCAAGGAATAAACCCACTACAGCTAGTGATAGTAGTTACAAGACATGACCACTAGGATGAAAAGAAGGAAGCTTAGTGGGAGTTTGTAAAAGAGAACCTTTCCCATCTATTATCAATTGATAATATTAAGTATTCCTTTAAATACAGGCCTAATCCAGGGTCTTGGGATAGCTGATCTCCTCTGCAATCTTTACCTCGTCCCGGCATCACTTATCTTAAGTTGAAGATCATCTGGCTAAACAGCCTATTTAGGAAGTTCAACTTTCTTATGATGAGAGATGTTAATCCAGGAGTCTATGCCTTATAGTTTAGTAGCACAAGGTTTCATAAAGAATACCTGGTAATGTCAATTTTATCTTGTTTGGAGAGAATCCTTGAAGAGATGTAATTTCCAATAGACAAAGTGCCCAGGTTAAGTCCATGGTTCTTGAGATTTTTGTCACTGTAAGCTTACTATGAAAAGATTCTTTTACCAATGCATAATTTTTTGTTAATTTTTTCATAAGACCATTAGAGTAAGTGAATATATCTTCTTTTACTTATAAGGAGGCAAAATTTCCAAGAGATATTTCCATAAGTCTGCCTCTTATCTCAGAAAACTGGTGTTTAGTGAAGAGTGGATCTTAGGTTTAGCAGAACCAATAAAGGAGTTTTTGGACCCCACATTTTAAAAGTCTCAGTTAATTTTGCTTATCTTGTTTGTATATTCTACTAATCCAAATAACTGTGGTAATAAGCACAATGAAAATGTTGGGAAATAGGCCAGACTCTACATATTGATTGAATGATTTGTCCAGTGAAGTGAGTGTCTCTGTCATTATGAAGTTCTGGAGGAAATCTTCAGGTCAGAATAATTTTTTCTAAAAGTATTTTACTTACTGCTAATGCTGTTGCTTTTCTGTATGATAATACCTCCACTCAAATGAGAAAATATGCAAATCATTACCAGGACATATTTGTAGCCTTGTGAGGGTGGCAGCTGAATAAAATATAGTTGCCATATTTCAAAGGGAGCCTCAGGTAAATAAAAGTGTCCTTGGGAATCATGTAATGGTTTTCCTGGATTATACTTTGGCAAATATGACAGCAGTTATATGCCTTACGAGCTGCAGTCCAAAAAGGTTTCCAGTAATATCATTTTTTTCAAGCAACCATTTTCTCAAGACTCCAGTGAGTTAGATCATGCACAGAAGTTAAAAATGATAACTGTAATTCAGCAGGAAGTATGGGCAAATCATTTGGCCCATGTAATACCTCCCCTTCTGGGGAATATTTTCTCCTTTCTGTTTCCCAAACTTATTGTTCTGACTTTGGGGCTCCAGATTAAACTAATTTTATATCAACTTCAGGTGCTTTTTTAAAAGCTCATATAGGTTGGTTTTCCTGTTTGGTTGTGTTTGGAGCAGCTCTCTTTATTATATTTTCAGGTGGCTGTTTTCCTCGCTTTCTGGAGTATCTGGTTTGGAATGACCTGGAATTTAAAAACAGCCAGTGATTCTGGCAATATGACTTTTAGTAGTTGTGAAATAAGACATCCATTTTTTGTGGATTGTCCTGAAGAGGCTAAGAACTCTCTTCGTTTCCATAGTATTCCAAAAGTAATGGACTATTCCAAAAGCATATCTACTATCTGTATAAATATTAATGGATGTTCCTTTTGTCAATCGATAGGACCTAATTAATGTTGTTAATTCTGTTTATTGAGCTGAGGTGGCTTTCAGAATATGGGTGCTTTTTATCTCTTCAGTTAAAGACATTATAGTGTATCCAGCTCTGTAGACTCCAGATTTAGCCTTTAAGTGATATCCATCTGTAAACCTAACAATATCAGTGTTGGTAAGGTGGGGGAGGGTCTATCATAGGTCTGACCTGAGAGGAAGAAGTTGATCAGTTAGGGTTATGGAGTCATGAATCATCTCGTCTAAAAATTAAGGCAAAACAGTTGCAGGGTTTAGATGGTTACATCTAGAGACAATGATGTAAGGAGCTCAAAAAAGCAGGACCTTATGAGAACCAATCTACTAACTAGAGTGATGTGAGTTCAGCAATGCCTCCCCAGAATGAGGGATGAAGATAATATGGGGTTCTCTTATTATAATTTCTTTTGTTGTTTTGACTAATAAAGCTGTAGCTGTTATGGCACACATTCAAGGTGGCAATCCCCTTTCTATGGGTCTAATTGTTGGCTATGCCACCCTATAAGCCGATTTTGATTTCCATGGCTTTGAATTAGAAGGCCTAAAGTGTTTCCTTCACTTTCATGTATGAATAATGAAAATGAACGACTATAATTTGGATGCCCCAAAGTCAAGGTGTTAGCAAAGTCATTTTTTAATAATTTCTATTATCAGTTGATTTTCTTCTGTTCATTCTAGAAGGTCTCACATGTCCTGTTTTAAGAGAGCATATAAGGGCTTGGCTTTTGAAGGCAAGTTTGGGATCTAATTTTTACAATATCCTGCAGTCCCCAAAACCATCTAAATTGTTTCTTGGTTCTCGGTGGTGGAAAGGCTATGTAAATATATATGGAGTAACAGAAGGCCCTTCCTTGGATATTAGGTGGGCTACGTACCTTACTTGTTTTTGACAAAATTGAAGTTTTTCTTTAGAAATCTTATGACCCATTAAGGCTAATCCATCCACTGTGGAAATCTATTTGTACTCTGTGCAAAGAAGCAAATCATCTACATATTGTATTAAGACAGACTTCCCAATAAAGTCAGCATCTGAGAGGTCTGTTTTTAATACTAGTGAAAAGTAGGTTGGTCTTTCAGTGTATCCCTGGGACATGATTGTCCAGGCATGTTGTCCATCTTCCCAAGTGAAGGCAAAGATAAATTGGTTAAATTTATTTGCGGGAATACTAACAAAAGCACTGCATAAGTCTATGACTATATAAAAAATTGTGCATTAAATAGAATAGCTGCGAACAATGGATCAGGATTAGGCACTACTGGGTAATATGACATTACTATGTTGTTTATTGCTCTCAAATGCTGTATAAAGCCCTATCCTCTACCATTAGGGTTTCTTACTGGATCACTGTATTCTAATGGCTTGTACAGAGAACGACCACCCCTCTTTCTATATAATCTGAAATTACAGATTTTCTTCTGTCTAGGAGCCTCACTTCTCAAGGGATATTGTTTGATATTTTGAAATGGTTTTGTTGAATCTAATTTAATTTTTATTGGAGTATCTGAAACAATAGTTTTTATAGAAGTGGATAACTTTGAACACAATTGATCAGTTAATACCTTTAGCAGGTTTTAAAATTCTTCGTTGCTTAATATTTCAATGTCCTTAATGGCAAATGGATAGTAATTGAATAAGATTTTGAAAATTTTGCTGTTTCTGTTAATTTTGTTTTATCATCTATATTACCTAATTCTAAATACGTTTCACCTTTTTGGAAGAAAGAAATATGAATATTATGTAGTTCTGGCTAGGTGTGGTTGCTCATACCTGTAATTCCAGCACTTTGGGAGGCTGAGGTGGGCAGATCAAGAGGTCAGGAGTTCGAGACCATCCTGACCAACATGGTGAAACCTCATGTCTGCTAAAAAAAAAACACAAAAATTAGCCAGGCATGGTGGCATATGCCTGTAACCCCAGCTACTCAGGAGGCTGAGGCAGGAGAATTGCTTGAACCCAGAAGGCGAAGGCTGTGGTGATCACGCTACTGCACTCCAGCCTGGGTGACAGAGCAGTGAGACTCCGTATCAAAAAAGAAAAAAAGAAATATGAATATTATATAGTTCTAAGAAGTCTCTTCCTATTAAATGGTTGGGTGCTGAAGCAACCAAAAGGAGACACGAGTCCCTTGCAATGGACCTACTTGAAAAGTTAGCAGTTGGGATTTGTACACTGATTCAGGAGTATATGTAACACTCACCATGTGGACCAAGTGTTTATTTTGAGGAACGGGGACTTGTAATAAGGGGGATTTATCAAAGATAACATTGTCGCAGTATCAACAAGGGTGTGGAATTATTCTTCATTTAAAATAATTTGTATGTTTCCCAGAGTGTTAGTGAGATCCAAGTTCCTTGAATTACTCCTAACTTTTCCTCCTTTATCTGTTGTTTTATCCTCTTTCTCCTTCTGTTGTAGTTCTCAACAATTCATTTTAAATGGATGGGTGCTTTGCAGTAATTGCAAATTGGGGAGTTAGATTCATTTAGAGTTTTACTGAGAATATTTTGATGGTACAGGCTGGATGGATAATTGTTTTAGTTGCAAGTTCATGATCTTATCAGCTTTATTCTTTTCTCTGGCATCTTTCTCCTTTTCTTCTTAGTTAAAGTACAAGACAACTGGTCAGTAACATTTACCAAATCATCTTTGAGAAATGACTCAATTAGTTCATTTTTCTCTTTATTGTTAGTGCTAATTCTTCATCTAGTCCATTTATAAAGCTAGAATTGAGGAGTTAATCATTCTGATGATTAGCATAACTTGCCTCAGATAAGCCTGAATATTGTGTAAATGTCTTTTCAATTCTTTCAAAATATGACATTACTGACTCATCTGGATTTTGTCAACATTGTTGTATTTTATGCCAGTCGACTACCTTTTGGAAGATTAAAGGCAGGGCTGTAAGAAAAGCCTTTGCAGTTTCAGGAGCACTCCTGTGGTATTCCTCTGAACATTTATGGAAATCCTCCAGGAGATTTCTCACGAGGCTTTATCTACTCAATCTTTAGCCTTACTTTCTAAAACTAACATGTGAACTAGTTGACATCAATTCAAATAGCCAGGGTCATAAGCTTGAATATTTAGTTCAAATTGTTTAGCAAGCCAATAGAGTCCTGATGAATGTCAGGAAATTCCTTAACTATGCCTTCAAATTCTACCTTTGACCATGGTTGATAAAGTAAGGCAGGTCTCTTCCAGCCCCACCACCAGGCATTGGTTGTTCATGAAACTGAGCCAGAACAACAGAGGATGGGAAGAAGGAAGGGAAGGCAGATGGGGGTAAAGTAATTCAAACAGTAAAGGGTAAAGAGAAAGGGGAGCTGAGGAATGGGGAGGAGAAGCTCCTGAGGGAAGAGAAGCTTCAAAAGGCTTTGAAAATACAGAAGTTGTTTGACAATCTTTTGTTTTTCCTCGGCAAAGAAGTAACTTTATTAGAACCTTTTTTGGATGCTTCCAAATACCATTGGAAATAACTCTTACAATTATTTTGTTTTATCCTAGAGCCAGCTTTTTCTAATTGAGCATGAGAATAAGTTATTAATAGTTTAGGCATTTCAAAGGCACCTCAACTTGGCCATTGTAATTTAGATTCATCACAGGTTATATGAGACATTTTTAAAAATGATTACAAGAGGTGGCATCATAAGTATTGCATATGAATCTAGCTGAAGTTTCTAAAGTCAGACCTTTCCTTAAGGAAGACTTGGTTTTAGACGGCTGATTGCCTATAATTTATATTCTCTTTTTAAGTGACCAAAAAGCAGAAAGGGAAAGATATTTTGGATCAAGTGTACTGCCTATGGGACTAGCTCTCCAAGGTGTCACCCTTGTGTTGGTTCTTCTCTCCTACATGTTGTGGTAAAACCCAGAAATTCTGGACACTCAAAGCACTGGGAAATTAGCCCTTTAAGTGGGGTTTCTTCCTATATGTTCATCTTTGGGGATTCTCTAGGGGACCAATGCTTATCAGGAGCTACAAACTCTGACACTCTCACAAGACCTTAGTCACCTAAGGTGCTTTCTGTCCCTTCATTTTTGGGACTTATCACATTCTCATTAAGGTCTTTTTTTAATACATTTTCAGTGACTTAAAAGAATTTAATTGTGCCAATTTGAACCAAGCTTCAAAACCTGGCCAGTTTGAGACTCTCATTTTTGCTTAAGCCACAGACATTTATTCCTTCCTATTAAAGAGAAACAGCTTTTTCTTTAACCAGGTTTTGAAAGAAAGAAAATGTTGCGAATTTTAGCAAGTAAGGTCAACAAAAAGTTTTTCTTTTAACCTCAAAGAAAAGTGAAACCACAAACCTGGTAACAGCAGAATCTTGAGAGAAATAACAAACAAAATTCCTTCCTTACAGCAGCAGAGCTTCAATTCAAGCCCTGTTGAGCACGGAATCAGATTGCTTTTATAAAGTCTGGATCTCACCTAAGCCAGGGATATTAAAAAACCCCAGAGGGGCTCCACCAAGCGGTCCCATAAACTCTGGTGAAAGATGGTTGGACAGAAACGGTTCTGCAGGTACCAGGTGCTGATTAACGAAGCAACAGGAGTCAAAGGAAAGAGCCCACTTTGGATTCCATCGGAGTTACCATTTTGTCAACCTGAAATAATTGAAAGAGTCAGAATCCAGTTTTAAAACATTTTTTCAGGCCAAAAGCTGGGAATGATCATCCAGGAAACATGAACTGCAGAGAAATGGCGTTAGTGCTCCAAAGTTAAAAATTAAGACACGCTGGATGTGGTGGTTCATACCTGTAATCCCAGCACTTTGGGAGGCTGAGGCAAGTAGATCATTTGAGGTCAGGAGTTCAAGACCAGCCTGACCAGCATGATGAAACCCCATCTTAACTAAAAATACAAAATAAATTAGCTGGGGTTGTGGTGCATGCCTGTAGTCCCAGCTACTAGGAGGCTGAGGCAGGAGTATCACTTGAACCTTTGAGGTGGAGGTTCCAGTGGGCCAAGATTGTGCCACTGCACTCCAGCCTGAGGCAGGAGAATCACTTGAACCTTGGAGGTGTAGGTTCCAGTGAGCCAAGATTACACCACTACACTCCAGCCTGAGCATCAGAGCAAGACTCTGTCTCAAACACACACACACACACACACACACACACACACACACACACACTCTCACACACACACACACACAATTAAGACTTTGCTTATATAGTCAGAACACAAAGAAATTTTGAAGGATTATAACTTTTCTGGACAAGACTAGTTTTTGGCTTACAGCAATTTAATTAGTTATAGTTTCTTTTCTGTAAAGCTTATTTTCATTTTCTTTCTAATTTATAAGAGTGATTTAACATTTCATCCTAGAGAATGTGATAGTCATGGAGTGTTGATGTGACAGAGAAAAGAGAGAAGTTAATCTTTGATGAAGATCAGCATTTAAGAAGGAAGGGGACCCTTTAATTATCTACATTTTACACCATTTAGTCATTATCTACATTTTACACCGTTTAGTCATTTATGACTGGCACCCTTTAGTCATGACATTTTATACAACAATATAGGTAAGGAAAAAAGCTAATCAGAGAAACAAATATTACAGCTGTCTAGGTTATGGCTGCCTGTTTACATGACTTGGGTTCCATAATCATAGTCCCTTAGGGCTCAAAATATTTTAGTTCCAATAGCTTAGATTTTGATTTTCTTATTTTCACAGCTCCTACTTTGACAAATATACATCATTATGATATGGAAGCCTAGGTTTGAAGTAAGTCCTTAGACTCCTTAAAGTGCATGCAGAGAGCCAGCCCCTGGTGCCCAGCCTCTGCTCTGCAGCCTACCATATTTTTCCACCCCTGGCTCCAACCCATGCCACTCTAGGCCTCACAGACATACCTGTAGACAATGCAGCTAGCAGTCTAGGCATGTCCGAGTCTCATCTCTCTAATTCTCTCACTTTCTTGGCCACCCTTCGGGCTCCTAGGTCTAGGAAAGAGGTCTTCCCAGGTCAACAAGTTGATTCATGACTCTTAAATGTATTTCAAGATACCTGTTACCCTGAGAATGGTCTAGTGGCAGTGGGGAATGAGACGGCTGCTGCTTCTGGATGGACACATAGCATTAGCCCTGAAGACAACTCAATATAGATAGTCAAAGAGTAAGGTTAGAGTTGGAGCTTGCAAAATGTGGAGGCCTACAACAGGGGCCTTTCTTGCCTAGATACAAGGGAAGCACTTTTGTCTTTACCTCAAAGCCCTGTGTTTTTATTCTTTACCAGCATAACCCTCTGAGATACAATTGTTCAAAACATTTTATTATCCTTCAAAAAGAAAATTTAGAACATCTTAATTTCTCATCCCATTTTCTATTTTAATCAAAACAGATCATCAGTGTTGGACTGACTAGTTCTATAACTTTTTTTTCAGAATAAAATGCATTTCAGCTGCTAACAATCTAAATTCCAACTGCATGTAACATTCTAAATGAGCACATACATTTTCTTTTTACTAGACTGTGAGACAAGTATGCTAATTTAAAACTCCAAATAATTGGAGGGATTTATAAAACTTGAAAGTCTTATAGAAATATTTATTTAAAATTTCAATATAAAATATATGGTAAAAGGTAAAGAAGTGGTAGTTGTTATAGTTTAATAAATGAGCTGAGAGATAAATTAATAGTCATCTTTAAGTTGATGAATGGTACTAAATTATCTCTCTGACTTTTACGGTGGTTAGTGCCAAAATTTTGAAAAGTAAAAATGAAATCAGTAATCTAGATTTCTCTAATTGTATAAATGCTTATTACAGACATCACCCACAATCCACACAAACCCATCCACATGCACATATCTCAATAATTTAATCTGTTACTCTTATCCAAATATTTGCCTGTATGTAGTTATCACTCTTGCAGGTATCACTCTCCCTTTTCAAATACTGTTTCTTCAAACCATTCTACTTTCTCTTTACTTAGAGTGGAAGCAGGTATGAATATTAGGTTATTTGGAGTTCACAAAAGTCTTTTCCCCAGTTCTCTCTTATGATACCCTATGAAGTATATATTATCCCCAATTCACTGATGAAAAATTTGAGCATTAATGGCATGAAAGAAATTGAATAAGCCACAGAACAATTATATGGGAGAGCAAGGACTCAACCAAGAAATGAGTACATGCCCAATGTCCCCTGTTTACGTCATGTGTCTCTCAAACAAAAAACATCAATTCCTGAGTGAGCACCAACATAGAGATAAGAATGTTTTAAAGGATTTTATACTTGAGCAACACCCAGTTAAAACTATTAGTTTGGTGCAAAATTAATTTTGGCTTTGCCAACAAAATAGCAAAACCCCAATAACTTTCGCACCAACCTAATGTAAGAGATTATTGGAGAATCACAAGCTGCATTTGCTTCTGTCCTGTGAATTCCTGCCACCCTTGTTTCACGCTTTCTCAAACTCACCTGTTGCTGACATTCACCTCTTCATATATATTTGTTCTTTGTGTCAGTTATTAGTTTATTCTGACTCCCTCCCATTATCTTTTATGTGCTCCGATAAGATTCGTTTTGTTATTATTTAGTGAGAAAACTGAGACTCAGAATGAATAACTGCCTTCTTTACAGGTCACACAACTGGGAACGGTTACATCCAGAGCCATATGATTTCCACTCTGTCGGGCCAGTGAAAAATTCAAGAATAAATAACCTAGAAAAAACAGGAAATATTGTTTAAAACACATATTATCATAGCTGCTACAGTTGATTGCTTGCATCTTACATTTAAAAGTTCCTCAGAAATTTAGTTAATGAATTAGGCCTTAACTAAATAGGGAAAGGAGTGACAGCTGCCGATGTACGACAGCCATGTTCTTCAGCCTTTTCAAATATAAAGGTTTTATTTTAAAGTAAATATTTACAAAATTATGGACCACTACATGATAGTAGTCATACTTTTAGTATTCATTGATTACAAATATTTTTTAAACCCACAACAAATTCAAGCACATTTTGAAATAAATTTGGATTTCAATGGTCTATTATACCTACATACATTAAAAATGGTATAATATAGACATGTAGAATTTTAACTACATGTTGCTAATTGAGAGGCTCCATATTATATGATTCTATTTGTACTACATCCTGGAAAATGCAAAACTATAAAGGCAATAGAAAGATTGCCGGGCATCGTGGCTCACACTTGAAATCTTGGCACTTGGGTGGCCAAGGTGGGTGGATCACAAAGTCAGGAGTTTGAGACCAGCCTTGAACAACATAGTGAAACTCCATCTCTACTAAAAATACAAAAATTTAGCCAGGCATGGTGGCAGACGCCTGTAAGCCCAGCTACTTGGGAGGCTGAGGCAGAAGAATTGCTTGAACCTGGGAAATGGAGGTTTCAAGATTGTGCCATTGAACTCCAGCCTGGGTGACAGCACAAGGCTCCATCTCAAAAAAAAAAAAAAAAAAAATCAATATTGCCAGGTATGTAGGGAGAGAGAAGGAGGGTTGAATAGGTAAAGTACAGAGGATTTTGCAAGGCTGTGAAACTATTATACTAAAATGGTGAGTACTTGGCACAAGGCATTTGTCAAAACTATGGACTCTCACTGTACAAATAGTGAATCTTAATGTATGTAATTTAAAAATAAGAGGTTGAGGGATCTCAGAATGTGACAGAACATCTAACTTTATTACAAGTGTATGAAACAACCTCTCTGCAGAAATAGGTGGGAAAGTGCTGATCAAAATAACTTTAGAAATAAGAGGAATGTATAAAACTGAAGGCAAGAGAAACTATAGGTAAGCACAATATTCCAGTTAAAAAAGTTGTTCGGCTTGGAATTATGGGTTAACAATTCTGCTACTGCTATACATGTACAATGAAATTGAACAATTACGTAAATGGCCATTGGTAGGAACCAGGTATCTTACTGTTGGAGGGGAAATTTACAGATACACAAAAGGAAGAGGGACAATGATCCATGTGGCAATAAATTAGAGCTGAAGATATCAATATGAAATCATTTTTAGCTTATTATACACATATATTGTTGCATATAGAAGTATTTATAGATGTGTGTTTATACTTTTTTTAGTATACACATATATATTTCATTTTTCTGTCAGGTGATATGGTCTGGAAACTAGTATAGTAGCAGTAAGCACACTTAGAGCCCAGATTTTGGTTTCTAATACCATTCTCCAATAAAAAGACAGCTCTTCTTTGAGAAATAGCTGATTGTAGTACTAGGGAAGGGAATATATAAGATGAGCCCTGCAGCATATTGCGGTAAGAAGTCAGAAGACAGAAAGTAAGAACTCAGCATACACACATTCAATGTTAGGAGACAGGAGCCAACTGAAAGAGCTCCAGTGGCCAAAGCTGGAGCAATTTGAGTCTGGAGCATCTTACAGTGTCAGAAAGTAAGAAAGTACTCAAAGCATCACACACACACACACACACACACACACACACACACACACACACACAGTCAATGATGGAATAGAGGAGCCAACTGAAAGAACTGCCAATGGCCAAAGCTGAAGCAAATTGAGCAAATATGTGTGTGTGTGCGCGCGTGTGTGTATGTGTGTGTGTATGTGTATATATATATATATATGTGTGTGTGTGTGTGTGTGTGTGTGTGTACAAAATTATAATCCAAACTTAAATATCCATGAATACACACTAACATAAATGATTTAACATATAATTAAAAGTGGGAAAAGAGACACATTTCCCATTCAGAACAACTCTATAGTTTATGTAGATAAATCACCCCCAAGAAGGTGAAGCATAGCTACGTGCTCCTTAAGTGTGGGCTGCATATACTGACTTCTTTCCAGAGTATAGAATGGTAAGGTGGAGAAAAGAGTAACTTCACAGTGAGGAAACCTGACAAATGAGTGAGAAATTTTATTTATTTGATCACTCAATAACTCTTGGTATACATATTTATTTTAGATGCAGTTTAATAACTCTGTAACTCAATGACCTATATTTTGGACGCTTCTTAGTTTAAAGGGAAAATAATGGCAATGTTCTGAGAAGGTTCAAAGTCCATAGAAACAATATTAGAATTTCTGCCTAATCATGATGTAGTAACTAGTACCAGAATTGCCTCCCCATCAAAAATAACTATAAAACTATAAAAGTTATATGAAACAGGCAGCCCAAGATTGTAATGCTTTACAGAAGGAAACCAGGTGAACTGAGCTCCGTATTTTCCCTGGCATTTTGCCTGGGAGTAATTTCTAGAGGTGTAGTATAAAGAAAGAAGGGTGCGGCAATGATCAGAGTTCAGACATACTGAAGTGCCATAGTGTGGGTATCAGAATGTAGGGAGCCCTGCAAAGTGTGGCCCAAATCCCTGTAAGGCATCTCTTTGGGTTTTGGCCAAAGGCTTGGCTGTGCATGCACAAGCCTAGACAATCTGAGGCCTCATCAAAAGTAGCTTCTGTGAGACTAATAGCTGAATAGGGATTGCAGAACTATAATGGATAGAACAGTGAGCACAGGTAATGAAACTCTAAGAAACGCTGGTGCTCCAGCCAAACCACAGGGGGTAACTATACTGAGATCTTTTATCAATCAGTTAATATCCCAGAACAGCCATGCTTACAAGTAAGAACCACATCTTTGAGTAAGGGCCATACTCTAGGACTAAGGATTAAGGATAAAACCTAAAGAATCCCATCCTAACGGCTGGGCATGGTGGCTCACGCATGTAATCCAAGCACTTTGGAGGTCAAGGCGGGCGGATCACTTGAGGTGGGGAGTTCAAGACCAGCCTGACCAGCATTGTGAAACCCCGTCTTAAAAAAAATAAAAAGAATCCCATCCTAACAAACAATAAGCCTAGCCTGAGAAGCTCTAAAGAATACAACAATAATTTAACTGCCTTCTAGAATAAAATAAAATGTTCTTTAAGAAGACAGAATAATCCAGAATCTGCATCTTTTACAATAAACAATATACTTTTTTAAATGATTCTATAGCTTAAAAAGGAGAAAAATGAGATTCATAATCAACA
Source organism: Sapajus apella (assembly GCF_009761245.1). Classification (NCBI taxonomy): domain Eukaryota; kingdom Metazoa; phylum Chordata; class Mammalia; order Primates; family Cebidae; genus Sapajus; species Sapajus apella. Next base: position 3,980,404 of record NW_022437001.1, read on the forward strand.
AAAAAAGCCAATGCAAACAGGCTAGAAGATGGCCCAGAAGTTAAAATTTGCAGATAAAAACTTGAGAAAAATATGTCCAAGGATTTAAAGAAAACTATGGACACAATGGGTAAATAAGGAATCTCCACAGATAAATGGAAAAAAATGTTAAAAACTCTAAAGGAAATTCTTTAACTACAAAGTATAATATCTGAACTAAAAGAAAAATAATTGAATGGGATTAACAATAGATTAGAGCTAACAGAGAAATGATTAGTAAATTTGAATAGAGATTAATAAAAATTTTACATAAAAATTAGTAAATTTCAAGAGAGACAAATAAAAAATTTGAAGAGAGACTTTTAAAAATCTGAAAAGTACAAAAGACTGAACAAAGAAAAAGCCTATGTATCTGTGAAGCATCAAGCAGTCTAGTATACATACAACTGGAGTCCTACAAAAAGAAGAAAGGAGTCTGGTAGAAAAAAAAATAATGGCTGACAATTTCAATTTCACAAATTTGATTTAACAAAACAAAATCAATAGATTCAAAATGTTTAGTCAAGCCTCAAAAAGAAAACCACATTTGAGTAATCGTAGTCCAATTCCTCAAGACCAATTATAAAAAGAAATGCCTTGATAGTCTGTATTAGTTTTCTATTGCTATGTAACAAATTACAACAAACATGGGAACCGAAAAACAATACTCATTTATTATCTCACAGTTTTTAATGGTTGGAAGTCTGGGTGGGCTCAGCTGGGTTCACTACCCAAGGTCTCAAGAGGTCAAAATCAAGATGTTGGCAGAACTGAACTTTTATCTGGAAGCTCCTTGGGAGAATAATTCTGTTCCAAATTTATTCAGGTTTTTGGCAGAATCGAGTCCCTTGTGGTTGGATGTCTGAGATTCTTGTTTCCTTTTGGTCTGTTACTCAGAGGCTGCTCTCTGATCCTAGAAATTACCACCATTTCTTTTCACATTACCTTTCTTTTCATTCACCTTCCATAGTCAATGCCAACAATGGCACATCAACTCTTTCTCACACTGAATTTCTTTGATTTCTTCTTCCACATGTTTACATTCTGCTTACCCAGATAATCCCCACTCTGATTAACTTAAAGTCAACTGATTAGTAATCTTAATGACATCTGAAAATCTCTTTTGTCCTATGATGTAACAAAATCAGGGCATGATATCTCATCATATTTACACATTTGTGAATAAAGGGGACAAGGAAGAATTTTAGTACTCTGCATGCCACAAGTGAGAAAAGAAAGCTTGAATAAAGGTAATAATTATGCCTGATTTCTTATCAGAAAAAAAAGTGTGACAGCAGACAATAGAAAAGTACTTTTAAAGACAGAAAGATAAGAAAAAAACTGTCAACCTCAAATTATATATCTTTCAATACATCCTTTAATAAGAATATATTAACATCATAATTCTTATATAATAATATTAACATATTAAATGATGATATAAAATTAAAAAGACACTTTTAGGTAACTAAAATCAGAGAGAATTCATGAGATTGCACTATAAGAAATAGTAAAAGAAGTTATTCCAGCTGAAGGGAAATCATGCCAGACTACATTCTAAATTTCTGCAGAAAGAAACGAAGAAAATTAAATATGATAAATATGTGGGCAGATACAAAAACCTATCATTTTTCTTACAATAATTTCTTTAAAAGACAACTGGCTTTTTGGAGTACAGGAAAACACAGTATATGCCATGGGCCAAATCCACCTGTTGGCTTGTATATGTATGGCCTGATACTAATAATTTTTTTTAATTTTTAAAAGATTATAAAAATGATATATAAGAATGAATTAAAAATGACTAAAATTAATAATATGCATGCAAACCATATGTGGACATAATAGCCTAGAATATTTACTACCTGGTACTTAAAGGAAGTTTGATGACCTTTTTTAGAGCAAAAAATACAATAATAATAACATTTCATTATGAGGATTATAATAAATATAGTTGTTACATATATAACAACAGGAGCCATGAAGGATGGAAAAAAGTAAATGAAATTACATTGTTGTGAGATTCTTACATTTTATCTGAATTTTAAAATCACAATGTCAACTCTAGGAAACTTGTGATAAGAATGTATGTTGTAATTTCCAGAGCAATCACTAAAAAAATACAAAGTCATATGTTTAGAAAGCCAAAAGAGGAACCAAAATAGAGCACTAAATAATCTTTTACATACATAAACTTACACTCAGGAATAGAAAAAAATAGAAAAGAAAACAGATTAGAAAATCAGAAAGCAAGTATAAACATAATAGAAATAGTCTAGTAATACCAATAATTTTATTAAATATACTTGGATTAAACACTCAAAGTAAAAAGCAAAGACTGTCAGACTACATAAAAATCAAGACTCAATCATACATTATGTGCAAGCTACATGCTTTATATACAGAGATAGAAATACGTTGAAAGTAAAAGGTTGGTGCAATGGACTGAATTGTGTGGCCCACAAAATTCATATGTTGAAGCCTTAATCCCTCCCCCACCAAGTGACTATATTGGAAAAAAGAGTGCTTAAGGAGGTAACTAAGGTTAAATGAGGTAATAAGGATAGAGCTCTGATTCAATAGAACTGGTATCCTTATAAAAAGAAAAAGATATCAGAGATCTATCTCCCCCTACCATGTATGCATACAGCAAGAAAGAGGCCATCTGCAGAGAAAGAGGGCCCCTCACCCAAAAACAAACCTTGCCAGGTCTTGATCTAGGACTTTTAGCCTCCAGAATTTTCAACAAAATAAATTTTTGTTGTTTAAGACATTGAATCTATGGTATAGTGTTATGCCACCCCATGTAGACTAATGCAGTTCAAAAATGGTATACAATACAAACAGCAAGAATAAGGAAGATTATGTGAGTGTATTAATAACATTCATCAAAACAAAGAGTGTTACAAGAAATAAAGAGAGGCATTTCAAAAATGATGAGTTGCCTCCTCAGGAAGATATAAAATTATAAATGTGCATACACTAAACACAAAACCAAAAACAGATGAAACTAAAGGGAGAAATAGATAAACACCCATTGTTAGGAATTTTAATGCTCTTTTCTCAATAATTGATAGAACAAGTAGATAAAAATCAACAAGGCTATGGAAGAGTTGAACAACGCTATGAGCCACCTTGACTTTATTAACATTCATGGAACACCCTAACCCAAAACAAAAGAAAGCACACTATTTTTAAGTGCACATGAAACATTCACCAAGATAGGCCATATGCTGGGTTATAAAATTAGTCTCAATAAATTAAATATATTAAAATCATAAAGAGTATGATATCTGACAAGGGTGGAATTCAATTACATATCAATAACATTAACATCTTTTTAAAGCTCCAGCTATCTGAAAATTAACCATACACTTCTAAACAAATTAGAATTTAAAATAAAGGATATTGGAAATTACATGTTTTGAATGGAATGATAGTGAAAACACATGAAAATTTTTGAGAGGCAACTCAAACAGTGCTTAAAAGAAATACAGTAATTCCTCCGTATTCTTGGGGGATTGGTTCCAGGATCCCCACAGATACAAAAATCCACAGATACTCAAGTCCCTTATGTAAAATGGCATAGTATTTGCATATAACCTGTGTGCATCCTCCCCATACTTTAGATCATCTCTAGATTACTTATAATAACTAGCACAATGCCTACACATCAGTTCATTCACATGGGGTAAACTTAGCAATTAGCATGCAGTGAATTCAAGTTCTGTTTTTGGAACTTTGTGGGTTTTTTTTTACAAATATTTTTGATCCAAAATTGGTTGAATCCACATTTGAGGAACCCATGGATACAGAGTGCTGACTGTATATAGCTTTAAATTTTTATATTAGAAAAGAAGAATGGTGTAAAATTATCTGAATTTCTATCTGAAGATGCCAATAAAAGAAGTAAAGGAAGAAATAGTAAATACAAGAAATTAATTAAGAAGAAAATACAAAGTACCAATATCAGGAAGAAAAGAAGGACTATGACCTCTATAGATGTTAAAATGGTAATAAGAAAATATTATGAACAATATTATGTTAATACAATCTATAATTTAGGTAAATAGGAAACTTCCAATACAAATTGCCAAAAGTAACAAGTGAAGAGCAGGAATCTAAATATTTCTGTACCTACTAGAAATTAGATTTCTCATCAAATGCCTTTACACACAAATGCACACACACACACACACCAGCATAAATGTTGTTATTAGTGAATTTTATCAAATCTTCAGGCAAGAAACAATACCACTCTGAGACAATTTTTTTTCAAAAATTAGAACAAAGATTATTTTCCAAGTAGTTTAAATAAGGCCAGCATAGCTGTGATACCAAAACCTAACAAAAACAATGTAAGTAAAGAAAATTACAGCTCGATATCTCTTATAAATATTGGTAAACTAATTATCAGCAAATCGATTGATTCCAGCAATATATAAAGAGGATAATACATCATAAATGAGGTTAATCCTAAAAATGTAAGGTTGGTTTAACCTTTGAAACAATCAATATACTGTGCTGCATTTACAAAAGGGAGGGAAAATATTATTATCTCAGACTGATGTGGAAAAATATTATCATTTCAGGCAGATGCAGAAAAATATTAGACAACATCCAATACTCTTGTTTTATTTTAAAATCAAAATCCTAGCAGGCTTTTTTTTTTAATTAAAAAGAGTTGAAAGCCAATTCTAAAATGTGTATAGAAATTCAGATTCTGGAATAGCCAAGACAAATTTGAAAAAGAGCAAAGTTAAAGGATTAATACAGCCTTATTTCAAGACTTATTTGAAAGCAATAGTAACCAAGACAGTACAGTATTGATGTACAGGAAGGCTAATATGTCAATGGAACTGAAAAGAGACTTCAAAAATAGACCCACGGATTTATAGTAAATTCTTCCTCTATAAAGGTGCTAATGAGGATACAATTTTTTAAAAATAAATGGTGTTTTAAAATGAATAAAGCATATAGAAAACAAAAATCCTATCTTTCACCATAACCAATAATTAATTCAAGAAGGAATTCAGGAACATTCTAATTTTAGTCTTTTCATTATTTTGAAATATACAATAAATTATTAACTATATTTGCCCTATTGTGCTACTAAACATTAGATCTTATTCCTTCTGTCTAACTGTGTTTTGTACCCATTAACCATCCCTAATACAAAGAAATGAAAAATGCTTGAGGTGACAGATACCCCAATAACCCTGATTTGATCATAGCACATTGTACTCTTTTATCAAAACATCACATGTGACCCATAGATATGTACAACTGTTATGTATCTATAATAATTAAAAATTTAAAAATTTTAAAGAAATTCAGTAGGTTCACATAATTTAAGAGGTTTTTTAATGTTGGTTTTTTGTTTTTGTTTATTGATTTTTGTTATATTTATTTAAAATATAATCTAAATCTATAAACCTTCTGAAAAAAAGTTATAGGCAAATAAATATCTTCATCACGTGGGAATAGGCAAATTTTTCTTAGGCATCATGAAGAAAAGCAATAGCATTAAAAAAATGATAAATTAAGCTTCATTAAAATGTAAAACGTTAGCTCATCAAAAGACACCATTAAGAAAGTTAATAGGCAAGCCACAGACTGGGAATACATATATAGGTCTGAGAACGTACTTATATCTAGAATATTCAAAGAATTCCTACAAATAGAAATGAAAAAGGAAAACAGAATAAAAATGGGCAAAAGACTTAGACACTTTGCAAAAGAAAATATACAAATGGTGAAAAAGTACACGAAAATTTCTCAGCATCATTAGGGAAATGTAAATGAAAATCTACTAGAATCACATTCTGCACACCTGCTCGAAAGGGTAAAATGTGAGACAGATGATACAGAGTGTTAGTGAGAATGTGGACAAACTGGACCTCTCAGACAATGCTGGCAAGAATAATGAATGCTATAATTTCCTTGGAAAACTTTGGCAGTTTCTTACAGAAGTTAACCATATACTTACCCTGTGACCCAACAATTACACTCTTAGTTATTTACCCAATAGATTTTAAAACAAAAGTCCAAAAGGGTCTTCCACAAGAAAATTGGAAACAACTTTATTTATAATAGCTCCAAACTGGAAACAATCCAAAGTCCATCATAGGAGAATGGATAAGCAAATTATGGCATATCTACACAAAGGAATGCTTCTCAACAGTAAGAAAAGAATAAACCCCTAGGATACCAAATAATATCAGTGAATCTCAAAATCGTCATGACCAAAGGAAGCCAAACATAAAAGATTACATACTCTTTGATTACACTTATGTGAAGTTCAAGAATATGAAGATAAAAATCAAAATAGGAGTAGCTTATGAAGGGTGGGGATTTATTGGATAAAGGTAGTGGAAACTATCTCAGATAACGACATTGTGTTGTATCTTGACTAAGCTGTTTAATTTGTCAAAGTTCATTGAATTATACATAGAAGATATGTATATTTCTCTGCATGCAAATTTTACCTAAATTTTTGAAACCCAACAACGTAAAAGTTGAATAAAAACCATCTTCCGAGGCCTTGGGTAACATATTTAGACACACAACTACACGTGAGCAAAGTAATGAGCAGAAAATCTAAAAAGAGTAGGCAGAAAAGTTAGACAGTGTCATGCCAATACCACCCAAGCTGTTTACAGCCTGTCTGTAAAAGGTTTCTCACAAGTGGAAAAACAGACAGGCCCTGTATTTGCACTGCCAACTTTGATTATGGAGGACACCATGGGGATTGGACAATCTGCTGCCATTACTGTCCCTCATCAGTAAACCACTTCAAGACTATCCAGCAGGTAATTTTTGAAAAAAAAAATCTTTGCAAAGCAAATATTGCAGAGAAACATTGACAGCTCTGGTCCCATAAAAGGCTATATAAAGAACCACTCAATGGGAAAAGCTGTTGATGAATTTGAAAGACTGTTCAGGGTATCTGGTGAGAACAGAGTGTGAGTCCAGACGGAAGAAGTAAATCAAAGTACACGACCAGATTGAGATTTTTTAAATCTGAACCATGAAGATGGCCTATATCTTGCCTTTCTTAGGAGAAAAGTGCTGTAACCAAAGGGGCCTCTCAGGGAACTTAAAGACACACACCAAACCCTGAAAAACAGAATTAGCAAGATCACAACATGCTGGTACTATTTTTGAATAGTTTTACCGGTAAAATAGACACCTATAGTCACTTTAAAATTAAATTCAAATATAAGCAACTAGTTTATGGGAGCTCTATGCCAACAGTGGGGCAATTTCAAGGCTGAGTTTGATTCGTGCACTGGTCAGGAACAGGAAAAGATGCAGAATGTCAAGAGATGATGAAATGATACAATTGCAGCATTTATCAGGGTAAAAGAACGAGTAAGACACAAGATGACAAAAAAAGCCCATCTTGGAGAAGTTTTATCACCATCAACTGATAACCAGAGCAGTTGTTGATTAGTGCTGGCCATATTTGTAGGGTCTCTTTCTTGGATTCTTAGTGAGATGAGCATGCTGACCTTCTCACTGATCATGCTTATAAAAATAAATCACAGTCTACTAGTTTAACTGAAGCTGTATATCCATTTTTAAAAGTAATTTCTTTGCAAAAGAAAAAAAAAATTGGTACATGTGAAGATGTAATCAGCATCAAGAGAGTTCAATTAACATCCCTCTCTCCTTCATTTTAAACAAATGGAAGGAGGTAAGCTTGAAATTGCATTTGTAGTTTTCATGCAATTTTACTCATAGTACATAAAAACCACAATCTCTACTGTGTCTTTTTTTAAAAAATCTAAGCTCAAGAGCCACTGAGAAAGGACAGATAGAGCTGATTAAAATCTAAAAGCAGCCAAGCCTCAAATGCCTTAGCAGTCTTCATTTTGTCATAGTATGAGTGCTACTGTAGTTATGAAAGGGCATTTAGCAATTGTAACTGCATGAACTTCAAGCTGGGAGAGTAAATTACAGAAGTTCACAGCCAGGATCCATGCGGATGAAAAATGAAATGTTTTCTAGAACCCAGTTGGTGATTGGGAGATGGCCTTCAGGGACCTGCGTCACAAATGCCTGCTCCTTCCTTCCCTTCCCTAGGGGCTTGTGGTCAATAATGCTGGTCTGCCTCTCTTTGACCAGCATAAGCTGGATGCTCTCAGCTAGCCCACGGACTCAGAGGACCTCAAGGAAAGGGAAATGCAAGGCTTGTCTCCCTGCTTTCTCCAGTCACAAGAAGGATTAATGCTGCCTTGAATTGCTCAAGATAAAGAATGCTTTTTCACTAGGGACTGTATCAGTAGCTGGAGGCTTCCACTATGTGAAGAAAGGAGCTCAAAGATCAATAGCATGGGGTTGAGGGGAAAGGCAGTCTTTTCGTTTGCTCTCTCTACAAATTCCTTCTCCTATGCTGCAAGACCTCAGATTTGTTCTTCTTGGGAGTACCTTCCATCACCATGTTGTAGGGTAAACCTTGTCCTGATGCTGTCTGACGCCCTCAGATGGACAGCTCTTGGAATCCAGATGCTCTTCTCTCTGGACGCATTATGTTAATTTGCCACCACCTGAGAGATGCATTCCTCCTGCGACATCCTCTACAAACAATAATGCTGATGGTGCTGATAGTACTAATAAAGCTTAAGAAAAGGAACTGAGCTAGCTCTGACTAGACATTGGGAGGAAACTTTCCAGCCTGCCCTTTCTTCCGTCTCTTGCTAGTCTGCCTGTATCTAGACTAGCTAGCTCACTATCAAATTGCCTTGAGATTGAGGACCCAAGCCTTAGCCACTAATTACTGTACTATTTCATGTAGAGTGATGTTTAGAAGAGGTCTCTCCTCTGAATGCCACAGCTGTAACGCCTATTTCATCCTTAGTGTCTCCATTTTGCATCTCACAGATGCTTCAAACTTAATATGTCTAAAATAAAACTCTCCTCTCCACCCAGCCTATTTTTATCTCATTCTTCTCCATTTTAGTAAATGCCACCTAGCTGTTAAAGGCAGACATAGGAATTATGTTTTATCTCTGTCTCTTTGCTAATCATTTCATTTCTAATCTCTCTCAAAAAGTCCTGCTTATACTACCAGCAAAATATATCTTGAGTTTGCCACTTCCAAGGCCGGGCGCGGTGGCTCATGCCTGTAATCCTAGCAGTTTGGGAGGCCAAGGTGGGTGGATCACTTGAGGTCAGGAGTTCAAGAGTTTGCCACTTCCAGACTAGGCCAGCATTGCATTATCTCTTGTCTTGTCTCTACGATGAGGTAATAAATATTTGTTGTTTTAAGTCGCTAAGTTTTGTGGTAATTTGTAACAGAGCAATAAATAACAAATAGAGTTTAACTCATCTATAAAATGTGCATAATAGTACTTAACTTACAAAACTGTTTCAAGGATTAAAAATAATGTATCATAAGCATCTTACATATCATAGGCATTCAATAAAGAGCTGAACATGAAAAATGAAAAACAGTCCAATGAGAAATTGGAAAGAGATACTACCCCAGAACTCCTGAGCAGTCGATGAATGCTTATTGATATTATGTAAATATTTTCCATCTAGCAAGGGTAAAAAATTTCCTGAAAAGCTCAAAGGAAAATTATATTTTATACTCCATTCATGTGTTTCCTATGTTTTATTTTCTTTTTTCAGAAAATATAAAACAACTCCTTGAATATGGACATCATCCAATTTGTTCATCACCATCATCAACAGTAAACACTTGCTGAGTGTGTTATGCTCAGTTTTGCCCACAGCTCCCAAGATCCTCCAGCATTAAGGATGCTCATTCCTCACAGCCCATTCCCAACAACTACTGTGTACCCTGTTGGAGCTGTTCAAGGCTAGGGACAATCAGTGAACTCATGTAAATTGTGTGCTTTGTTCTGGGATTTCTCCCATTTATTTTGGACATTGCAATGCTTTGTTTTGAGGGACTATTACTCCTCCATTTCCAACCACAAGTATCTCTGCTTCTTCCTCTTCCCTACAACTCCTCTCCTCAGAAGTGGTGGGCATGGGACCCAAACTGATCAGAAGCCTTCCCCAGGACTTTTCAAATTGAAAAAGGGGCAAATAAGGGAAATGGAGCATTGCTACTGCTAACAGTCCTGACTAGAGACCTGTGGAGCAGGCTGGTCTGGAAGAATGAAGTTGTCATAGGAATGGGAAAGAAACAAATCAGAGAAAGCAACACAAAATGCTCTGAAGTGTTCCAGTCTCTGAAGCTTGCTTTACTCTTCTCTCTGCAGTAATTTGTTTATATGCATCAATATATTTCACTTTGTGCTGTTTAAAATTGCGTTTCTGTCCCTTAATATCCAAAGAACCCTGACTAATGGAGCTAGGCATGCCAGCAATGAACCTGGAAGTACTAGAAGGGTAAGTGGACACTCAATTCAAATTAGAATGGGAATGTTGACTTTGATGAGGTGACCTGAGTTATTCAGCTATAATTAAAAAGTAGGAGAGGAATCTATGCCAATTCAAAATGTAAATTATTCAACGTACCTTCTAAATACATTTGTGATAATTACTCTTTGTTGAAGTAGAGCCCACATAGTGAAAGCTGCACACCTCATGAATATACAGCTCAGTAGATTATCTCAAAATGGACATACTAAGGAACCATCATCCAGATTAAGAAAAAGTGTCACTATCACCCCAAATGCAGCCCTTAGTGTTAGTGTGCTGAGAGGTCAAAGGAAATTTCTTTGATCTCATCTGAAATTAAGCTAGAGGGGCCTCAGAGAGCCATGCAAGCTTGATGCAGGCCCTTGGAGTTTAAGTGACCTCACAACTGGCATGTAGTAAGCCCTAAAGAAGCTCAGGCAAGAGGTATGACGGAAGCTGCTCCTTCGTGAGCGTAGACTTAACAAAGCCAAGTTGAGAATGAGTCCATCACATGCACAGACAGCAGGGCAAAGGTGGGTGCCTTCCCAAAACCAGAAGTAGGCTTTGCAAAAGGTCTTGGGTCCATCAAAACTGAGTTTGTTTTAAAAAGAATCCCACTCAAGAATGACTTCAGGGGTAAAGGACCCCTAAAATGAGATGGGACAATAAAAGCCTAGAAGTTGTGAGGCACTAATGGAGCTGGCCAGTGGGAGGACTTGCATGGCTTAACTCATGGCAGACACATCAGGGGCAGTCAGTGAGAGAGGTTCTCAGAATGCGCAAACATGTCACATGGGAGTCCTTAACACAGAGTCAAGCAAAAAGAAGGAGACAGGAACAAGATTGCTTTTATATGATACTCAAACTCCAACAAGTCCCACTTGTTCGACAAAACAGATTCAGGCACGAGTGTTATCTTCCCTACTCAATGGGTAAGCACTCTGAGAACAAGTGTGTTTTGTTTACTCCCACCTGATGCTGACCAGATGAACACATACTTACTGGTCAGCACGCCAAAGTGAGTTTTGATTCACTGCCTGTTAAGGGAAGATAAACAAAGTGTCAAATACAGATGGAGCAAGGAAAGGCTAGAAAATGAATGTGAAGACAAGAGTTATTCAGCACATCCAGAGATCTAATGCTATTTGTCGCTCTTCCTTTTTTTTTTTCCTATTCCTTTTCCATACCTCCATGACTGGAAGCTGGGGTGGCAGCAGAGGAGGTGGCCCTGAGCAGAGGAGGAGGCACAGAGGTTGATGAGAGCAGAGTTTCTCGCTGTTGGAGAAGGGATTTGCAAATGTGGGACAGGTACTAGTGGACATAAAAATGTGTGTGCATGCATGGGTATGTGTGTGTGATATGCATAATTATATCTATTCCTAGATACTTACTTTCTAGTTCTGTTCCTGAAAGGCCTCTGAGTAACCCCAGAAGCAATGAGCATAGTGAGGGTCCAGATCATGACTCCGAGAAACCTTCCACTAAAACAAACAAGGAGGCCTCAGAAAAATGGCTGACTCAGGGATAGGACAGGGAAGTACAAGATACACCTGTAACATCTTTTTTGTGACAAAATGTAAAGATGTGCTTAAGGAATAATAGGCACATTTCAGAAGGACACAGGAGCCCAGCAAGAGCCTGTCACTGACGAACTTCGGAAAATTTGAGCATCAAAATACATAATTGCAGAAATAGATTGCAGCCCTTTGAATAAGAAATCTCAAAGTACATCCTGGCCTTAAAAATAAATGAATGAATACATTTATATGACTTTTCCTTAAATTATTATTCCAACTAGTAAGGGTAGAAGAAATAATGGAGGTGGGGCCCAGTGGCTCACGCCTATAATCCCAGCACTTTGGGAGGCCAAGGTGGGTGGATCATGAGATTAAGAGATCAAGACCATCCTGCCCAAAATGGTGAAACCCTGTCTCTACTAAAAATACAAAATAAATAAATAAATAAATAATTACCTGGGTGTTGTGGTGCACGCCTGTGGTCCCAGCTACTTAGGAGGCTGAGGCAGGAGAATCACTTGAATCTGGGAGGCAGAAGTTGCAGAGAGCTGAGAGGGCGCCACTGCACTGCAGACTCCATCTCAAAAAAAAAAAAAAAAAAGAAAGAATGGAAACAAAATGCCACATCAGTGGTGGTTGATCGAGGTGGTAGCCTTCCAAAAGATGCTTAGGGTGGGAGCTAGAGGTTTGATGGGGAACAGGATGTCAGTAGTCTCGGAGTATCTCCAAAATACTTTTCAGTTACAAAAGGAAACATGGGGACTTTTAGGTGAAGAAATCTGACAAACATCCACTTGGATGTGATCAAGGTTAACATCACCAGCGGTGGGACAGATCAACTCCATGTGGCCCCTGTTATGGATTCACTGAGATGAGCTCACCGTCATTTCTGTGATATTCCCCCAGGAATGCACAGCTTGAGACTGGACGCAAAGAAGAATCAAGCACACAGATTGAAGGATGAAACTGTCCTTCCACAGAACGAAACTGTCAAGATCCTAAAGACAAGGAAAGATGAGAAAACAGCTGCATATTAAAAAGGACAAAATACATATGACAACTAAAGGCAATATGTGATTCTGAACTGAATCTTGAGCCAGAAAGAAAAAGAGACATTGTTGAGGTATTTGGAAAAAATTTAATATGCTTCATTAACTAGATGTTATTGTTGCATTCATATTGATTTACTGATTAGGGTGGTTGCAGTGTGGTTATGCAGGTGTCTGCCAATTCTCAACACCTTGTTTTGGAGATTTACATACTACTGTTTTTAAGGGCAAACGGAGTATTATGACTGACACTTGTTCTTGAATAGTTCAGCAAATGAATAGTATACCAGGGAGGCGGGGGATTGTGGGGGAGGAAAGAGAGGAGAAACAAAGAGAGAGAGAAAATGTGATGAATAAGATAAAATGTTTACTGAAGAGTAAGACTGAAAGGGATAAACAGGAGTTTATTGTTCTGTTGCAACTTTTCAGAAAATGTGAAATTACTTCAAAATAAATTATTAAAACATTTAAAATATTATTTTAATTATTTACGCCTATATATTATCATTTATTTGATTCATATGACAAGCTCACTAACTGTTATGAGTTCCCAATATTCATATGCTGAGGTCCTAACGCCCAGTACCTCAGAATGTGACTGTATTTGGAAATGAGTCATTGAGGACATCAATAGTTAGGTCACGATGAGGTCACATCAGATCGAGTGGGCCCGAATCAGCTATGACTAGTGTGATGTTAAAAGGGGAAATTTGGAGGCAGACATGCACACAAGGAGAGTGCCATCTGAAGATCAGGACAGAGCCAAGAGATACCAGAGACTGCCAGCAAACCACCAGAAGCTGGGGCGAAGACAGGGAACATATTCTTTCTTTTTTTTTTTTTTTAAGATGGGGTTTCACCATGATGGCCAGGCTGGTCTTTTATATTTTTTTTTTGAGGAAGAAAGAGAGAAAGAAAGAAAGAGAAAGAATTAAAAAAAAGAATGAAGGAAAGAAGAAAGAGGAAGAGGGAGAGAGAACAGGGGTGTTGCTTTATTGCCCGGGCTAGAATGCAGTCTAAAAATGGGTATGCCTGTAATTGTGTTTAATAATAGAGACATTAAAAAAAATGAGGGAAGAAAATAATTAACAAGCAGCCAACCAATGTTTCATTTAAACCTGTAAATAGGTGTGATGTAGTACTGTTAAGAGTGTATATTTTGTGTATTTAAAGTGGAGAGTTCTATAAATGTTAATTAAGTCTACTTGTTCCGGATCTGAGTTCAAGTCCTGAATGTCGATGTTAACTTTCTGTCTCATTGATCTGTCAAATATTAATGTTGAAGTCTCCCACTATCATTGTGTGGGAGTCCAAGTCTCTTTATAAGTCTTATATATCTGGGTATTCCTGTATTGGGTGCGTATATATTTAGGATCTTTAGCTCTTCTTGTTATATTGATCCTTTTATCATTATGTAATATCCTTCTTTGCTTTTTTTGATGTTTGTTGCTTTGAAGTATATTTTATCAGCAAAAATTGCAGCTCCTACTTTCTGTTTATTTATTTTTGCTCTCCATTTGGTTGGTAAATTTTTCTCCATCCCTTTGTTTTGAGTCTTTGTGTATCCTTGCATGTGAGATGGATCTGGATATAGCATACCAATGAGTCTTGGCTTTTTTTTACCTGTCTGTGTCTTTGGATTGGGGGATTTAGTCGATTTAAATTTAGAATTGATAACAATATATGTGAGTTTGATACTGTCATTTAATGTTAGCTGGCTGTTTTGCCCATTAGTTGATGCAATTTCTTAATTATGTTGATGTTCTTTATTTTTTGGTATTTTTTAGAAAGGCTGATACTGGTTGTTCCTTTCTATTTGTAGTGGTTCTTTCAGAAGCTCTTGTAAAGCAGGCCTGGTGGTGATGAAATCTCTGAGTGCTTGCTTGTTCACAAAAGATTTTATTTTTCCTTCGCTTATGAAGCTTAGTTTGGCTGGATGTAAAATTCTGGGTTGAAAGTTCTTTTCTTTAAGGATGTTGAATATTGGCCCCCACTCTCTTCTGTCTTGTAGGGTGTCTGCTGAGAGATCTGCTGTGAGTCTGATAGGCTTCCCTTTATGGGTAACCTAACCTTTCTCTCTGGCTGCCCTCAGTATTTTCTCTTTCATTTCAAGCCTGGTGAATCTGGCGATTATGTGCCTTGAGGTTGGTCT
This sequence comes from Sapajus apella, assembly GCF_009761245.1. Taxonomy (NCBI): domain Eukaryota; kingdom Metazoa; phylum Chordata; class Mammalia; order Primates; family Cebidae; genus Sapajus; species Sapajus apella. Next base: position 3,995,520 of record NW_022437001.1, read on the forward strand.
TCTTGAGGAATGTCTTTGTGGTGTTCTCTGTATTACCTGGAGTTGAATATTGTCCTGCCTTACTAGGTTGGGAAAGTTTTCCTGAATAATATCCTGAAGCGTATTTTCCAGCTTGGATTGATTCTCTTGGTCACATTCAGGTACACCTATCAAACGTAGATTAGGTCTTTTCACATAGTCCCATATTTCTTGGAGACTTCGCTCATTCTTTTTTATCCTTTTTTCTCTAATCTTGTCTTTTTGTTTCATTTCATGAAGTTGATCTTCCACCTCTCATATCTTTTCTTCTGCTTGATCAATTGGGCTGTTAAAACTTGTGCATACTTTGCGAAGTTCTCGTGCTGTGTTTTTCAGCTCCATTAATTCACTTATATTCCTCTCTAAATTGTGTGTTATTGTTAACATTTCGTCAAACCTTTTTTCAAAGTTCTTAGTTTCTTTGCATTGGGTTAGAACAAGTTCTTTTAATTCCCAGAAGTTTCTTATCATCCACTTTTTAAAGCCTGCTTCTGCTAATGGAACACAGTCTTTCTCTATCAGGCCTTGTTCTGTTGCTGATGAGGAACTGTGATCCCCTGTAGGGGGAGAGGCGTTCTGATTTTGGGTATTCTCAGCCTTTTTAGGCTGGTTTCTTCCCTTCATTATAAATTTATCCATCTGTGGTCTTTATAATTACCGTCTTTATAGTTGGGTTTCTGAATAGACGTCCAACTTGTTGATTCCCGGCGCTAAAATCTGAGCAAACCACTACGCCGGCCAAAACAGCGGCTTTAAGATTGATGGTGCTTTTCTGACTCTTTTCTTTCTTAGAGTCTTCAGAGGGAATCAACCCTTACAATACCTTCATCTCAGGCTTCCAGCCTCCAGAACTGTGGGAAAATCATTTCTGTTGTTCAAGCGGCTCAGACAGGAGCACTTTGTTACAACAGCTGCAGCAAACTGAACACAATCTCTGAGTATCTACGGAAATGAAATGAAATGACAGTGTTACACAGTAAGATGCAACAATTAGGAGGGACTTTAAAACAGTTTCTTTGGATTATGAAAAGAAGAAAATTACCTGAATTGCATAAGTAAAGGCATTTCTCATTGAATTAATGTTTGTATATTTTTGATGTGACAATCTCTGTGGTAACTACAGGGACACAGCAGCCACTATACAGACAAAGCTCTTACTTTCATGGAGCTTATATTCTAATGGAGGAAGGGGGGAAATAAACAGGTGCTCATAAGAGAAGAAATATAAAATGAAAAAGGATGAGGAGCTGTAGAACAATAAAACCTACTATTTTAGGTGGGTCAATCTGAGAAGACCTCTCAAAGACTCAGGTAAAATGAAGGAATGGGAACGAGCTTTCCACTAGGGAGAACAGCAAGTGAAATACGGGCAAGGTATTTGGGGTATGGAGGAACAGCAGGAAGGCCACTATAGCTGAAGCAGAGTAAGAAATGGAAAGAGTAATTAGAGATTGCACTGGAAAAGTAGCCAAGGATGAGATCATGGAGGAACTTTAGAGCAAGGATTTTAAATTTTATTCCAAGTGTCAAGGAAAGGCATTTCAGCGTTTTAAGTACTAGAATGACATAAATAGATATTATATTTTCAAAGGGTTCCCGTGGCTGCTGTAAGTAGCCTGTAGGAGGCTTGCATAGAATAAGGCAGCTGCTTGGGGTCCTGGGCTCAGGAGCTTCTGTTTGCTCCTCCAGACCCTCTCTGGACCTGTCTCCATACTGGGTCCCCAGAATCTGACCTTTCTGTGCTATGTCACAGTTTCCTTGACTTCAGCTTATGGTAGCCGCCAGCAGAAAACTGAGAAGAGAATGCGGTTGGTGCATTAATCCTCCCTGCTCCCTCCCTGCTAAGTTGCTGAGGGTTGGCTGCATCTCCCTACCAAGGCCACAGCTGCTGTCAGATAGCCCCTAATTTCCCTGAATTTTGATATCTGCTTGCTCCCTTTGTCCCTTCAGGGTTTGGGGTGAAAATCACTTCCTATTTTTACTAGCTTTGAGTGATAGAACCTTTCTTTATTGGTTTCCTTAACCCTACCTTCACCTTTTCAAATAATGTCTTTAGCTTCTCTCCCTAATTCCTCAGTTTGTGTATACTGTCTTTTAACCCTGCCAGATCCCTGACTGACACTGAGATATTGCAGTAATCTGATGTTGTCTTGAAGTAAAGTGGTATCAGTTAAGGTAAAAAGAGGTTGGATTTGGAATGTATCTGGAAGGTGGAGTTAATGGTATTTGATGATGGGTAGGCTGTGAGGCATAAAAGAAAAATAAAATATGATGATTATAAATTTTGGCTTGAATGACTAGAGCACAGAGGAGAATTTAAAAGCAGCTTTGGTGGAGATGGGGTTTCACCAAGTTGGCCAGGCTGATCTTGAACTCCTGACCTCATGATCCACCCCCCTCGGCCTCCCAAAGTCCTGGGACTAAAGGCATGGGCCACAAAGTGAGACTCCATCTCAAAGAACAAAAAAAAAGCAGCTTTTGCAGAGAAAAAAGAATTCAATTGTGTGCACAATAATGTAGAACGTTATACAGTCAAGTTTTAATTTTAAGTAGGTGGTTGTAGTTGAAGAAAAAGGCCAAAATTGGAGACCTGCCTCCAGTCAAAACTTCTGCTTCCAGTCACCATGGAGCAATAGAGGCTGGATTTACCTTCTACTCTGAAACAATGAACAAATAATTATATATATATATATATATGTGTGTGTGTGTGTGTATATATATATATATATACATATACACACACACACACACACACACATATGTGTGTGTGTGTGTGTGTGTGAAACAACAGTTTGCAGGACACTTAACACCAGGCAAAAAAGGGACAGTGAAACTGAGGAAAGAAACCAATGGGATGAGGTGTACAATTGCCCTGGGTTACTTCCTTGAGAGAGTATACATGCTCTGGCACAGGAAGGAGAAACCCAAGTAGAGCCTGGAAGACTCTGAGTGGAGGAGATAGAGCGGAGGGTGCTGGGAGAAAAAGGAGGCAGAGTTCACAGGACAGAGTAGCAGACAGGAGACAGCACTCAGAAAGAGAATTCCAGAGATCCACATAGGGTTCCTCTCAAGTATGTAGCAAAGTATAGATCCATTCATGTATGTGAGAAAATTATCCAAGGCTGGAGAAAGGACCACTTGAAGAATACTTGGAACTCATACAGGACCAGAAATAATGCCTGTCTCAACCAGCCAGAATAAAAACCTCATTATTTATCGGCAATGAGGGTAGAGTACACAAAAGACTTTGCCTCAGTAGTGGGAATTAATAAACCCTGGACTGAGCACTTCTCTTGTCTCATTTGGAAAATCTTTAAAGCAAGATTTGAAAGGACCAAACTGTTTCCAAGAACCAAGTAACTAACTATATCCCAGAACTAAACTCAAGTACACTTGTAGGAAAAAAAATTATGTCCAGCCCTCAACAAGTTAAAATTTACAATGAACTACCCATCATTAGCAGAAAAAGCAATCAGTATAAATAATCTTATCTGTTTAAATTTAGACACAGATGTTAGAATTAAAAGACAAAGATGTTAAAACAGTTTTTAAAACTGTATTACCTATGTTTAAAAGGTTAAATAGAGAGAAAATTGGGGGTAAAACAAACTTGTAGAGGTAAAAATTACAGTGTGAGAAATTAAAAACAATAGTTCTGCATGGGACTAATAAAAGATTAGACGTTATGGAAGAAAAAAATGAGTGAACTTGCAGCCATAGCAATAGAAACCATGCAAAAGAAGAGGAGTAAGAAATAATGAAAGGATTAGTGAGCTGTGGAATAACTTCAAGTGGTCTAATTTGCCTTTAGTTGAAGTCTCCTAAAGAGAGTAGAACAGAAAGAATATTAGAAAAATCATGGAAAAAAATTTCCAAATTGCATGAAAAACTATATACCTAAGAATTCAACAAATTCAATCACAAGAAACATGAAGAAAACTCTACCTAAGATACATTATAATCAAATTGGTTAAAATCAGTGACAAAGAAAAATCTAAATACAGCCATAGAAAATATATATAGTACCTACTAAGGACCGAATTTAACAATAACACCAGATTTCTCATCAGAAACAAGGCAAATGAGAAGACAGCAGATTAACATCTTTACTAAAATGAAGAATGCAGATACAAATCGACAGTCAACAACTTTTAGATGATATTGAAAACTATGGGAACTAGGAAGTGAATGACAAAAAAAGAGGATAAAGATAGTCAAAAAAGATGAATGAATAAGTACTAATGGAAAATGGCCAATACTATAGGAGTGAAGTTGACATGAGGCACTTTGAGGCTGACTTTTTGAGAACTGACAATACTCTATACTTGGGTGACAAAGCCAACGATTGTTAACATCACTTAAGAATAAGTAAGACACAATAGTATGAAATCAATTGGCAACCGTTAAGGGGGCAAAATTTTGCTAGGACTTTTATTTTCATACTCAAAGGAGCCAAATGACGTAGATTTTTGCTTTTTGGCCATTGTCCAAAGAGTCTTTTGTTTTTCTCTTTCGCATGTCTCCGCAAGTGATGACACATTCATCAAATTCATTCAGCCGTCTGATACTGTCCTTATCTGAAATGACTCTTAGAATCCTTAAATTAATCCATTTTGTTCAAAGATAAGGCTTTTGGTTTTAATTGCGAAATTAAAACCAAATTTGGAATTTGTTTTGCAAATGGTATAACAAATGACATGGCTTCTCCTGGAAGTAAATTCTGAAAGGAAAAACAATTTAGGAAAAATATACAAGTTTGTTGTGATTATGACTGGGCTGTCAAAAATTGAAAAATGGAGAAGAATGAGAAAGAGGGGAGAAGCGAGTAGTTGTGGCAGCCTGGTGGCCACCACAAAGCCAGCCTCCACACTTCACAATGCAAGCAGGAAGTCAACCAAAAGCTAGATCCAGGGGATCTTGGTTTGGTTTGTGCCTCAAAGAGGGAAAAAAACTGAAATGGCCAAAAAATAAAAGAGGAAGTCAACCACTTTAAATGTATCAGACTACGCATTTTCAAATTTGTAAGTATAAATATGATATTAAAAAATGTTTTCATACCAAGCAAAGTCAAAGCAGAAACTTAACTGTATTCTTTATTCACTTCCTCATTGTCCATAATGATGATTTTTTTTTTCTGAAATTATACTATTCTTCTTTAACTTGTCTGAAAATCAATGTATTTTATAGTGTATTTTTGACTATTCCATCACCAGGCAATTCTACCAGTGCCTAATTTGAAAGTGAAGCAATTCTATCACCTTGTCTGTGCCACTTTATATATTTATCTTTCCTTTCATTGTCTCATTCCCTCAATATCTATTCCTCTCCCTTTCTCCTGCTCTCACTGTCTCTCTGTGTTAGTCCATTTTCACTCTGCTGATAAAGACATACCTGAGACTGGGTAATTTATAAGGAAAATGAGGTTTAATGGACTCACAGTTCCACATGGCCAGAGAGGCTTCACAATCGTGGTGGAAAACAAAGAACAAAGGGATGTCCTACACAGCGGCAGGCAAGGGAGAATGAGAGCCAAGCAAAAGTGGAAACCTCTTATAAAATCATCAGATCTCATGAGACTTATTGAATACCAGGAGAACAGTATGGGGGAAACTGCCCCATGATTCAGTTATCCCCCACTAGGTCCCTCCCACAACACGTGGGAACTGTGGAAGCTACAATTCAAGATGAGATTTGAGTAGGGACAAAGCCAAACCATATCACTCACTCTCTCTCTCTCTATATATATATATATCTATCTGTGTGTGTGTGTGTGTGTGTGTGTGTGTGTGTGTGTGTGTGTCTTAATTTTACAGTGAAAAGGAAATAATTTATGTGGCATTAGAGGCAAAGCAAGCCCCTAGAGATACAAAGGGGAAAGAGAACAAAGCTAGCAGTCATCCATTACATCGTATGAGTGTAACTAATCACAGTTTCTTCCTTTTACTTGAAGCAAACATGACCATAATGTAGAGAATATAGTGCACTGAAAGAAATAAATATTTTTAAATGTCAAAAAAAAAGAATGCCTTTAAGAAGAGTCATACTTTTATCTGTTCAGTTGAAAAGACACAGTATTAGATTCTATAGTGGCAATTCCCTAAGGCAAAAAAAGGAAATTCCATTTTTGGAAACATTGAAAATATGGCTACTATTAAACTACTTTAGAAAATATGGTTAAGCCCTTCATCTAAAGATCCAGTTCAAATCACAGCTATCTTAAGCAACTGCATTTGAGAGCAATGAGTGATTCCCTGAAAAAGACCCAGTTGGCCCTATTCCAGGTGGGCCATGTCATTTCAAATCACAGAATCTTAGAGTTGAGAGAATTTTAGAATGTGCCTGTTTCAACCTTCCAATGAATTAAAGAATCCATTCTATAATATCTCTCGTAAATGCTAATTACATCTCCATTTGAACTGCCCTAGGGATAGGAAACTCACTACCTTACAAAATATCACATCTCAGTTTTTTGAATTGTGTTAGTTGTAGAAATGTCTTTTTAAAATTTTGAAAAATCTTTTAAAATATATTTTTTAGTCTTTTATATTTAACTAAAATCTGCCTTTTTGCAGCTTCTATTCTCAGGAAAAGATCATAAGCATCAACGCTGGTCTCTCTGCCGTTGGAACTGTTCTAGAGTTCCAAATTCAGAGATATTCATCTGGCCAGTATTTGATAGGCAATGCAGTTGGAAGCAGAGGGTGTGGGATGCAGGATACTGGAGAACAGGGATTCTTAACACTTTAGGATCTGGATAGTATAGAGTCACAGCTAGAAAGATCATATAATTTGTATATAAACCAAGACCTTTTTTGTCTTTTTCTAATTTTTTTTAAAAATTTTTATGGGTGCATAGTAGGCATATATATTTATAAGTACATTATATACTTTGATACATCCGTATGATGTGTAAAAATCACATCAGGTAAATGGGGCATTCATCACTTCAAGCATTTATCATTTATTTGTGTTAAAAACAATTCAAGAATACTCTGCTAGTTATTTTAAAATGTACAATAAATTATCGTTGACTCTAATCAACCTGTGTGTTATCAAATACTAGATCCTATCCATTCTTTCTATTTGTTTGTACCCGTTAACCAGCCTCACTCTCCTCTACCCCACCCACACCCTTCCCAGACTCTGGTAACCATCATTCTACTCTCTAGCTCCATGAGTTCAATTGTTTTAATTTTTAGCCCCAACCAATTAGTGAGAAAATGTGAAATTTGACTTTCTGTTCCTGGCTTATTTGACTTAACATAATAATCTCCAGTTTATCCGTGTTGTTACAAATTACAGGATCTTATGTTTTTAATGGCTGAATAGTATTTCACTATGTATATGTACCACATTCTTTTATCCATTCATCTGTTGATGGACACTTAGCTTGCTTCCAAATCTTTTGCTGTTGTGAATAGTGCTTCAATAAACATGGGAGTGCAGATATCTCTTCAGTATATTGATTTCCTTTCTTCTGGATATATACCTAGCAGTGGAATTGGTGGGTCGTGTAGTAGTTCTTTTTTTACTTTTCTGAAGAGCTTCCATGCTTTTCTACATACTGAAAGTACATTCCCATCAACAGTGTACACGGGTTCCCTTTTCCTTTTCTCCACATCCACACCAGCATTTGTTATTGCCTATCTTTTAGATGAAAGCCACTTTAACTGGAGTAAGATCATACCTCATTGTAGTTTTATTTGTGTTTCTCTGAAGATCAGTGATGTAGAGCACCTTTCTATGTACCTGCTTGCCATTTGTATACCTTCTTTTGAAAAATGTCTATTCGGATATTTCCCCCATTTTAAAATAAAATTATTACTTTTTTTTTCAGTTGAGTTGTTTGAGCTCCTTATATGTCCTGGTTATTAATCCCTTTTTAGATGGATAGTTCACAAATATTTTCTCCCATTCAGTTGGTAGTTTCTTCACTTTGTCCATTATTTCCTTTGCTATGCAGAAGCTCTTTAACTTGATGTGACCCTATTCATCCATTTTTTCTTTTGTTGCCTGTGCTTGTGGGCATTATTCAAGAAATCTTTGCCCAGACCAGTGTACTGAAGACTTTCACCAATATTTCCTTTCAGTAGTTTCAGTTTCAAGTCTTAGATTTAAGCCTTTAATCCATTTAGATTTGAATTTTGTATGTGTTGAGAGGTAAGGGTTTAGTTTCATTCTTCTGCATATGGATATCTGGTTTTCCTAGCACCATGTATTGTAGAGACTATTCTTTCTTTCTGCAAAATGTGTTCTTGGAAACTTTGTCAAAAATGAATTCACTGTAGACATATGGATTTGTTTCTTGGATACCTATTCTGTTCCACTGGTCTATGTGTCTGTTTTTATGCCAATATTATGCTGTTTTGGTTAGTATAGCTCTGTAATATAATTTGAAGTCAGGTAATGTGATTCCTCCAGTTTTGTTCTTTTTGCTTTGGGATAGCTTTGTCTACTCTGAGTCTTTTGTAGTTCTACATAAATTTTAGGATTGTTTTTTCTATTTCTGTGAAGAATCTCATTGTTATTTTGATAGGGATTGCATTGAATCTGTAGATTGCTTTGGGTAGTATGAACATTTTAACAATATTGATTCTTCCAGTTCATGAACATGAAATCTCCTTCCTTCTTAGGCTGTTCTGTTCAGCTTTTCTCACCAATGTTTCACAGTTTTCATTATAGAGATCTTGCACTTCTTTGGTTAATTCCTAGGTATTTAATTTTTTGTGTGGCTATTGTTAATGGGACTATGTTTTTATTTCTATTTCAGATTGTTCACTGTTGGCATAGAGAAATGCTACTGATTTTTGTATGTTGATTTTGTATCCTGCAATTTTATTGAATTTCTTTATCAGTTCTAATCGTTTTCTGGTGGTATTTGGGTTTTTAATGATAATTTGACTTTGTCCATTCTAATTTGGGTGCCCTTTATTTCTTTCTCTTGTCTGATTACTCTAGCTAGGACTTCAAGTACTATGTTGAATCATGGTGTTGAAAGTTCCCATCCTTGTCATGTTCCAGATCTTATAGGAAAGGCTTTTAGTTTTTCCCTATTCAGTATGATACTAGCTGTGGGTCTGTCATATGCAACTTTTATTATGTTGAAAGTATGTTTCTTCTATACTCAGTTTTGAGGGTTTTTGTTATGAAGGGATGTTGAAAATTTTCAAATACTTTCAAATGATTATATGGATTTTGTTATTCATTCTGTTGATATGATATATCCATTTATTTATTTGCATATATTCAACTATTATTGCATTCCTGGGATACAACCCATTTGATCATAATAAATGATCTTTTCAATGTGTTGTTGAATTCATTTTGGTTTTTGGTTGAGGATTTTGGCATCAGTATGTGTCAATGACTTTGCTTGTTGCTTTCTTTTTTTACTATATCAAGATACTACTGGCCTCATAGAATGAGTTTGGAAGTATTCCCTCTTCTGTTTTTCAGAGTTGTTTGACCAGGATTGGTATTAGTTCTTCTTTAAATGTTTCGTAAAATTAAGCAGTGAGGTCTAGGGTGCTGGGTTTTTCTATTCTGGGAGACTCTGTTACAGCTTTGATCTCATTATTTGTTATTGGTCTATTCAGGTTTTGGATTACTTCATGGTTTAATCTTGATAGGTTGTATGTGTGTAAGAATTTATCCATTTCTTCTAGGTTTCCCAATTATTGGCATATAGTTATTAAGCAGCCACTAATAATTCTTTGAATTTCTGTGGTATCAGAGGTAATGTCTCCTTTTTCATCTCTGAGTTTATTTATCTGGGTCTTTTTTTTCCTTAGTGTGCTAAAGTTTTGTCAATTTTACTTATATTTTTAAAATAACAACCTTTTGTTTTATTATCATGTGTGTTGTTTTTTATTTCAATTTCATATATTCCTGATCTTATCTTTATTATTTCTTTTCTCCTACTAATTTTGTTTTTGGTCTGCTCTTGCCCTTGTAGTTCTTTAAGATGTATCATTGGGTTGTTTATTTGACATTTTTCTACTTTTTGATGTAGGTGCTTATTGTTATAAACTTCCCTCCTACTACTGCTTTATCTTTATCCCTTAGGTTTTGATATGTTTTATTTCCATTTTCATTTGTTTCAAGACATTTTCAAATTTCTTTTTTTTTTTTTTTTTTTGAGATGGAGTTTCGCTCTTGTTACCCAGGCTGGAGTGCAATGGCGCGATCTTGGCTCACCACAACCTCCGCCTCCTGGGTTCAGGCAATTCTCCTGCCTCAGCCTCCTGAGTAGCTGGGATTACAGGCATGTGCCACCGTGCCCAGTTTCACTTACCTACTAGTCATTCAGAAGCATATTGTGTAAGTTCCGTTTGGTTGTATAGTTTTCTAAGTTCCTCTTATTAATAATTTTTAGTTTTATTCCATTGTGGTCAGAGAAAATACTTGATATGATTTCAATTTTGAAATCTTTAAGACTTGTTTTGTGGCCTAACATATGGTCTGTCCTTGAGAATGATCCATGTGCTGAGGAGAAGAATGCATGTTCTATAGTCATTGAATTAAATGTTCTGTAAATATTTATTAGGTCATTTGATCTATGGTGAAGATTAAGTTCAATGTTTCCTTTTTGATTTCCTATCTGGGAGATCTGTCCAATGCTGAAAGTTGGGCCTTGAAATCACCAAATATTATTGTATTGATTTCTTATTTCTTTATTTAGTTTTAATAATATTTGCTTTGTATATATGGGTGCTCCAGTATTGGGTGTATATATATTTACAATCTTGATACTTTCCCTGAATTTGACCCCTTTATCTTTATATAATGACCTTCTTTGCCTTTTTTTATAGTATTTATCTTGAAATCTTTTTGTCTAAGTATAGCCACTCCTGCTGTTTTTTGGTTTCCATTTGAATATAATATCTTTTTCCATCCATTTATTTTCAGTCTATGTGTCTCTTTATAGGCAAGTTGTGTTTCTTGCAGGCAATAGTTCATTGGGTCTTGTTTTTTATCCATTCAGCCAGGCATTGTCTTTTGATTGGAGAGTTTAGTTCATTTACATTAAATGTTATTATTAATAAGGGCTTGCTACTGACATTTGATTTGTTTTCTGATTGGTTCTTGATTTAAGGTTACCATAAGGCTTGCAAATAATATCTTATAACCCATTATTTTAAGGCTATGGGAACACTGATTCCAAAGCAAGCAAGGAGAAAACTAATAAAAACTACACTTTAACTTCATACCCCCTCCTCACTTTTTAACTTTTTGTTGTTTCTATTTATATCTTACTATGTTTGAAAAGTTATTATAGTTATTATTTGTGATAAGTTCATCTTTTAGTCTTTCTGCTCAAGACACACCACATTAACAGTGTTATAATATTGCGTGTTGGTCTGTGTACTTATTATTACCAGTGAGTTTTGTAACTCTAGATGACTTCTTATTGCTCATCAATAGGCTTTTCTTTCAGTTTGAAGAACTCCCTTTGGCATTTCTTGTAGGACAGATCTGGTGGTGATGAAATCCCTCAAATTTTGTCTGGGAAAGTCTATATTTGTTGTTCATGTTTAAAGAATGTTTTCAATGGATATGTTATTTTATGATAAAAGTGTTTCCATTCAGTACTTTAAATATGTTATGCTACTCTCTCCTGGCCTATAATATTTCCACGGAGAAGTCTGCGGCCAGACATACTGGATCTCTGTTGTATGTTGTTTCTTTCATCTTGCTGCTTTTAGAATCCTTTCTTTATCTTTGACCTTTGGGAGTTTGTTTATTAAATATCTCGAGGTAATCTTATTTGGGTTAAATCTACTTGGTGTTCTGTAATGTTCTTGACCTTGAATATTGAGAGAAAGTACTTGTAGTTGTACTTTCTCTCAGTCTGGAAAATTCCGTTATTTTGGAAAATTCTGTTATTTTCCTTTTGATCAAGGTTTTACCCTGATCTCTCTCTCTCTACCTCCTCTTTAAGGTTAATAACACTTTTGAGGCTGTTTTCTAGATCTTGCACGTGAACTTCAGTCTTTTTTTTCTTGTTTTCTGTCTCCTCTGTGTTTTTTAAAGCCTGTCTTCAAGCTCACTAATTCTGTCTTCTACTTTATCAGTTCTGCTATTAAGAAATTATGATGCATTCTTCAGTAAGTCATTTGAATTTTTCAGCTCCAGAAATTCTGTTTGGTTGTTTTTAATTATTTCACTACCAAATTTATCTTTTGGATTCTGAATTCCAACTCCATGTTATCTTGAACTTCACTGAGGTTTCTCAAAACAGCCATTTTGAATTCTCTGTCTGAAAGGTCACTTATTTCTGTCACTTTGGGATGAGTCACTGGTGACTTATTTACTTCATTTGGTGAGGTCATGTTTTCCTGGATGGCCGTGATACTTATATATGTTCCCCAAAGTTAGAGTATTGAAGAGTTAGGTATTTATTATAGTCTTCACAGTTTGTACCTGTCCTTTTTGGGAAGGCTTTCCAAGTATTCAAAGGAAATTGAGTGTTGTGATTTAAGTCTTTGGTCACTGCAGCCATACCTGCACTGGGGGCACCCCAAGCCCAGAAATGCTATGACCTTTGCAGACTCATGTAGATACTGCCTTGGTGGTCTTGGGTAAGATCCAGGAGAATGCCCCAGATTCCCATCCAGACACCCTCATTCTCTTCCCTTAGTTTCTCCCAAACTAATGGAGTTCCCCTCCATGCTGAGCTGCCAGGAGCTGGAGGAGAAATGGCACAAGCCACCATGTAGCCATCACCACTGGGACTGCACTGGATCAGACCTGAAGCCAACATGTCCTTAGCTCTTGCCCAAGGCCTAGAGCAACCAGTGCATGGTTACCACCTATGTTCCTTCAAGGCCTAGGGGCCCTACAATCAGAAGGTGGTAAATCCTAACAAGCTTGTATCCTTACCTTCAGGACAGTGAGCTCCCTCCTAGCCTATAGTGGCTCCAGAAACGCCAATGGGAACCAGAACCTGGAGTTGGGAACTGTATTAACCCATTTTCACACTGCTCTAAAGATACTACCTGAGATGGGGCAATTTATAAACAAAGGAGGTTTAATTGACTCACAGTTCTTCATGGCTGGAGAGGCCTCAGGAAACAAGGGGAAGCAAGGCACATCTTACATGGTGGCAGGAGAAAGAGAATGCGTGAGGAAGTGCCACCTGTTAAAACCATCAGCTCTCTTGAGAATTCACTCACTATCATGAGAATGGAATGGGGAAAACTGCTCCCATGAGCCAATCACCTTCCACCAGATCCCTCCCTCAACATGGGGGGATTACAATTCAAAATGAGATTTGAGCAGGGACATGGAGCAAAACCATATCAGGAACCTTAGGGATCTACCTGGTGCTCTATTCTACTTTGGCTGAGCTGGCACCCAAGCTTCAAGTCAAAGTACTTCCCACTCTTCTCTTGTCTTTTCTCAAGCAGAAGAAACCTCTTTCCTTGTGGCCAGCTCCACCCCAGGCTGGTAGTGAGCATGGCCTGGCTACTGCCAATGTTCACTCAAGGTCTAAGGGCTCTTCAGTCAGCTTGTGATGAATGCTGTGGGGCTTAAGTATCTCCTTCGAGGGTAATGGGCTCCCTCTGGCCTAAGGTGTGTCCAAAAATGCTGATCAGGAGCCAAAGCCTGGAATTGGAGGCTCCAGGAGCCCACTTTTTGCTTTACCTCACCGTGGCTGAACTGGTGCCCACGCTGCAAGATAAAGACCCCTTTACTCTTCTCTGTCCTTTCCTCAAGCAGAAGAAATTTACCCCCAACCCCTGCACCATGGTCACCACAGCTAGGAGTGTGCTGGGTCACATCTAAAGCCAGTACAGCAGTGGGGCTCACCCAAGGCTCACACTGATGTTTATTCCAGGCCCAAGGGCTCTTTGGTAAGCAGGTAATGACTCCTTCCAGGACTGGTCCTTCCCTTCAAGGCAGCCAGTTCCTTTCTGGGCCAGGGTGTGTCTAGAAATACCATCTCAGAGATAGGACCTGAAATGAGAGCCTCAAGAGTCAGTCTTGTGCCCCATCCTACTGTGGCTGAGCTGGTATTCAAGGTGCAAGACAAAGTTATCTTTACCCCCCTCCTTTCCCCTCCCTTCCCCTCCCCTCCTCCCCCCACCTCCTCTCCCCTCCCCTCCTCTCCCCTTCTCTCCCCTCCCCTTCCCTCCCCTTTATTCCCATCCCCTCCCTTCCCCTCCCCTTCCCTCCCCTTTCTTCCCCTCTCCTCCCTTCTCTTCCCCTCCCTTCCTTTCCCCTCCCCTGTTCTCCTCTCCTCTCCTGTCAAGTGGTATAAAGGATTCCCTCTCAGAGCTGCAAGCTGAATTGCCTGGGATTGGGAGAAGACTGATACAAACACTCCCTTGGCCACCCCAGCTGATGTCTCACTAAGTTGTGTGTACCCCACATCCATTGGCTCCAAACCCAGCATAGCACCAGGATTTTCCCAGGAATTGCAGTCCTTGTTGCCTAGACTGCTTTTCAAGTTTATTTAGGACCCCAGCAGCTTTAGCCTGCGGTGGTGGAGCTAGCCAGAACTCAGTTTCTAACTGCTGGGATGGGTTATTCCCCTCTGGCTAGGGTTGCTCTAAATGTTCCCTTTGTTGGCACTAGCCGAATTCTACCCTATGTTGCTTTCTGCTATGACAGGGCGGCACTAAATTCCAATGCAAAGTCTCATAATCACCGTACTCTCCTCTGAAGCACACAGATTCCTTCCACACTACGTGGCTGCTTCCAGTGTTGCAAAACTAGTGATGCTGGTGATACAAGATGTCTTTTCTACCCTCTTTAGTGCCCCTTTCCTTGATATGATATTAAAACCAGGTACTGTGATTGCTACCTGATTTTGGTTTTTATGAAGGTGCTTTCTTGTGTGGATAGTGTTCAACTTGGTGTTCCTTTTGGGGAAAGGTGGGTACTATTGCTAGAGTGTTCTATTCAGCCATCTTACTCTTCCTCCTCCTCAACCAAGACACTTCTGAGAGTGAGTGAGGTGTTATGAGCAATCATACTAGGACAACACTCATGAATTGATACTGGCTCATGTTCCATGAGCATGCTATTTAAGAAAAATGTTCCTAGGACAGAAACAATTCTATGTGTTCACCAAAACATTTCATTTTCTCCCTGGACAAAAAAGAAGACTTTATTTGCTACCATTACTACTCCAAACACACACACACACACACAACACACACACTCACAAACATAAGCAGATAGATACATTGACTTATGATAGATAGATTAGATAGATAGATAGATGCTAGATAGATGATAGATAGATAGGTAGATAGATTTAGATAGATTGAGTTATGATTATAAGTCATGGGCAACTTGGTAAGAGCTGAAGCAATGTTCTCTGTTTCAGGCACAGCCATAAAATATCCTGAGTCCTCGTGGTATGGTCCCCATTGACTCTTTGATGATGGAAATGTACAGTGAAAGGAGTCAGGATTCTGAGTTTACTGCTTGGAAGACAGCCACCCAGGAGAGCCACTCACCAGGAAACTCCTCATGAGACTCTGCATGAGCCAAAAATAAATATTTGTGGTATTAAAGCTCTGTGAGCTTGAAGTTGTCTTTTATATTTTATAGTAGTTAGCATACTCTGAGTAACACAGATCCAAAGCATGGAAATAACAAGATCAAGCATTCCAGGTTCCATTTTTAAAATTCTACTTTATAGGTTTTATCTTTAGGAAAATTCTTCTATTATCCTTAGGAAAATCTTATGGGTGTACTACTCAATAAAGCAAAACTATTTATTATAACATGAAATTTAAAACAATCTAAGTGTCAATAATATATGCTGGTTAAAAATATGTACATTTGTAGGATGAAATATGAGAACATTAAAAATGAAGAAAAATAGACATATATTTTGTGACAAAGTTAGGCTATCTAATGCCTTACATTTACATCTATGAGTAGAATATATATTGAAAATATATGTTCCAAAATGTTAGCAGTGATTACTGTAAGTTGTGATTTTTATCTCTTTCTTTGCTATTTCCTAAGTTTTTTTATATTAAAAATAGTGAATCCACATACATATAATGTCTGTCATCAGATATTTGTAAATTCTCACAGACAGCAACTAGGTGAAATTCAAGAGTGGACAGAATAGAGCCCTAGAATATTCAATGTCAGGGAAATGGCCATGAGAAGCCATGGAACAAGGAACTACTTCTGCAAAGAAGAGGCACACAGTACCTGTAACAAAGCAAACAAACAAAAAAGACTAAATGTGGAGCCATTGTCTCAGTCTCACCTGCTTTCACCAATTTAAGAGCTGAAAATTACCAAGTTTGTTAATTTGCTGTAAATAACTACAAGCAACTGAGTAACTGAGGAGTAAATTCAGAGACTTCAATCAGACAGTTCTCTGGCAGAAGCATTTTCCTGATACTAACCCTACTTACAGGGTGAAGAGTAGCATGGTAGAAGAAAAGGTTGGATATCATCTCCATGCATTGCTAAATACCAGTAATTATTTATTGCAACATTTTTGACCCAAAGTCATACTGTAATAAGTATCTCCCTTGAATCTCAAAGGGAAAACAGAAAACGACAGATTCATCTTAAATTTTTTTCTCAGTTTAATAATACATCAACAGAAACAATGTTTATGCATTAAACATCCAAATCACGTCTCTTTAAGTCCCTTTTCAGACTAAAAATCGTATCTTTGCAAATTGAATACTCTAGAGAATAACATCAAAAGTTAACAAAAATGTATCAATATTCCTGATTTGCAAAGATGATATGTAACTAAAGAAATATATTGAGGGTTTTGTCTGTCTGCTTATATATTTGGCTGTTTTAAAACGGATCTTTATCTAGTTTCACCTCTTTCAGTAGTAGGCTTTTTTTGTTTCCTATTCTTTGTGATTGTCAGAGATTTTAAAAAGTGGTAATCCAGAAACAAAAATCAGAGAAATTAAACATCCTGGCATTTCAATGAAGGATTTAGTGAATCCCCTTGTATTAATGTTCAGAAATTTTGACAATAAAGTAAGAAGTACTATAGGCTGAATTTCACCACCAAGATATTTTTATAAGTATTATACCAATGAGCAACATGGTGAAACCCCATTTCTACTAAAAATAACAAAAAATAGCTGGGTATGGTGATGTATGCCTACAACCTCAAGCTGCTTGGGAGGCTGAGGTAGGAGGATCACTTGAGCCTGGGAGATTGAGGCTGCAGTGAGCCATGATTGTGCCACTGAACTCCAGCCTGGGTGAAAAAGTAAGACCCTGTCTCAAAAAAAAAAAAAAAGAAAAAAAAAAGAAAGAAAGAAAGAAAGAAAAGAAAAAAAATTATGTTAGATTTCAGTCTTTGGGAATTTTTAAACCTATATCATGATTTCTGATTGTACAATAGATTACACTTCATTCAGGAATCTCATTATGTAAAGCATTTCAAATCACAAAACCATGTTCTTTAAAGCTTGAAGTTTGTGTGGGGGGGTTGTTTATTTTTATCTCTTTTAAAAATCTTATCTCTGTAAGACAAAATAAATGAAAAGATGGCCCATGTTCATGGATTGAAAAAAATAATGTGAAAATGTCCATACTACTCAAAGCAATCTTCAAATTCAATGCAATTTCTGTTCAAACTTTGGTGACATTTGTTTTTCACAGAAATAGAAAAAAAATTCTAAAATTCCCATGGAACCATAAAAAGGCCCCACATAGCAAAGCAATATTTAAGCAAAAAAAATAAAGCTGAAGATATCACACTACCTAATTTCAAAATATACTATAGAGCTATAGTAATGAAAACAGCATGTAACTACCATTTAAAACAGACATACAGAACAGTGAAACAAAATAGAGAGCTCAGAAATAGATCCACACATTTACAGTAAATTGTTCTTTGACAAAGTTGCCGAGAGCACACATTGGGGAAAAGACAGTCTCTTCAATAAATGGTGTTGGGAAAACTGGATATCCATGTACAGAAGAATAAAACTAGAGCCTCATGTCACACCATCTACAAAAACCAATTAAAAATGATTAGAGACTTAAATGTAAAATCTGAAACTATAAAACTGCTAGAAGGTAACATAGATAAAACATCTTAACATTGGTGTGAGCAAATGTTTTTTGGATATGATCATAAAGGCACGGGCAACAAAAACAAAAAACATACAAATCAGATTTCATCAAACTAAAACGCTTATACACAGCAAAGGAAATAATTAACAGAGTGAAAAGACAATCTATGGAATGGGAGAAATATTTACAAACCAAGTATCTGGTAAGGAATGAATACCCAAAATCTGTAAGGAACCCAAACAACTCAATAGCAAGGAAAAAACCCAGTTAAAAAGTAGGCAAAGGAGCTGAACAGACATTTCTCAAAAGAAGACACACAAATGACCAATAGGCATATGAAAAAATGCTCAACATTTTTGTTGAGCATTATTGCAAAAACCAGAGTAATTTTCCTAATCATCAGGGAAATGCAAATTAAATTCACAATGAGATATCACCTCATTCAAACAGGTATCACTGATAGAATGACTGCTATCAAAAACAAAAGATAGCAAGTGTTGCTGAGGATGTGGAGAAAAGAAAACCCTTGTGCATTGTTGGTGAGAATGAAAATTGGCATAACCATTAGCGTAAATAGTATAAAGCTTCCTCCAAAAAATTAAAAATAGCACTACCATGTGGTCTAGCAACTCCATTCTTTGATATATAGCCAAAGGAAATGAAATAAGTATCTCAAAGAGATATCTGCATTCCCATGCTCATTGCAGTACTATTCACAATAGCAAAGATAGGGAATCAACCTAAACGTTCAATGACAAATAAATAGCTAGAGAAAATGACAAATAAATGGATTAAGCAATGGATAAAGAAAACAGAACACTACTCAGGCTTAAAAAATAGGAAAATCCTGTCATTTGCAACAACAACATGGACAAATCTGGAGGACATCATGCAAAGCGAAATAAATCAAGTGCAGAAGGACAAATACTACATGATCTTAGTTTTCGCCACATCATCACCAACACCTTACCTTGTCTTTTTGATATCAGTCATTCTAACAGTGGAATCTAAAGAAGTCAAACTTCTAGAAGCAGAGATTAGATTAGCGGCTGCCTAGAGGCTGGAGGGTGGGGAAAATGGGGAGATGTTTGTCAAATTGCACAAAGTTTCAGTTATATAAGATAAATAAGTTCTAGAGCTCTAAAGTACAGCATGGTGACTACAGATGATATCATAGGGTGGTATACTTGAAATTTGCTAAGAGAGTAGCTCTCACCACACACACACACTCACACACACACATACACACACACACACACACACACAAAATAGATATAATTATATGAGATAACACGTATGTTAATTAACATGGCTGTGGTAATCATTTCACAATGTACAAAGCATATTGTACACTAGACATATATACAATTTTCATTTGTCAGTAGTACTTCAATAAAGCTGAAAAAAATCCTGTTTCTTAATTATTATAGAGAAAGTTACTACAGTCTGTTACACATGGTGATGGTACACTTCATATAAAGTCCTAGTGGCCAAATGTTTTCAATAAGGATGGAGGAAACAGCATTATGTAGATCAACACTGAGTGATCTCTCAGTTTCCTTGTGTGTAACTTGGTTTGTTGTAATAAATCTCATGTTTTACAAGGTGCCAACTATTTTAAAAGCATTGAAATGCAATTGTGCAAGTATCTGTAGTCTAAATATGTACACTTTTCAATGATGTTACTCTTTTGAAGTTAAAAATATCTGATGTCCAGAAATAAATTCATTCTCAGATATTTTTAATTTTGAATTTATTTATGATAAAATTCAATGAAAACTTTTCTCCATCTGCCTTACATAAACAATTCCCATTGATTATATCACTGGAAAGAGTGCAGCCAGTTATACCCTCTGCAGCACTTTGAGTGATGATGGGGACAGGGGTTCTTCCCTGACAAGGCATTGAGTCATGACTCTGAATAGTACTTCTTGTCTGGACACCAAGATGAATGAATTAACAGAACTGAGGCTAGAAATCCAAAAGATATTTATCTTCAAGCAAGTCCAAAGCTATAGTATCACTTTCAGGGCCAAACTGAGACATGTGGGCACACAGGGCATGCTAATAATTTGGCACTGCTTCCAACTGATAGTCTTTGAACATGGAACATATATTAGCAGACAGACTGAGCACTGAGAGAAGCAAGAGCAGAAATGTTTTGGTTCAGAATCAGACTCTCCTTCAAGCTGCAGAGCAATTCAGGGTATGTTCCCCACTTAAGGAACAAAAATTCTTTAGAGGGCATTTTAGAAGAAAATAAATGTTCTTTGAAAACATTTTAAAGACCATCAAGTGATCGTTTCCTACTTGAACATGCCTCTGGAGGTCACATGTCCCATCATTTCTGGTTCATGAATATTATTTAGCACGTATTTTGTTTCAGGCACCCTGCTTGGCTGTGGCTACCAGGGTAAGGGTGCAACTTATCATGTTGTATCTTCCAATCATCTGCAATTCTTCCCAAAAAGGAGCTCTGGAAAATGCAATTTGCTGCAGCTCCCAGCCTTTTCAGTCAGCCAGAGTGGCCTCACAGATTTTAGTGCTTCAGGAGCTAGCTCTGCCGACCTATTCCTTATTCTGGCTCTGAGCTCACTACTTCTCTGTAGACAGAAATAGCATGGCGTTCAAGAAACTGTTCTTATATTTCCTCTCTGCCAACTTAATTTAAATAACAACACAGGAATGAGCCATCATCACCATGTTTTACTAACAACTTGGAGCTGGCTTAGCAAAGCTCTGTGAAGCCACGTGGCAGGGATGGCATCCGGAGTGTAGGAGGGGCTGAGACCAGGGCTCCTCGAGCCTGGCATGGTCGGGCCATGTGGGCTGTGAGGGTTTGAGGACTTTCACTGAATCTTTTTTCCCAGGTGACATAGAAAGGCAGACGGACCACCAGGATTTTATGCAAGCCACTATTTAACTCTCCTACTGTAGGCCTTTCCTTTGACATCATCCATGTTGCTGGGGAAAGATTTCCGAAGAGTTTAAAGATGCAAAATCTGTAACTCAGGAATGATACAACAAATGGGCCAACAAGCAAAAAGCATAATGCCTGTTCCACCTTCTCTTATTCCTAAAGAGTTCATGAGCAGATAAACAGTGACATGTATAGCAGGTGCTTTAGAGGTGGTAGAAATGCCTTTTGCTGTATCATATTGTCTCTTTCATGGGCATAATACCAACTATTTGCTGAGGTTGAACCAATTTCTGAGGCTTGATCTTGTGGCTTCTCCTGCATAAGCAATCCTTTGGTGCATAAATGTATTGTTTTGTGGTTTCAAGTACAATTCTTCACTCACTATTTTAACCTTAAAGCAATGGTTTACTCCATTGAGATCACATGCTAATCTTAGCAATTTTGATTGCCTTGACTTAATGGAAGAATCATAAAATAAGGTATAAATTTCCAATACAAAAACTATTTTCAGCCTATAAAAGGAGGCCATTTTTTACATTAGTTGATCTGTACTTCTTGGCTTACTTGAAGAGAATAAAAATGCAGCACACCTATAAACGAGTAAAACTGGAATTTCCTCCTTCTTGAGAAAGTAAATCACAAGCATTCTTAAGCCCCAGGGAGATGTGTTATGTATTCATTTTTGTCTATAACATAGTTCTACTCTTGAACATTAATTTAAAAAGCAAGAGGATCTTAATATTGCAGTGGAACAATCTGTACATAACTTGCTCTCTTGTTTTTGCACATCATGCCTCAGCCCCCTCTAGTATCCCTTTCTTCCCTGATTCCAACTAAGGCTCCATGTTTACTGATGTAAATTATTTTTATGATTTCACATTCACCACTACATTTAACTTGAACTATGAGGTTAAATATTCCACCTCACATAAGTGCCCTCAAAATGTGAAGATTTAAAGACTGGGCTGGGCTTATGCATCAGGAATGCAAATTATCAACCATCATTCTCAGCAAGCTGACAGAAGAGCAGAAGATCAAACACCGCATGTTCTCACTCATAGGCGGGTGTTGAACAATGAGAACACATGGACACAGGGAGGGGAGCGCTACACACTGGGGTCAGTTGGGGGGAAATAGGGGAGGGACGATGGGGGGTGGGAAGCTGGGGAGAGATAGCAAGGGGAGAAATGCCAGATGTAGGTGATGGGGAGGAAGGCAGCAAATCACACTGCCACGTGTGTTCCTATGCAACAATTTTGCATGTTCTTCACATGTACCCCAAAACCTAAAATGCAATAAAATAAATAAATGGGAAAAAAAAAAGGAATGCAAATTATCAACCACATGACAACTGTGAACTGACATCTCAAAGAAATTGTGCCTGTTTAACAGCTAGGTAGCTAATAACTATACTTATCTAAACATGCCTTGGCTTTTTATTCATTGTTGTATTTAAGCAGGGAGGGGGACAGTGCAAGAAAAGTTTTTCAATGTGGTAATTATTTTTCAATCTCTTCGTTGTTCTTCTACATGTTGTGATATTCTGCCTCCCAAATTCCGAAAACAACTCTTATTGATTTGCTAGAAATGCCATTCATGCGAACAGATGGAGTAATTGAGAGAATAAATAAAAATATTCAGTGAAATTTCCATGCAGAAGTAGCATACCTTCTGTAAGACATCAACAGTGAATTGATGGGTAATATTAACATTGTAGAAATTATCAATTCTTATCAATAATATCAAAATTATTTTTTGCTTTTAAACAAGAAAAACTATTTGATGCTTTGGAGCTGTGGAGGTGGAAGCTAATAAATTTTTTAATTTAATAAAACATATATGCAACTGACACATGACCTCTGAAAATAAATAAAGCAGCCAAATGATATCTATATCCTTCTGGTACTGTTGGGTTGATGCCAAAGTGCAGTGCAGCTGGTAGAAATGCATCTGTGCTCGCCAAATATCATTGCTGCATATTCACTCATGAATGAGGAAGCTCCTGCATATCAGAGACTGTTGGACAAATAGGCCAGACCCACACTTCATGCACAGATATTTAGTTTCAATCACATATAGATTCTACCCTGATACATACTTGTGTGTGTGTGTGTGCACACGCGTGCGCACGCACAATATTATTAAACCAAATTGTTTACTTAAGTTAAATCCTCACATGTATTTACCACAGTACCATATATGCAGTACAGTAAGCACCAAGTAAACACCAATTAAGGTTGATGAGACGGACGGATCTAAAAAATGATTGACTGCTTCCATGTTGTGGAAAACAGTGTAAGTCAATATATTATCTATGCAAATCTGAAAAAAATACTTCTGTGAACATCTACACAGAAAAGTTACAGTTGGAATATGGCATAAATGTCAAACGATATTGTTAATTTTCAAATTTTACAATGAAAATGAAATACCTGAAGTTAATGGGTTCTAAAGCTGCACAAAAATATAAGAAATAAAAGATGCACTTTTGATTTTGTAATTATTATTCTAATAATGTAAAAATGGTATAAACGAAATGCAGTTTTCAACTAGGTTTTATTACAATCTGAGAAATTGGTATGCTTACATCCATGTGGTGTGAGGAACAGAAATGCTCAAATATTTCAAACCACTGAAAATTCACATTCAATATATAACAAAAAGAAAATATTAAATTGTGAATTAAGAGCAAAGAAATAGACTTTGTGAAGAGGAAAATATTTTCCTGGATTGCCTGAGTACGTGTGGTTTGCACCTCACTTTCATGTTTTCCTCATATAGTTTAAAGCATTAGATTTTAAAGACAATGTGATGGTATTCATTTGTTTTCATAGATTCATGTCATTATCACATAGTATTTTAGAAAACCTTTTATATGCAATTGTCTGAGAATTTATAACAAATCATGTAATGAAAGAATTTTAAATACATGTGCTTATTTTAAATAACATTTCTGGATTGAAAAATACATGGACATGTGAGTAGGACGTTTATAACCTTCACTGTGATCTGACTAAGCGTTTAGTATATTTAACATGGAATAAATGCTAGTTGTGTGCTCAGAAACACACAAATCGCCGTGCGATAACTACAACGTGCATTCGTATTTAATGATGGAGTCCCACTCTTTGCACCTGTAAATAACTTGTCTGCAAGAAATATGAATGAACAGAAAGATGAAGTTTGTGTTTTGCAACTTGATGTGTACAGGATTCCACCCATAATAACTTATTCCACAATCCATATCACTGCAGAAAAAACTGCTTCCTGAATAGCACACAGCTTCTGCATGTGAGTAAGACCCTTGGGTTAGCTACTCTGGAAATTCAAGTTGCACTGCCTCATTTGTCTGCCTTTTCACTGTTTTCCTTCAGTTGTGTGAACTATTTCATTTTGACATTTTAAATACCAACCTCCTTAAGACAAAATGTAACTGGGTCCTTTGGAGTGTTCCCTGGCATGGATCCTCTTTGCAAACTGGATGTGCTTTAATAATAGATATTATTCTAAAGCTACTGCTAGGCTCCCACCTTTAGCAAATGTCCGAAAGAATTACAGATCTCTGTTTTGGTAGTTGCCAAGCTGAGCACTGATCAACCTGGAGGGGGAAGGAGAGGTGGAGGACAAATATGCCATATATTTACTTACTTATTTATAAAATGGAAGGAAGAAATATTAGATAGAGCCCTAATGTATTGCTGCCTATGACCAAGCTGCTGCTGCTATCCAAGTCAGCTTTTAAAACTAATAGAAGCAATATATTTTTAGTCTTTTCATTTGCTTCTGCCTGGTATTTCTGTGAATGTTCTCTTGTTTTGACCGTAGAATCATCTCCTAATGCCACACTGGGATGTCTGGTAATATCTATAATTTAGAACAGCAGATGAAGAATAACGTCCTATTGACGCTGTTCATGCAACCCCTGTTACTATACTTTCCAAAATACTATATGGAAGTCCTAAAGAAACAATGGCTCGAAACAGCGTCCAGGGTTTCCAATGTGAAGATGACAGATTGGTCTAATACAGACCTGACAGGCAGTGTAATTTTTGAAAAATCTAATCTCACGCTGCATGTGTAAGGAGTATACAGGAGCTACCCAAAGGCCAAACAAAAATAAAGAAATAAATGAGAGGAAAAAATAAAATCTTATGAAACATTATTTTTTTTTCTCACAGCATTTTTTTTTTTTGAAACAACAGCAAGGAGAAAAAGCTATCCTGTCATAAAAAATAGATCTAAAGCGCGTAGTGGCTGAGGAAGGTGGTGAAAATGCAATTGAACACCACACAGCTAAAGAGACGGGGCCAGCACTTCTGGAATAGCAAGCAGTTTGGTTAAACAATAAACGACATATAATTGAAGACTGCTCCAGAGAGCTTGCCTCTGGACTGTGCTATCTCTATTTACTGAACACGCACCTGCCATTGGTCTGTGCTGAGCAGACCTGGCACTCACATGATCTGACTTTGATTTGGAGAATCCCCTCCCAGACAGGCTTAAGGGGAATCTCAGCATCTCACTCTGTCTCCTTTCTCTTGCTATCTGGACACAATAGTTTAAAACTGGAAGATTTTCATATTAACTTGCTTTTCATTTTGAGAAGCAGAATATTTTGAAGCTGTGTAAAAATATGTCAATTTCCTATTGTAAATACTACATGTATAAACATTTAAGACGGACATACGAGTCATGCTTAAATGGATATTTTAAATGCAACCATTGGAAAGAAAGTACTCATATCAGTAATATTGCTTAAAATAAAATTCCCAAGCACCTTTTCAAGGAGAATTTGAGGTTAACAAGCATAAAAGGAGATTGCAGAGAATGCAAGAACCAGGCATTACAGGCAGGAACGATGTAATCCACTGCCCCTGCTCATGATCTGCGGAATCTCTGAAATTCAGACTTGCATTTTAAAAGCTATTTCTTTCCTGTAGCCACCATGGGCTGACATCAGGGTCTGGTGGCATCACATGCATTGCCAACAATTGGTGAGACTGTGGGAGGATAAAATGAAACCCACAGACCTCTCAACCTCTTTAACCACCAGGTCTGCAAGATGTTCATAGTTGAGCTTGTATCTTCCCATCTGTCTCCCTGAAGTGAAATTATTTTCATCAAAAAGAAAAAAGCATTCAGTGTTCATAGAGAGGAAAAAGTGTGGTGGAGAGTGTTTTCATTTAAAAAAAAAAGTATTCCTAGTCCCCCCCCAGAAAAAAGGTAAATCAGTTCTGACAGAGGTGACAAGAAGTAGCAATAAGCTACTTAAAAAGTTATTAAAAGAATACACTTTCCCTCAAAACTATACCTTAAGTTTATTTGTGATTCCCTTCTTCTAGTGTGGTATTTTCATTAACAGTGGAAAAGCCAGCCATGAAGTTTCACAGACAATCTTCTTTTCAGTCCCCTAATTCAGTTCAAACGTACACTGAGGCTAATGAACCTGTCAGAGTGGAGGAGAGGGAGAAGAAGACTTCCCAAGAGGGCAGGAAGTCTGCAGGAGAGGACACGCATGATGAGTGGCTGCTCAGCCAGGCAGACCACCAGCCTGTCACAGGGAAGTTCTCTTCCTATCCTGATATGTTATGACTCAAGCCTGTCTCTGGAACTATTAACCTTGTTCCCCATTGAGTCACTGTTTACCTCAATGAAGGTGCTCAAAAGCAAGTTCCATCATGACCAAGCAGTTGAGAGATGAAGGCGAAGCTAAAGATCCTGTTCATCCATAAGCCAGATAAGCAATACTAGAATATTTAAGATTACACAACCATTTTTCGAAAAATAACAATATCAGAAAGGAAATTGACTTTGCATTTCACAGACATAAAACTTAGATTATCCTATTGGGAAGATTATATATTATGATGGTACAATTCTTCCCAAATCAATTTGTATCTTCAAAATGCAGTCCCCAAACAAAATCCCAATGGAATTTGTTTTGTAACTTTGGAAAACTTACTGAAAAATACATCTGAAAAAAAAAATAGTGAGGAACTATCCAAAATAATGAAAAAGAAGAATTAAATATTGGAACAAGAGGACTTATTCTAAGAGCCAATAATTTAAAACAGTGTGATATTGGCAAAAGAATTCACAGACAGATCAAGGGAACAGACAGATAACCCTAAAGCAGATTCTAGAATAACAAGAGTCATGAAATACTGCAAACTACTGGTGTTGGTTAATTGGCTGTTAAGAGCAAAAATGAGTTGTGTTTTTACCTTTTATAATATAGATGGATAGATAAGTAGTAGATGGACAGATAGATAGATACACATACATACATACAGAGATACATAAATACATAGGTGCATAGATAATAGATACAATCTGAGCCGGATTGCCAGTATTGAATGTTAAAAAAAAATCTATAAAAATCAGAAAAGAATACTGTTAAATATTGAATTGATCTCAGGATATGGGGAAAATTTTTAAACATAAAGGCAGTTGAAGAGTTTGCATCTTGGAACTAGATATCTGTGCATTACATGTTCTTTATTGCCATAAAAAATAAAAACAATACCAGCCAATCACTCAGAGGGTTTGCGTAATCGAGTGGAAATGCATAGCTCGCCAAGGACTGTCAACTAGCCACAAAGAGTGCAAGCTCCGCGGCCCTGAGAATAGAACAAACTAAAATTGGAGCTTCTCATTTGTGTTTCATATTTGAAAAGCATTCTTATGGGATGACAGTCACAGACCAGTGGTCTATTTAGCCTTTGGATCAGGTATAGAGGATGCAAGTTGTAGGATTCCTACTCTGTAATAAGGTTAGATACCTGAAGGTAAGCAGAGCTTAAGGGCAAGGCAGGAGAACCTCCTCCCACTGAGGAGGAAGGCCTGAGACAAGGTGGGGGAGTGGAGGCTGTTTCCTAGAGGAGGGCAGTGAATAGGTCAATCTGGCCAAAGAGCAGAGAGTTGAGAAACAGGGAAGAAAAGTGCAGCAAGGGAGGTAGAGCAGGACCTCAGGGAAGGAGGAGAAGGGCCAGCTTTAGCTTTCTGGCCTTTATTCACTGTCAATGGACAGGCTTTGCTTGTTGCAGAGGGTAGAGCCAGGGTGGAAGCGAAATTATGAGGGTGTCCTCCAGAGTCCTTTTCCAATATTTTCTTCACTTTTTCCATTTATCTGCCTTGTTTAGGCTCAACACAGAAATGACTTAAGAAAATCCATGTATAACTATCAGCATTTTCAATGATCACACAAGATACTTCTCTGCTTTATTTTAAAGATCTTGGATGATGACTTTCATTGGTGACCTAAATATACAGCCCTTGAATAATATGCTCTATTCTCAGTAACACTGGTATCTTCTGTCATAAATGCAGTATTTCTCTTCCTGTTCAGTATATTCACTAAGATTTTACACCTATTTAATCATGTTCATCTTTTTATTTTATAACTTACTTCCTCCACTCCCCAGTCCTTAATCCTAAATTCTAGGGCTTAATGTTCGCATAGTTATCTTTCCTACCAACCATACATGTCCTTCTCTCCCCTTCCTCTTTCTATAGCCTCACTTATATAGCTTTACATTCTTAAGTGAGATTAGATGTGTAATATATATACACATTTTATTTTTCAGATTTCTTTTCAATTTGGATTACTGCCAACACTATATCCCCATTTTACATTTCAGTGAATTAATTCGGGGGCTGAAATTGTTCTCCTTGGTATTTTACATCTTCTATCTAGTTCAAATCCACTAGTGAAGTATAAAAACTTTATCTTTTCCTTTAAAAAAGAAGAATTGTTGAGTGATTGAAAGCATGTTTAGGAACCAAGGCAGCAGTGAACCAGATAGGCAGCAAGCCACTACCTTCTAGGGATCAACTCTGTGGGGTGTCCCTCGTCCCTGTTAGGAAGTGGTCTCCCCTAAACTCCCCACCTTCCGTCTAAGGCACTTGCTGGCCTTAGTTGTTCCTTGAGTGATTCTAGATTTAGGAAATCCTTTCTCAGCCTTCCCACAGTGCTTCAACCCTTCGTTCTTATCAAGTGAAGAATTTGTTGTCTACAGTTTTTCTCCTTATCATGGTGGATAATTCAAATACTACATTAAGGTGTAAAGAAAACACTAGAATATTGATGAAAATTGATTTTAAAGCATTAGCCCAGCCTCTCTGTCACTCATCATTATGTCCAGTTGTTAGCTGGACTTTACTTTTATAAACATGGTTACAATTGCTACCATCAAAAATACTTTGCATAAGTACAGCTAATGTAGTTGTAGGACAATATTTAGTATAACAGCTGGTCTTAAACACACACAGCTATTTGAAAGATTAGAGGTTGAAATACTAGTGTCTCAAGGGTTGCCTCTCTTTCATAATCCCAAATGGATTCCTGGCTTGGTAATTAAAGAAAAGAATGTATTTCACCTGATCCTAAACTTTCACTTTCCCTGAATTAAATAGTCGATTTTCATCTCAGTCTGAGGAAAAGTCCTGCAGTTTCCAACCTATTGTCAACAGCATATGTTGGTCTTCACAAGCTCAAAGATAGGCACATGCTGGCTGAAAGAGTCAATGGAAAGAACCAGAATTCTTATTTCTGTAATCATGGTTTGGTACAAACAGGAAGCTACAGAAGTTGTGTGCGCATAGAATTCTGCTTTGGAATAAAGCAGCTCAGACAATAGAAGAAAGACATAGATGTGTAGAAGTCAATACAATTTAGATATGCCAATTCTCAAAATATACTTCTTTAAATAATTTTTAATTTAATAGCTGCCTATCTAATACCAATGAATTTCTTAATTTTCTTCTAGCATTGAAATAAACTTAGATGAATTCGGTTCATTAATTATATACATCATTAATTATATATTTGGAAATATACACAGAAAAATTTCCATCATGCTCAACGGAAGAGATGTCCCATCTTCCACAGCACAGAAAGGCAAAGACTAGAATTATGTCATATGTGCAATTACTAATCCAGGTTGGCAATTTGGAGAGACAGTGTGGTCTAGCTGATAGAACACCAGATGGTGAGGCATGGGACCTGGTTTCTATTCCCAGTTTTTTCACTGTTAGATATTTGGCAAGGGATTTCTCTCTGTGTCTGTCTTCCTGTGTCAAAGTGTTTATAATTCCTATCCTCTTTTGTCTTCACAGGTACAATATGAAAGGCAGCCAATGAAGTGGCTAAGGATTCTCAAAAATAGATTAATAAATATGAAGGTGTTTTCATGCTGCAGTGTTATCTGACTTTCTACCTCATGCTCATTGAGCTCCAAATGCTTCCTCACTACAACAGGTGGGTAGCTAGTTTGCTTGTGGTTGTTGACAAGCTTGGTCATGGTAACATTGGCTCAGGCTTGAAAATAGCTTTCAAAACTTGTTAGCCTTCAAATATGTCTCATTTATTTACTTTGTACTATTTCCCTGATGCCTTCCTAACTTAACTCTCTTCTTTTATTATAATGTCTACCTTCAGCAACTCTACCAGGGCAAGGAAAACATCTTTATTTTGAAGTCAACGCTAAGTTTATTAGCTTTTGCTAAGTCTATGGGACTGCAGTAGGTACAATAGGGAATACAGAGAACGCCTCACACATCTATTTCCATGAGAAAGGATACAGTCAAATTTGGGAATTAGATCTAACACAGATGAAAAAATTAGATTAAGGACTTGGTATGAACTACAAAATATGACAGGAGTTTACAGAAATAAAAACTGTAGTGAGCTAAAAGGAAGGCTTCACAGAGTATATGGAACTTTATCTGGGCAAAATTAATAGGATTTGGGTGGGAAAAGAGAACAATAGAGGGCCATTCTGGAAAGCAAAAGTAAAGAGAATTAATTAAGGACGAGAGAGAAAAGGGGTTCCACATAGATGCTATAGCTTCATTTCAGAACACCTGGTTAATTATGGAAATCTTTATGCTCATAGGTTTTAAATAACCTTTTGGAAGTTTTGAAAAGGAGATTATCCTGATGAAAGGATTGATTTGGGCAAATTAGCCATGAAATGAATATTATGCAGAATGGCCTTAGGAAGGTCTGGATGTTGAGAGACCAAGGGAAGGAGAAGTGAAGTAGGCAGAATATTCAAGGGACACTTTAAAAAAAGAAATGACCCTATGATTAAGAGCTTGTTTAAACAGAATAAGGATTCTCAGAAGAAAGGATGGCCATGAGTACCTCAGGGGGATAATATTTTAGATAATGGCATGAGGGATTGAGTGACCATAAATACATGGATTTGGTGAGAAAAAGTGACAATTGGCATATTTGGAGAGGGACATTCCAAGGGAAGTGTTCATCTGAGGAATGGTGCTATGTAATGGTCCAGAAAGGAAACACACAAGAATGCAGCAATCAACTTAAAGTAGACAGGGATTTGCAGTCACTGTGAGATGTAAGAATCGAATGTGAAGTCATTTGGGGGTGTATCAGTGCTCCCTGGAAGGAAAGAACTAATAAAGTTTATTAATTAAACTTAATTAAGTACTAACTTACATGATCACAAGGTCCCACAATAGGCTGTCTGCAAGCTTGAAGAGCAAGGAGAGCCAGTCCAAGTCTCAAAACTGAAGAACATGGAGTCCTATGTTTGAGGGCAGGAAGCATCCAGCATGGAAGAAAGATGTAGGCTGGGAGGCTAGGCAAGCCTCTCCCTTTCATGTTTTCCTTCCTGGTTTATATTTGCTGGCAGCTGATTAGATTGTGCCTACCAGATTAAGGGTGGTTCTGTCTTCCCCAGCCACTGACTCAAATGTTAATCTCCTTTGGCAACACCCTGACAGACATACCCAGGATTAATATTTTGCATCCTTCAATCCAATCAAGTTGACACTCAGTATTACCCATTACAGGGTATCCCCTGTGATGGAAGGGGAGAGACCCCTATAAGTAACTGAAAAAAGCAATCCAGAATGGAAGAGAGAGAATTGTCTTTGGTTGAAATTCTCTTAATATTAGTATTGGAATCCTACTAAGTGTCTACTTTGATTTTATTGGAGATACTTTAAATTTCCTTTATCTTGCCCACAAGAGACAGAGTTTATTTTGGTGAGAACACTCACTGAACTTATTTTGTGCTGCAAGAACTAGTGAATAGAGTCAACAGTTGGCCATGTGATGGCCATGTGATGGCCACTCATCCATTCACTCATTCATCCATTTCTTTATTTATTCACTAAGCATTTCTTACATTCCAGATGTATGGTGGTATTGGAAAACATGATGCTGCTCTCATAGAGCTTAAAGTATATGGGATTTGTTTTTACAAAAGCTTAAGTTAAGACTGCTATGAAAATATGTAGCAGTGGACACTATGCTAGCCCAGAGTTTCAGGGAAACATCCTTTGAGAAAATGTTATTTTTACTAATTATTAGAAAAGAGGGCTAACATAAGAAGAAGAATATATAGTACATCCAGAAACTGTGATAAGAAATCAATTCCAGGTCTCTGTGAGTCCAAACTCTCTGTGTAATCTCCATTAAATGCGTATCTATGCATGTACACTAGTTTCTGCAGGCAATTGACTTCAGGCAGGAGCATGGCAAGACATCTTGAATAATCAATACAAAACAAGGCAACTTCCCAAAGGTCAGAAATACAACTGCAGTAAAAGTTTAGATTCTAGGAAATACAGCAGAGCAGAACTGGGAATGAACAACACATGGAAATGTGCTCTGAAGATTTCCAGAGAACTTGGATAAGGAATAGACCTTATGAATAGGGCATTCCACTTCTGTATAAGTCCCATGATGCTAGGTCAGTGCAGTTTTGCCTGGAGGCAAAATGATGGCTACCAAAATTTGTTCTAGACATGTGATAGAAACTGCACGGGCAAAATGCATGAATATTTTACTTTATTTAAGGAATATTAAGCCTCTAATTTTTATTATTTCACTTTTATTCATTTTAATATCACTTTTCTAATTACTAAAATAATATTGAAAAGAATTGAGAGCATCACCAGCTTTTAATAGAGTCAGCTAATATCTTTGTAAATGCCTAATTACATTATTCCCTCTGCCACGTGTGTGTGTGTGTGTGTGTGTGTGTGTGTGAGAGAGAGAGAGAGAGAGAGAGAGAAAGAGAGAGAGAGAGAAAAGCACATTTCATATCTGAGATGCTGCTATATATACTGATTTACACTTCTCGAGTATATTTTTGTAATCATAATTGGGGAAGAGAAAAATGTAGTATCTCTGCAGCTGTCATTTGAGTTCCTTTTAGAGAGAATCTACTGTCTATTGGAAAATTACCTTGATGAGCCACTAGTATAGGAAATGAGCCCTGGAAGATACGGGTGTTGGCAGAAACCAAGATTTTTAGATATATACATAACAAAATGAAATTATTATTGTCCTATGCAGTGCAGAGAGAAAAAAGTCAGAGTATAGAGAAGGAAGAGGTAAGAGAGAGAAGTTAAAGAGATGTTGGGGCAAGGATATGTATGAAAAAGTTTCAATATCACTGATCATTATGGAAATGCAAATTAAAACCACAATGAGGTACCATCTCACACAGTCAGATGGCTATTTTTAAAAGTAAAAAAATAACAGATGTTGACAAGGTTGCAGAGAAAAGAGAACAATCATACACTGTTGATAGGAGTATAAGTTAACCATTGTGGAAAGCAGTATGGTGATTCCTCCAAGAACTAAAAACAGAATTATCATTTGACCCAGGAATCCCATTACTGGGTACATGCCCAGAGGAATATAAATCATGGTACCACAAAGACACATGTATAGGAATGTTCATTGCAGTACTATTCACAATAACAAAGATATGGAACTATTAGTCTATTCTCATGCTGCTAGTAATGACATATCCAAGACTGAGTAATTTATAAAAGAAAGAGGTTTAATTAACTCACAGTTTAGAAGGGCTGGGGAGGCCTCAGGAAACTTACAATCATGGTGGAATGAGAAGTAAACATGTCCTTCTTCACATGGCAGCAACAAGGAGAAGTGAAGGGGAATTGCCCTTTATAAAACCATGAGATCTAATGAAACTTATTCATTATCACAAGAACAGCATGGAAACACCCACTCCCATTATTAGAGTACATCCTACCATGTTGCTCCCATGACAAGTGGGGTTTTTGGGAGCTATGATTCAGGATGAGTCAAAGCATATCACATGAAATCAACCTAAATGCCCATTAATGACATTGGATAAAGAAATGTGGTACATATACACCATGGAATACTATGCAACTATAAAAAAAATAGATCATGTCTTTTGAGTGAACATGGATGGAGCTGGAGGCCGTTATCCTTAGAAAACTAATACAGGAACAGAAAACCAAGTACCACATCTTCTTGCTTATAAATGGGAACTAAATGATAAGAACATATGAACATAAAGAAGGAAACAACAGACACTCGGGTCTACTTGAGGATGGAGGATGGGAGGAGGCAGAAGAGCAGAAAAGATAACCATTGAGTACTGGGCTCAATACCTAGCTGATGAAATAGTATGTACAACAAACCCCTGTGACACAAGTTTATGTATGTAACAAACCTTCACATGTACCCCTGAACCAAAAATAAAAGTTGTAATTTTTTATGAGATTTTCTTAAAAAGAGATATTGAATGTATTAGCCCTTTTACATGCTGCCATGAAGAAATACCTGCGACTGAGGAATTTATAAAGTCTCACAGTTCTCTATGGCTGGAGAGGCCTCAGGAAACTTACAATCATGGAGGAAGTCACCTCTACACAGGGCAGCAGGAGAGATAATCAGTTTGAGCAGGGGAAATGCCAGATGCTTATAAAACCATCAAGTCTCATGAGGCTCACTCATCAACATGAGAACAGCAAGGGGGAAACTGCTTCCATGATTCAATTACCCCCACTTAGTCCCTCTCACAACATGTGTAGATTATGGGGCTTACAATTCAAGATGAGATTTGAGTGGGGACACAGCCAAACCATATAATTGGGAAACTAAAGCTATGTTAAGAAAACAGCTAAGGAAATTTAGCCAGTGATGTAATTGTCTAGTGGCATTTATGCCTATTATTTTGTTTAAAGATATTCAACTTAATCATCCAATTTCAGCAAAATCTTCTGCACTTCAGATTACCCTGTGAGTGTGATGTCAATTTTTTTTGGTAGAAACCAAAAGGGGGATAGATTTTAAATCTGAGTCAACATGGTAAAGAAGAGAGTCAGCAGGGGACCTATGGACAAATATAAACAGAGAATTTGAGTTACCCAGAAATGTTCAGAAGTATTTGAAAAGGCTTTGGGCTGTCACAGAATTTAGACACGGGAGTTCCACCAGAGTATCCACATTTCTGTAGGACAAGAAAACTCATTTGCATATGAGTTAAATTTATTTTCCTAAA
This sequence comes from Sapajus apella, assembly GCF_009761245.1. NCBI lineage: Eukaryota > Metazoa > Chordata > Mammalia > Primates > Cebidae > Sapajus > Sapajus apella. Next base: position 4,030,812 of record NW_022437001.1, read on the forward strand.
ATATTGTCTACTTTATTGAAATATTAATACTTATTAAAATTTGTCATATTATATTCTTTTAGAATTTTAAAATATATCATCTATTATCATACATTTTTGCCACACATAATATCCTATATTTATATTTTCTATCTTTATTATTCATAGTTAGATGTCTTCTAGAAGACCAAGATCTTGGATTAGTTGATCTATTCTCTTCATTTTTTGTTTCTAATTCATTAATTTATGACTGCGTTTTAATTATTTATGTATATATCAGTCTTATGAATTTTTAAGATGTATCAAAGTATAGAGAATAAAATACTGTATACTCATCTACCATGTTAAAAATAATGTTCTTTCTTGAATTGCCTTTTTATAGCTTTTTGCCTATTTTCCGTTGGGTTGTTTGTCTTTTGTTACTGATTTTAAGAGTCTTTATATTTCTGGAACTTCCTTCTGTTGTGTTGGTTATATTCGTTGCAAAAAAAAAAAAAAACCTTTTATAAGCCTGTGTTTTGTCTTTTGCTTTTTTAAAAATGACGTTTTGTGATTATATATAAAATTTTAATATGAATGTGACCAGAGTTGTCAATTATTTCTTTATACAATTATTTCAGGTTTGTAAAATAAACCTTTCCTGGCATCTATGGTCATTAAGATATTTTTCAATATTTCTTTTTTGAGACAAAGTTTTGCTCTTGTTGCCAATGTTTTTACTCTTTCACTCATTTCCTTTAAATTTATTTGGTTGAATTTATAAATTTTATATTTGCTCTGAAAGTAGTTCCTGTACTTTTCTTGATCAATTAAAAAATTCGATTCACAAATGTTCTGTCTACATCCCATTTGTTTATATATACAACATTGTCCTTTTCCCCTAAATATTCTGTACATACAGCTTTTATTTCTTACTTGTTTCTGAAACTATTTAATAAAACTACTTTGTTTAAAATTTTGTCAGTGATTTGTTTTGATTTAAAAATGCTATGAGAATCCATCTAGATATTGATTATTTTTCATTTTTGCTTATACAAAGGGTATAATTCTATCTGTGGAATCTTTTATGTCAGGAAATTTTCTGTTAACTTGCTTTTAGGATTGTTTGTATAGTAATGTTACCAGTGATCTATATGCTGGTGCTTCACATCCTGACCTTTAGATCTACCATCTTCTCTCCCATTTGTTTTGTTTGTTTTTGTTCTTATTCACTGTCTCTATTTTGGGAAAGCTTTTCTTTTATAGCTTTTACAGCACAAATTTATTTTTCTACAGTGTCATCTTTGCCTTATTTTGAACATGATCTTAATTTTGTGATTATGTTTATGTTTTTACAATTTTTCCTTATGCCGTTTAATTTTTTTGTGACATTAGTTGTGGTCTTACCATACCATCCTTTTTCTTTTGTTTCATATTATACAGATTTCCGTAAATGGTATTAAGAGAACAAAGCTTTCTAACATACACTCCTTTTGAAGTTAAAAAAAAAGTTCTTTGTATCTTACATAGTAAATCCATTTTCATCTTGAAACACGTGGAGACTTTACATAGACTCCCTTCACATGTTCTCTTCTTTATTTATAAGAAGCAAAGTCCAGTACAGATTACTAAGGGTTATTCAGGGTTCCTCACGTTGACTTTCCTGATTCTTGTCAGAACCTTCTCATATAATGGGCTGAGAATGAGTTAATGTTCTTGGCAGTCTCTTATTTAGAATGGATCTGTGGACTGGGGGAGGAGGTCTCCTATACCATCTGCCCAGTTACTGCATAATCATAATAAAGTTGTAGAGTTTATTTTTCAATGATCACGCATTAGTATAGTTATTTAATTGTCCAAATCAATGAATGAGAAACTAATTTCCAGATTAATTGTGCCCTGGTTCTTCCATTCCCATTGCTTGACTTACCATCCCTTAGTGTAAAGATTCTATTATTCTGTAATTCTGCCTTTAATTCTATGTATTTCTTCTAATAGTAACCAAGTAGAGGTAAAAGTAGGTTGCCTTATAAATGTCCAACCAGGCAAGTAGGTGGTGAATTCTCTTCCTTGGTTTTATGTCCCTTTGCCAGGGAAATGGTGGGTTTCCAGTAGGAGTGCTTGGCTCGAAATCGATTATCAACTTTCCTGCACTGTTCAACATATCTGTCTGAGAGATTTTATCCAAGCTTTGGATATTAAGAATTTCTAATATCCAGTATCTGAATGGTCATAGCCTTTATTTCTCATGTAAGTTGTGGTTAAACATTTGCATTTATCTTTTTGTGTGTGTTTTAATAGAATATTGAAAGACAGAGAATTGGTCATCTTAGGCTTCTGGCAAAATTAGAGTATTTATTAAACTTTTGATCTCAGTTCCCCTTTACACTCTTAGCAAATATGAAGAGCCCAAAATAATCTTTGTTTACGTGGTTTATATCAGTCAATACTTGCTATATTGGAAATTAAAAATGAACAATATTTAAAATGCGTATTTATTCATTCACTTAAAATAATGATAAACCCACTATACATTAATAAACAAAACACTTTTATTTTTAAAACTATATACTTTCCAAAATAAGCAAAAGCCTAGTGAGAATAATGGTATTGTTTCACCCTTTTGCAGAACTCTTTAATGAGTAATTGAATAGAAGACAGTTCAATTATTCTATATTCAATCTGTTGTTTTAAGTTACTTTGATTAATATATATAAAGCAAATCTGTCTTTCCAAATACTTAATGCAAAAGGGAACCCGCTTCCCCAGGGATCCTTGGACCACACTGAAATAACATTTGAAAATGTGCTTTTTCATGTTGACATACCACTGTGCAACACAGATAATCTGATTACAGAAGAATAATTTAGAAGGATCAAGTTACTTGTCTGACCAGTAATTAGTAAAAGCAAAACTTGAACTCAGAGGATCTAAATACAAAACCTTTTTTTTCCTGCATATAAGCTTCATTTAATCAAGAAATGAATCAGGCTCCAGCCATCTTGCTATTTTATATTTTATGTTTGCATAACTCCATATAACTGGATAATAGGAGACTATCTCATGTTTAAATTAATCTCAGGTTCTCCAAAAGAATATTCAATACTACATGGTGTTTATATTAGAAATACAAAAATTATAAATCTTTCACTTGTTCTCAATCATCAAATTACAACAGAAGGAAAGAGAGTCAATGTGCAAACTCCTTAAGGAGGGAAAACCTGTTCACTCTCCATTTGGTTTACCTTGTGCCAAATGGATAATAGAAGTGAATGGCAACTGCTGGGGACAATCTATACCATGATGGACAGATGTTTAACAGGGAATTATCAAGAATAAAAAATTATTATCACTGTGTCCACAATAAGGAAAGTTTTCAATCACCCTAGGAAGAAAAAAGCACAGGAATGGCCCTCAGTTAAAGAAAGGCACAGACAGTAAGATGGGATTTTGGAGCTGAATCACTCATCAGCTAGCTGGCAATGAAAACCTAGTTACTGGATTAGGAATAGCCATTGGTGCAAGGTAACAGGGCAATTGTTAAACCTTTCACTAAAGGTGTACTGGAATGGTATAGCTGTGGAAAAGATAGGAGCAGGTGCAATGCGTTAGGTCTTTCAGAAAAGAAATGGATAAATAGTAATGACAAAGATTATAGAATTGAATGGCAACTGCTGGGGACAATTAATGCTCTGCTGAAAGATGACAAAGGCTGAACTCATCAATTACAAACTAAGTTTGAACACCAAAGGGACTCCAGGGAAGCATATAAAGGCTTTCATTTCCTAAAGCAAAAATAAAGAAAGCTGAGGACCAAGAGAGTTTCAAAGTTAGTAAATTCTCAACCTAGGCAGGTCTTCTATGCTAAGGGTAGAGGCCTAATGGAAAAGAATGGGACCTAGAAACATGGGATGGGGACATTTGGGTTTATGAACTAAAATATCTCAAATCTCCTAATTCCATTAAGCTCTCTGAGCCTGCACAAGTAGCTCACCCCTTCCTGTAAACACTTCACACTTTTCTCATTACTTGCAGACAAGGCAGAGGCCACTTTCCTAGAAGACAAGAAGCATCCCCCTCAGGATCTGCCACTACGTACTCCCCTTGGCTCCAGGCCAGCATATAGGGTTAAGGTGCAGCATAAGCCGACTACAGAAACACTGGGCCTGCCAAGGGAGGAAAGAGAATATACATATATAGAGTCAATATGCACCAGAAGGAAACTGGGGAGTGCTATGTGCCTGGATTCTAAAGGTATTTCATTAAGGAGAGGTGGGATAGAATACAAAAAAGGACAAGAGAAACTTTACTATTAGAGCCTCTCCAAGGCTAGAATATAAAGAGGTGGGCCTTTCCTTTTAGAGCCCTTTCCGTCCAATCATATAGGATGTGATACCCTGCCAAGAATCTTGAACAAAGTATAAATGTTCTGCTGGGATAGCTTGTGAAACTTGGAGATAGCAATGACCCAAATGAAATAAACTTGAAATGTCAGAAATATCATGCCAAACAGTAAAAGTAGGGAGCAAAAGGGTTAGAAAAGTTGGTGCACAGTAATGTATATACTGTGTTAGTCTAGGAAATATATAAAATGAATACATTCTATGGAAAGGCCTGGAGGGCACGCCAATTACCAAAATGAGTGAGGTGGTTAACCACATCACTGAAAAGTTCAGGAGATGTATTCTCCAGTAAGTTAAGGCTGATAGCAGGAGACGCTATTGTAGAACTTGGCTCAATGACAGCAATGTGGATGATAGGCTTCCTTCTCTCATCTATCTAAAGTGGCCACCACTCAACCATGGGATGTAAGATGGCACCAATTATCATATGAAATGGCAAGGGCAGAGTAGCATTCAGGGACTTGATCCACTGAAAGCTACAAAGATAATTAATGGTATTCTCAGGAGCAAAATAAATGGATAGCCTGTAATTATACTGTAAAATTTACAACCAAAATAGTTCAGGAAAGGATAATCAAGAGGCTAAGGGCAGCTACTACAGTATAAAGTCATAAGCCCTTGTCCAGTTTCCACATTTGCCCCAGTTTTCTAACTCAGAACCCAGTCACTTAAGGGGAGGTGAATTTTCCAGAGGGAACAGACCTGCAATACTATGGCAAATGTCTATGGTAAAGATTACCCCAGTTCATTTCTTGATTAAATGCAGATAAGTTGCCATTTACTCAGGTAACTGTAAACTGTGGAAAGATAATTTTGAGAATAATTGTATACATTAGACATTGATACTTGATCATCCAAAACATCGTCATGGCCTCCCTGTTAAAGTAGGGCACTCAGAGTGGGTGGAACTCTGGTAATAAATTATAATTCTGGCTCTGGCTCAGAATCAGCTCACAAAAATCCATTAGATTCACAGACCCACCATCAATCATTTCATTAGTAATATATAATTGATTGGATATAATTGGTAGTTTGCCCACCCTACTTCCAACCTTGGTTGATTGGACTGTGGGATAAGAGATATCATTCTATAGAAGATCAAGTGGAGACCAAGAAGCCTCAGTCAAAATAGTCAAAAACAAGACCATGTTCCTGGGGAATGGGCAAAGATTAGTGTCATTCTTAAAGACCTAAAAGATGCAGAAGATACAATCCTTAATATAGCTCCAACAAATTTGTCAATCGACTCCCTACAAAAGTCAAATGTTTCCTACAGGAGGCTGCTAGAACCTCACCCAAATGTTAGCCCCACGCTTCTGTGCTAGATATGCTATCTCTGCTAGGGCAGATTAGCATGGCTTTGCTAATGCATACAACTTCAAATCTTATAAATGTATCCCTCTCCATTTTTATAAGAAAGGGTGTAAGGAACATGTGTGCTGCAGCCAAGCAGGAATAGGGCAGCAGGCATAGGCAGAGGTAAACAGCCTGGATGACGTAGCAAGTTTGTGGCACAGGTGCACAGTCGCATTTCTTATATAATCATAGCCATGTAGACATAACATAGAGAAGCTCCCCACCTGACTCTCAGCCACTATTGTTTGTGTAGTGTATAAATGGAACACTGACCCTGGGAAGGGGCTGCTGAATAAAGACATGTGGCCATAACCATCAGGAGAAAGTAGAAATCCTGTTACATGGTGGGGACATAGTGGACTAGGGTTGGCAGCCAGGTGATTCATTTGCTGTCTGTACTTATTCTCACTCAGATTGTGTGATTCACAAACAAATGACACACCAAAGCCTGAGAAGGGCATGATGGTTATGGGCTCAGATTCCTAAGGCCTGAAGGTCTGTTTCAGAGCCACCAGAGAATGGAAGACGTGCTAGCAGAGAATGAGCAGCATGCAGAATGGGCAGTAGAGGGAAAAGCTGATGTGTGACTGCTGTGGCTACAAGTTCAGCTCAGGTGTTGAGAGGCTGTTTTTTGTCCCATTCACCTTCCTCTACGTTTCTCCCAGGACCAGAGATTCACCAGAATTTGCTCCTTCCCAAAGTCCCCACAAAGAATTGGATCATCACCAGGGGTGGTCTGTAGTGGCTGCTCTATGCATCACCTATATCTCCCTTTAGTACTAAGGGACAGAATCCTTATGCTCTGGGAGTGCTGTGAGATGACAGATTCCAGCTGCCAGCCTCACAGGAAATACACTCACTTGGGGAGGTATGTTGCCAAGGTCACACTCCTTCCTGGGAGAAGCCTGTAGCTGATGAATGGTATGAATGGTCAACGCTGTGGTATAAAGGCTCAGCTGACTCTCTCTAGCTGGGCCACCCCAGCTGTAGAGCTCTATAAGGGATTAATGGAGAGCTCTGCTGAAATTTCAACATAGCCCAGCTCCTCGCTCTGCCACATCTTGTTTTCTTTTCTTCTGCTACAGAGCTTTATCCTACAAGTAGTTCCTAATTTCTGCACATTAATCTCTATTTCAGAGTCTACTTTCCTGGAAAGATGACCTGCATGACCTGTAGAATGCACCTAGCAATCATTTACGTATTCAATATATTTTTTAATTTGAGCAACTATTAAGTACCTGGCATTCTGTCTGGCAAGGGCAATGATTCAGAATGCAAGCATGAAACATGAACTGATGAACAATTTACAACCAAGTCAGAGAAGTGCCATATATACACAGAGAATAAGACAATGCCATATAAAATAACATCAAACACTAGAATGACAAGAAGGCAGTGGTGACCAGGAGCTCAGGCTTCCCAGGTAAATGGTGACCAGGAGCTCAGATTTCTCAGGTATGCGGGTCTGGGTCACATCACCAAAGGAACTGCTTGGTAAGGATGAGAAGAGAGTTTGATTGTGCACAATAAGTTCCTAATTGCATAGCAAAGCAGTAAGCAAAAATGATTCTTTTTCTGGGAAGATATGGACTGCTATGCAGTTACCTTAGCAGAGCCTGCTATTATCCCCAGCTATTTGTGACTGTGTGGGTGAGTCTGTCCGTTTTACAGGTAAAATATTAGCAAGTTCATCTTGACACTTATCCTCCCACACACTTTTTAAAAACTCCACCTTATTCAGCCTGCCTTCATCAGTTAAAAAAAGAAAAAGCTGACAGTTTAACTCTCCATTTACTTACTCTCTAATTGGTTCTAACCTCTGATTGAGTAGGGCCGGTGATGGCAATTATTAACTCCCTATGATCACAGCTGACTGTTAGAAAAAGTACCCCAATTTATGAGTATCTGGTCATCATTAGGGGAAAAACCAATGTTCAATTATATATGGGTAAGCAGCCCTGTTCACTAACGATGGGTCTCTTTTGAAAAGAGAATTTATTCCATTTATGAACCTTTTAGAATCTTCAAATTTGAAGGTTATGCCTAAGATAGCAGGATTATTTTAAGAATAAGTATTTGGATACAGCTAAAATCTTGAAAGCCTATCCTTAAATAGTGTAAGGAAAGAAATTTCTGGTTTTTCCCCATTCTCCGTTTTTTATTATAGAGATTATTTTCTCTCTCTTTCTCTCTTTTGCACACACAAACTCACAAGATAGAACTTAGTTTGTGTAAATATAGAACATCTACCAGCACATTTGTCAATTAAAATCTTATTTTTTTGCTATATTTAAAATATAAGGAAAACATTAAAGTATTCTGAAAACAATGACTCTATTAAAACACTAGAGAAAGATCCTTAATGAAAACTGTAAGAATTGGAAACAAAAACAAAAACTATCTCCTGCTGAGGTCAATGAGGAACACATAAACTTAGGAGATCTTGCTTAAATCAGCAATTATTATACATTTAAAATGACCCTTATAATGGTTGTATACGTTGTAACTTTTCCTAAAAAGAGATCATTATGTCTTCAGTTACTATATCACTTAGAACTCAGAAGGCAGAACCATTATGAGTGATATCGAAGTATAAATTTGTTATACGCACTAGATGACACATAATTTTTGAGACTATTTGAAAAAGTCTATGGAAAGCTGTTGCTGCTACATTGGTTTATGGTTTGACACTGTTGCGGGTCATCAGAGCTGCCAGTCAAAAAAATATGCTTGATGTGAACCAGCATATACCAACTGGAACCTGCAAGGAAAAAGTAGAACCCATATCTGTCCCCCAACCTCAAACCTTGATGACATGGATGGGGTGACCCATAGAAGAAGCTGGTGTTCTTTCCCACAGACCTGGAAATATGCATGGTACAGGACATGGAAGAACTGAAGGATGAGATCCAATGGGAGCTGGGATAGCTACAAGCCTAGTTACTGGCCACAAGCTCAGCTGCCAGCTCCCCTTGGCACAGGACTGGCTCAGCAAATCAGTGATGATGTGCATGAGCTTCAGGGATGCCTGGAACCCTGCATCATCCTTCAAAGTGTAATGGCTGCTGCTTTACTTTCACCTTCCAAAATTTGTGCAAATTTCTCTTGTGGACAGTCTTAATCAGGAGCCACTGAAGGAAGGGCATTCTCAGAAATGTATTTCTAGCTCAGTTAATTTGACATTGAGCAAAAGAAGAAAATATGAGAGCCCACTCCTTATCAACTTGGCACACTTGCAAACTTCTTTTAAGCATATTTAACTTCCAGGTAAACATGTTAGAACATGATGCAACTATAATTTGTACAACCAGAAAGACAGTTTCTCTATTAAACAGCCCTATAGTCACACACCACCTCGATATTCTGTAACTTAAATATTGAACTATGACATTAACCACTATTAACATGCCTTATATTGGATTATAGATCAATAGAAGAGGGGGACAAGATAATTTTTACACATACACACATATACAGTCATGTACTTTGTAATGATGTTTCATTCTACAATGATGGCCCTGTGAGAGCATAATGAAGCTGAAAAATTCCTATTGCCAGTGATGCCTTGATTACCCTGATTTTGTGTAGGCCTAAACTAATGTGTATATTTGTGTCTTCATTTTTAACAAAAAGTTTAAAAAGTATAATAAAAATTTAAAATAAATAAAAGCTTTTAAATAAAAATTAAAAAGAAGATGTTTTTGTACAGCTATCAAATGTGTTTTAAGGTGTTATTACAAAAGAGTAAAAAAGTTAAAAAAATTAAAAGCCTATAAACTAAAAATCAGTTACAGTAAGCTAATTTCTTATTAAAGAAAGAATTTTTTTAAAAAATAAATCTATCGTAGCCTAAGTGAAACATGTTTATAAAGTCTAGAGTACTATACAGTCATGTCCAAGGTCCTTCATTCACCACTCACTCACCGACTCACCAAGGGCAACTTCCAGTCCCACAAGCTCCATTCATGGTGAGTACCCTGTGCACATGTACTGTTCTTCATCTTTTATACCATTATTTTTACTGTCCCTTTTCTATGTTTCGATAAGCTTAGATACACAAATCCTCACCGTTGTGTTACAATTGCCTACAGTACTCGGTACGGTAACATGCTGTGCAGGTTTACAGCCTAGGAGCCATGGGCCCTGCCATACAGCCTAGGTGTGTAGTAGGCTATACCATCTAGGTCTGTGTAAGCACACTCCATGATGTACCTAGGAAGGCAAAATTGCCGAATGACGCAATTCTTAGACTATTCCTCTCGTTAAGTGAAGCATGCCAGTAGATAAAATTAAGAAAGCAATGCTCATAACTATTACAGTCCTCATTTCTGTTACTGGCTGTATGGCCACAGCTTGTATCGATGACTTCCTTCTTGCACTGCCCATTTTATATTTTCCTTGCCCTCAGCAAGCACCTCACCTTGCTGTGATCCCATGCCTGGTGGAGTAATTAAAACTCCATTCCTAAAGTGTCAGCCATGGGAACTCCTGTCTTTATTAGGCTACCACAGTTTTATATTAACTTTTACCGCAGGATAAAGGAATAATAAGCAGAATCCAAGGTGACCAGGGTATTCTAGAAAGCACCTACTCCTGTGGCCACTGTATGCTGGAAATTCAGTTTTCCCCACGATAGTCAGCATCAAACCCTTCAGCTAGTCCAGTAGCGCCTTATTTGCATGTTGATTTATTGACATCGCAGTTTTCAGGGAGCAGACTCCACTTCCAATTTAACACGACTGTTTCTGTGTTTCCTGGTGGAAGCATTATTCTCCCGGAAAAGTAAGATGCCCTAAAGCAGCAGAGCCCAAAGATGCCAGGACTAGAAACAAAAATTCTCTTAGTAGATCATGAAGGGTAATAGTAAAAGCAGCTGATCTCATTCCCATTCACTGATCATGTTATGGGAGAAACAGCACTACAGTTTAGTTGCTGATTTGGGATACGTACTACATCCATAGGATACTACCTCAGCCCTATAAGATTTTGTCCCCCAGTTGGGAGCATAAAAAATCTTCAAAAGTCCCTTCCTTATCCACACTTCACTAGCTGTGAAATGAGTTCTTTGGTTAAAAGTAATGCTACATGGAATATCATAACAGTGAATAAGGCATATATAGTCGGTGGTTTTAGCAGAACAAATATGCGCAGTGAAAGCAACTTCATATTCTAACCAGTGAGGACAAACTGCTGCCCCTTCCATAATGGAAATAGTCCAGAGGCATCATTCTGCCAACGCGTAGCTGGCTGACCCCTCCAGGGAATGGTAGTGCCAGAATTAAATTTTTGGTAAACCAGATAAAAATATTTTCTTTTTCGGCGATGATCAAAGGGAACTCTCCAAGAGGCCACAGCTGCAGTTGAGAAAGGGGAGGGCATGTAAAAGGAGTATGAACCATGAGCATTTACACAACCTGCTTATGAAAATTACCTGTGCCTTCATGACCTGCACAGGTGGGATCTTATATTAACCACTTCCATTTGATAAGGAAATGTTGCTGCATACCCAACTTCATGGTTTTGTTAGAAACATCTAGTTCACATTGGGTACCTCAGGTGGCATGGCAAATTGATGGCTCATGGTCTAGCATTTAATCTTTACTAGTTCCCAGCAACAGACCAGAAACTATTTCTTAAAACAAGAAGTGATATCTGCAGAGGATTGTATAGCCTTACTGCAAAATGATAAGTGTCTGTACAGTTATTTACCTATAAGGGCGTGCTGTTGGCTCTTAACATCATCCCATTGCCCAAGGACACTTCAAGCGCCATAAGATCTGCTAGGTCCTAAGGCCCAAGTGGCACAGCAGCTTGCACATCAGCCTGGACCTGTTGCAGAAACATCTCTTATTCTAGGATCTACACAGAAAGCTGGCATCCTTTCGAAGTTATTTGATAAATAAATGTAAGAAGCGCACCCAAATGAGGCATATGATGTCTCCAAAATCTCCCTCTGGGTATGTGCCTTCTTTTTAGTGGAAGGATATGTAAGATGCAGCAACTGCTTTTTTTTTTTTTTTTTTTTTTTTCAACTCTGGAAGGGATCTTCCAAAATCTTCAGTCCACTGTTTTCCTAGACATTTCTAGGGATGGCAGATCCTAATTTTTGTGGGGTCTGTTTCCCACGACTTGACATACATCTGCCTCATTATCTAAAGTAGCTTCTACTTCTGCTCACAGGTTCAATCAGTGTAATATCAACAAGATGATGCTCTTCAGAATTATGAGACAGTTAAGCTCCCCCCCATTTCCACCCCTGGCATGGAGTACATTATGACAGAGGGCTGAAGAGTTTGTATAGCCTTGAGGTAAGACAGTGAAGATATATTGTAGCCCTTTCAACTGAAAGCAAACTTTTCTTGAGATCTTTGTTAAATGGCATAGAAGAAAAAGTATTTGTCAGAACATTAGCTGTATGCATACCTGGCACCGATTTTTCTCCAGAAAGGAAATACATCTGAAATAGCAGCTGGAATTGGAGTCACTACCTTTTTAAGATTGTAGTCACTCACTACGTACTGCAATATTGGTCCTCTGCACTGGCCAAATTAGGCAAGTTAAGTGGGAATTCCCAACCCTGTATTTTTCAAGCCTTTGATATTGGCAATAATTTTTGCAATTTCTCCAGAAAGCCATTTGCTTTTGGTTTACCATTTTATAGGTAGAGTCACTTTAAGTGACTTTCACTTGGCCTGTACTATCACAATAGCCCTAACTGCATGGATTATGGAATCAATGCCAGAATTCTGTTCATAGCTGAGTCTACTACTTTATCTGTATTTATAAGTGAGGAAATCATCCCCATGTAGGTTTGGGGACCCACTGGACCCATTGTGAAAGGAAAGCAGGCCAGACCTAACATCCTATGGTCTTTACTCTGACTGGTGGACCTCAGTGATATTCTGCGTCTCCAGAAATTAACATCAGAGCCAGGGACCAACAATTTCCCTGGGAAATGGCCACATGTACTTTCAGGGCAAAACTAGGGAAGAACATTTATAGTGTAAATTTTTGGCTGTAGGGCAGGATGCTTCCTCATGCATGTCCTGGCCTCCCCTTTATTCAAGGGTTCTAGGTCTGTAAATCAGCTCAATTCTGGACGTGGCTGAGAGGAAAGATCATTATAATGATTAAAGCTAGACTTCCATCCAACAGAAGAAATTGTTGCCATGTATTGTTGCCATGTAAGTATGTGTGTGTGTGTGTGTGTGTGTGTGTGTGTGTGTGTGTGTGTGTGTATATATATATATATATGTATATATATATATACACGGTTGCCATGTATATGTATACATATCAAATATATATAAGGGGAGTTTCCTTGCCCAATCTCTCTCCTTGCCTGTTGTCATTCACATAAGACATGACTTACTCCACCTTACCTTCTACCATGTTTGTGAGGTTTCCCCAGGCATGTGGAACTGTAAGTCCAATTAAACGTCTATCTTTTGAATTGTCCAGTCTCAAGTATGTCTATCAGCAGTGTGAAAATGGACTAATACACCTCATGTCTCAGTGTCCCAGCCACCTCAGTAAATCCATGTTCTTCCAAAAAGTGGTCCTTTTGAAAAGGTAATTATATCTGGTCCCTATCTATGATTTTTCTTACACACGTAACCAAATCAACTATTTTGGCCATTAATTTATTTAGAAGATGAATCAGTTCAGTCTATAAATATTCACTTAAATCAATAATCTGATTTAACTGACTAATTTTATTTTGTTTTGCTTTGAGATTGTATTGTACAGGCCATTAGGGAAATGGCCTGATGAATAATAACATGGGTTCTGTCAAAAGAACTTTTCCAAATAACACACACCCCTCTGCAAAACAGAGGTGGAGAGATAGAGTGTGTGTAGAGAGAGAAAGAGAAAGTTGGTGGTTGTTTCTGTTCCATGAGGTAAATGCGCAAGAATATCTGACAATCTAAATCTGCAGACAGAAGCCAGTCTCAAGCTATTTCACCACTGTCTTCAGCCCTTGTCCAGTGATGCCCAGGCAGCTCTCCTGCTGGAATCCAAATAAATGGAAAGACCCGCTGAATCAGCAGGGATAAGTGACATCTAACAGAAACCAGGGAATAAAATGGATACTATAAACCATAACATATCCTGCATCTGGATTAATTCCTTTAAGAATTTTCTTTTACTAAGTTCTGTAGGGAGATTCCTCCAAGGGTAACAAATGTCCACAAACTGCAGATCTTTTAAAGAAATAATTACTTTGCCCACATGAGACCTAAGAGAAATGTCTGCCTGTCTCTGCTTGGCATCACTGCCACCTCATGGATTAATGAATTCTGTGTCCTCCAGTTGCCTCATTATGTACCTCTGTTTCGTGCGAGTAGCCAAATGTATCAGAATTCATTTTAATGAATGTGAGTCATTCCTCATTTTTTATGATTTAGACTCGCTGGTTTGTAAGTAAGCCATTAACTAAGCTAAAAATAATAGATACTACCTGCTGGAAAACCTGTGTAGTAAAAGGGCTCATTGCCAAGAGCACCAAAGAAAGGGGTGGGGAGAAAAGGGGCTATGATAGCAGAAAAAAAATACCCACCGCCCCCTCAAATTTTAAGGTTAAAGAAACAGTTCTTTTACCAGAAAGCTTAATTTTATAGGGCCGTGGATTAACAGAGCCAAACAATTTTGTGACCATATTCAGAACCACACTCAGTCTATTTTATAGTAAAGAATTAAAAACATCCATGTTTGTTTTCTCATAGAAAAAGAAGGCTCAGTCTTTCTGGTCATGATGTCTTTCCCAAATTCTGTAGTTTAGCATCCCCAAGAGGAGCAAACAGGAGTCTGTGGTCTGAATTAGATTTTTCAGTATTTTAGTAGCTGCTTCTGCTAAATGATAGCTTCTTCTTAATAGTTTCCAATAAAACCCAAAGCCCATAAAACACATTTCCTTAAAGGGAGAGTTTCTGTCTGTCTACACATGTATGTGTTTGGCTCATTACGTGTCTTTCTCCTTAGAATGTAAGTTCTATGCAAGCAGGGATGTTGTTCGGCTCACTGCTATATTTTCAGTGCTTCACCAGGGAGGGCTTGGCATATAGTGATTTATCCATAAATATAGGCAGGTGGATCATCAGAGTTCAGGAGTTCGAGATTAGCCTGACCAATATGGTGAAACCCCATCTCTACTAAAAATACAAAAATTTGCAAGGTGTGGTGGCATGAACCTGTAGTCCCAGCTACTTGAGAGGCTGAAACAGGAGAACTGCTTGAACTCAAGAGGCGGAAGTTACAGTGAGCCGAGATCACACCACTGCATTCTAGCCTGGGCAACAATGAGACTTCGTTGCAAAAAATAACAAATAAATAAATAATTGGCCAGAATATGAAGTTATAATATCAAAACTAGCTACAAAAAATAAGTTCATTAAGTCAAAAACATGGGAACTAATATTTCTCTTAATTCTACTCAATGCTATAGTTATTTAATATAGAATTTGGAAATGAAAGGAGAAATTAATTTCATAATTTCAATTTGAAATGTGTAATTTAGATGGACTTCTGAGATCAGAGTTATTTATGATAAAATGCCATGAACTCCATCTCACTATATTGATTAGCTTCTTTGGCCAACTAGTGTCTATAATTAAGTCAGTCCAATGCATGAGCAGTTTCATTCATTCCACCAATTCATATTAATACCACCTCTATGAAAGGCTTTCTCTGCTAGGTCTAATAGATACAAAGCTGGAAGAAAAGAGCTTCTCCCCAGAATAGCTTATAGTCCAAAAGAGATATGGTAAATCAAAATTATAGCAGCAAGTAAGTCCTCAGACAAATGTTCATGTAGCTTGCTGCCTGGAATGACAGTAGTCACATGAATGATTGTGGAGGGTCCAGAGAATGCTTTCTGGAGGAGACGATGCTAGACTTTCCACTTGAAAGATAAGCAGAATTTGATAAGAAGAAATGGAAAAGGACACTCTGGACAGAAGGGACTGTGCCTTGAAAATAGAGTGGCTTGAAACATTATAATGCAATTTGAAAGTTAGAAGGCATTTTCTATACTCCACATAAAAACGAGGAGATAACATCCTGCTTCTCATGTGCACAGCCTTTACCAGTCTTCAATAATCATCTCGCCAGGCCAAGGTAGAGAACCAACTGATGGACACATAAATTTCTGGTTCATTGGTTGGTTGGTTTTGAGTACCATTTGTATAAACTATAAAGGAGACACATAGCTTTTCTCATTTTTTTCTTTTTGAGATGATATTGTGACATTGTGTCTGGACATTTTATCTGTATCATCAGTTGAAATGGTCATTGTCAGGTATTTACTTACAAATAAACCTACATAAACCTAATTCCACTGCAAGAGTGGTTTACTATACACGTTGGAATGGGCTTCACAGTTAGAATATTGGGTCTGTATCTTCACATAGGAATTTTTTCCAATCCAGCTTAACAGTATTCTCATCATGAGCTGCTCCCAAACTCTAGGGTAGCCTGTCAATCCGTCCCATCAGAGCTCAATACCCAAATTTTCCAGTTGTAGTTATTAGTGCAATGTATATGTAATATAAATTAATTAAAAAGTCATTTGCCTTTTGCTATCTGTAAATCATAAAATTATAAGGCTACATTCAATAAGCAGGGCCTTCAAGCCAGAAAGGATGTGACAGGTATAGAAAATTTGAATCCCAAAAAAACAAGAAGAAGAAGTAGAGCAGGGAGGTGATAAATAGATGACAATCTGCACGATACTGTCTCTTGTACAGGACATGTGTGGTGTGCTAGAGGGAGATTTGACTGGAGAGGGAGGCAGAGAAAATCATGAACCATGGACCTGAACACTCTGGGGACAAGTTAAAGGGTGTTTAATCATTGGAGTGGCATGTACAGCTCTTCTTTTAAAATTTCAATATTAAAAGAAAATGCTGCCAGCAGGATGTAAGAAAGAGATCTTCATTAAATAAAACTATTTTCAACATTTCTTCCCCAACGTTTAGTGTCATCAGATGACTTGGCATTATATTCTACTATCAAAAGAATGTGTTTCTCCACGATCTTAAATATAAGTATTTTTTTTCTATTAATATAAATAGCTATTATATATGTATAATGGAATATTATTTTGTATAATATCCGATTACATTAATATTTCTTTGTGTTCATGAGACTTCTAAACAAATTGAATTTAAATTTTTGTTGTAGCATACACTCATGCCTCCTGCTACTTACACATGTGGATGGAAGAAATATTCACCAATTGTTTTTATTTTCTTTAAATGCAGAAAGGAAGTTAGAAGAAAAAAACGTCTCTTCTTTCAGGAACATAGGTGCTTTTGTACAAAAAAGATTTGTTGAAGCATCTGTAAAATCTTATGTTTAATTAAGCACATTTTTTGTCACAGTGAGTAAGACAGAAGAGACAGGGTTCTTCAACCTAAGAAAAATTAAAATAATAAATAAAAACAGCAACATGAAAGCTGGTCTTCTGTCCACCCACCTTGGTGGAGAATGAAAATAAACAGTGACAACTAATTAATATTGGCCCCAGTACTGTTCTAAGAAGCCAAAAATGAAACCTACAAAAGAAAATGCTTCCTTGCTCACTGCATCATTTGTTTTTACTTTTGAATGATGAATAAATAAAATTCCAACGAGTGAAGATAATGTAGAAAATTTGAACATGGAAAAGGTTAGAACAGGAGACTGTTTAAACTTGTCTTTAGTTCACAACCAAACCTGTAAAATTTTAAAGCAAAAAATTTAGAACATTCTTCTAAGATTTTTCAAATTGAATATTTTACACCTCCCTTTCTCAACTGAGAGAATGAATGAAATTTCTAAAATAAGCGAAAAAAGGAAAGAAAATAATGCCCAACCCTTCTGCATGACAGCTCGCTTGAATTTTGCTGTTGTCTTGAAGTGAGAAGCCAGTTACCTTAGTCTCTCTCCTAACAAACTTCACAAATATTTTACTTCCTGTTTTCTTTGTCAACAAACTGACATACCATGGGTGTTACACAGAAGTCCCCTGAAAAGCTTTAAAACTGGATGGCTTTGGTACATGTGTCAAATTTATTTGACAAATTTATTATTTTCATTTCCATTTCAATCTCTGTCTCCAATGTCCTCACCTCTCTACATTCTGTTGCTCTCTGGTCTGACCCTTGCCTTTGTCTGTAATCCTGTTAAGAAAGCTGCAAGTTAAAAGGAGAAATGAAATCTGAAACTTTTAAAAGACAGACACAAGGACAAAGAAGACCAGTTTATCCAATGACCCTAACAGAAGAGCCAATCAGCTCAGAAATATAGTAAATTTAAGGTGACATATTTAGGGATAGATTATTTGAGAGATAGTGTAATATGTATATTTCTGTTCCTTTTCCAGCTCAAATTGAGAGGATGGTAAGTCAAGTATAATTATTTGTATTTTGTGAACAATAATAGCAGAGATTCCTTTTCCCTAAGAAAAATAAAATAAGTCACAAAATCAGTTTTACAAATAAAATACCTTCACACAAATCCAGGCACCCAGAGAACACTGAATAAATATTGAACGATACTGCTGATCATGGGGGAAACCTACTTATAACAAGCCTCAGAGGACTTGGGAAAAACAGCAATGTCTTGTTTGCTAGACATAGGCTCACCCATCCTCCAATGCTGGATTAGTAGCAAACAGTAAGAGTGTTTGAAGCAGTGAACCTGAACTTGGAATTCTCATTGAAATTCAATCACAGCTACCATCAAAACACAACTCCTGGATAGTCATACATCCCTAAGTGACAGTGGCTCAGTTTTTATTCTCCACTCAGTTTAAAATTCAAAATAAAAAGAATTCTATTCCCTATCATAATTATTTAATACCATCATTTTCCTTCAAAACTTTGTGAACTCCTCAAAAATGTTGGTTCTCCACTGTACTAGTTAGTGTGCCCTTAAGAGGACTTGAAAACACTTTTCAGCATTGAAAATGCTATTTGACATTTCTCTTTAACTGTTTTAGTAAATGATGCTCACTATTGGCAGAACAATAAATATTGAAACCATGGGTGAATTTTTGCCCTTTTGAGTGAGTGACAGGTGTAAGTTGCACTCTGCTGCTGGAGCCAGGAAGAAATGGAGACCCTGAGGCTCAGCCTATGTTGCAGCCAGGAATCATTTTCATAAAGGGGAAACCCATTCTGCAGAAACAGAGGGAGTATTTTGCATGTTGTCAGCGACCCAGGTTTGAAATGGAGAAACTAGACTCAGCAGAATCCAGGACAGGAACTATGAACCTAGCTCAAAGTGGATTCACCCAGAAGATATCTTTGAAAGATCAGTTTGTGTTTGACAAGTTCAGTTTCCATTAAAATTAGGATTACTCTCTATTCTGTTCTGGTACGATAGCTTCAGGGCAGGAAGCAGTAATGGAAGTTTTAGAAAATTGTTAACATTCTGTACTGAAAAATAAGTAGTTCTATAGTGCAAAGAGCCACCTCATCTCAAGCCCCGTGTAGGGTGTGCTTTTCCATGGCTGCTCTGAAAATGTTGCTCTGTACAATATAGTTTTTGAATTATCTTGGAATTCTCTTTATCACATATAAAGTTCCCTTCTGAGTATCTTCAGTGCTGCTGGAGAGCGTTTTCAATCTTGAGAATAAATCAAGTGCTAATAAATACATTATATTATTTTAGGTTTAAAAAATGTGAAGCTGTAAGGCAAAGGTCAAACTGCAAATGCCTATAAGGGCTAGGCAAATAAAGGAGCATGCCAGGTCTAAGTGTCCTTGACAACATTGCAAGAGTGTTGCGGTCCATGGAGAGGACCAGAGCATGCACACCCAGGGAAACAGCAAGTTGCCTCCCTAGCCAGTTGTTGCCATGTGAGATGCTTATATGGTCTTGATAAAGAGGGAACAAAATCTGACATTTTAATATTGAGTATTACTTTTCTACTTATGTATAAAAATTATCACAAAAGCTTAAAACAACAGAAATTCATAGCCCCAGAAGGCAGAAATTTCTTACCAAGGTGTCAGTAGAGTTGGTTCCTTTTGGAGATTCTGCAGAAAAAAACCATTCCATGATTGTCTCCAGTTCTGGTGACTGCCCACAGCCTTTGCTGTTCCTTGGCTCTGGGCTGCAAAAGTCTATTTCCTGCCTCCTCCTTCACAAAGCCTTCTTCTTTCTGTTTGTCTGTGCTGTCACTTTCTCTGCACACACTCATTCAGGATCATCTCATCTTGAGATCCTTACCTTAATTGCATGCCAAGACCCTATTTCTGAATAAGATCACATTCTAAGGTTCAAGTAGACATATTTTTCGTAGCCACAATTCAACCCACTACACTTGACAGCTTAAAATAATACAAACTTATTATCTTTTAGTTCTTATGGGTCAAATCTTACATGAGTTTGCTGAATCTTCTCTGCAACTCACCAAGCTGAAATCAAGATGTTGGCCAGGACTACAAAGTATTGTCAGTTCTAGGTCTTCTTCTAAGCTCACTGGCTGTTGGCTCAATTCAGTTCCTTCAGGACATATGACTGAGGCTCTACTTTTTTTGCTGGCTGTCATCCAGAATTTGCTCTCAGCTCACAGGCTGCTTGACATTCCCTGCTATATGGTCCTCTCTACAACGGGGCAGTTTTCTCAGTCAAGGACAATAAGAGAACACGTACAATTCTGAATCTGTCTGACATCTCTCTGACCTCTAGACTGAGATTTAAATGACCTATTTGATTAGTTCGGGCTTACCCGAGATAATCTCCCTTTTGATTAACCTAAGTTAACTGATTAGGGAACTTAATTACACCTTTCCCATATAACATAATCTAATTCCTAGAGTGAAATTCCATCATAATCACAAATCACTCACACTCCAGGTGAGAGGATTCCACAGGTGTGTGTACTAAGGTTGGGAATCTTGAGGGCTACAATAGAATTCCACTTTCCACAATGGGATCTCATTTTTTAAATTAGTATATATGTAAAACCAAAAGCACATATCCCATTTTCTCTGAGATCCCAAAACAAAGAGATGGATTTTCTAAGCTGGCTCTAAAAATAGATGAGAAAGAGTAAACCTATCCCCCCCCACAAAAAAGTATCTTTTTAGAAAGGTTGTATATTGAGGATACAAAGGATTCACATTCCAATGGAGGTAGTGCAAAGGAATAACAATTTTGGATACAATTAGTTTAAGAAAAAACCCAGCTCTCTTTAAGTATCTTTGGTATAGCCTAGTAGGGAACATTACTGACGTGCAGCATGTCCATGATACATGACTGGGTAAAAAGCTAGCTGTACCTACTCTGTATTACACAACACAATTTTGCTCCCCCAAAATAACAGCAACACAGCCATGCATGAGTCTATATGGTACATGCGCATGTGCATGAATTTGGATATGCACATTTTAAAAGTCTCCACTGGAAAGATATGTATCAAACTGATAATAGTGGCTAATGCTAGGTAGGAGCAGGAAGAGTAGAAGTGTTGTGATGGGGTAAATCTATATAGACATTAAATCTATATATACTTTTATATCATTTCAAATGTCTACAATAAAGAAAATTTGTATTGTAAATTCAAAATAGATGTTTGAAATCAATGTCTTTAGCTGATAAACATAGGAAGACCTTATCTCTGCAAAGAAAAAAATTTTTTAATTAGCAGAACATGGTGGCACGTGCTTATAGTCCCAGCTACTGGGAGGGCTGGGGTAGGAGGATCGCTTGAGCCCCAGGAGGTCAAGGCCGCAGTGAGCTTGGATCACACCACTACCCTCCAGCCAGAGTGACAGAGCAAGACTCTGTTTCAGAAGAAAAAAAGGAAATTAATGTCCTCAATGTATGAATCCCCCAGTTGCCATGCTATAGATGCAGAAAGGTGGCAATGATGAGTAAAAACGGTTGGGAGTGACACTAAGACAGCCAAGGACCTCATGTGGCTGCTACAGTTTTCATCTCTCCCTTCTCCATGCTAGTTTTTACCAGGTTTCCTCCATGAAGAAAGAAAAGAAGAAAAAAAGACACTGTGAGTGCTATACTCATTGGCCAAGGAATGCCCCAAAGGCCAAGAGGTGGAGGATTGCTCAATCCTTTATGAAAACTCATCCCATTGTTGAAATTAAAAACCTACTTGGCCACCAGCACCTGCTCCCTGGAGTACCTCATAATCCTGATAACATGATAGAGGATTATTAACGGTAAAAACTCCAAAGATCTCAAGAAACCTGATGGGTCATTGAACATTGTTTGAAAAATAATGGTAAATTACAACCATATATTAAGACTTAATAACTAACTGCAACCTCACTAATCACCATAATTTTATTGATGAAAATCTTAGACAGAAAATCAATGTTCTTATTCAAGGCAGAGAGTTTGTTTAATTAGAATCAGCATTTAATAACGGATAAACATTAATGTCTTACGTAGGACCATCACTCTTTAAAAGCAAAGCCAAATGAGTTGATTGCATTAACTTCCCTTGCCCAAATCAACAATCACCAAAAGAGGGACATCTTTGCTGTAAGCATCTTTATGATTGAAAAGCTGAGGCTTTTCTCTGGGATAGTTTAGAGTGTGTCTGTGTACCCAGTGGCAAGGCGCAGAGGTATATTTGCAAAGCATTTGCCTCTCCTCACTCAGGCGTGGCTATTGCATCTGGAGCACAGCATTCCTCTCCCCACCAGAAACAGAGGCCAGTATGTGGCCAAAGGAGGTGTCTCAAGAGTTCATATTTGCCCTATGAATATAAATGAAATTGGCAAATATTTTAAGAAGGATAAATTCTTAACTGAGGTGCCAGGAAGAAAGGGCAAACCAGACTCTGTAAAGGTATTTACAAAGGGAGCAAGTTTGCATAAAGCGCTGTGTCAAACACCAATGACACAGATAAAATGGCTTTTCCCTTTGGAGGCTGCAGGAGCTAGGGGAACTGGGAAGGACTTAGCAGCCACTTAGGTGTTATTCTGGAGATTTCCCTGCAGAGAAGCCCTTCCACCACTGCAGCTATGGTAACTCTGACACTGACTATTTGAAGGCCTGGACCTATCAGGAAATTCCCCAAAAACTCTGGAGTAAATATATTCATTTTGGCACTTTATAAAGAAGCGATGGCCAACATACATCTAAGCAACTGTGCTGCAAAGAAAAGGCCAAGGTCATGCAACACAAGGTAGAATTACTCATAAGCAAAAAAATAAATGGAGATTTTGTTTACATAACACAATGTGGAATAATTCCTCGTTTTTGTGACTGATATGACTAGTTTTAATATATGCATGTCTCCAAGAGCCAAATTAACTATACATTTTCCAATTTTTATATCACTTTGCAGTGAACAAGCCAATGTCTAAAAGACAGCAAGTTAATTTATACATCCTTCCCTTGCCAAGTGTGATTAATTGATGTAAAATGTCAATTCCCTTTATGCAAATGTTAAAAATGCATCTTCATTTATATCCACATATATTGTAGATAAATGCTTTTAAAAGGAATGATCTCATTGGGGCAGTCATGGGCACTGGTTTCTTCATAGTTCAATTCAGAATATATTTATTGCACTTACTACTCAAAAGGCTCTGCTTTGTGCTCTGGAGGACATAAACTCTTCCCTACTCTCAAAAAGCTTAAAATCTAGCAAAAAGTTCAACTTTGCTCCCTATAAGTCTGTCCTTTGCAACTTTTTGTCTTCTTGATGCCAGTAAATGGAGCTACTACTATCCACTATATCATTGAAGCCAAAAAATCTAGAAGTCATCCTTTATTCCCTCTTCCTCACTCTCTACAGCCCTTTTCTCAGCAAATCTTTTAGATTCTAACTCCAAAATGAAGCATGAATCTGCCTTCTGTCACCTTCGTTATAACCACTCATTTCTTTTTGATTGCCTAGAAACACAATTACTCCAAAAGTTAGTTGCATGAAATAACCTTTTTTGAAAAAAATGCTCACAGATTCTGTGATTTAGGAATTCAGATAGGTTACTACAGTTTGTGTTTGTTCATGATGCCCAGGCTTCAGCTGGAAGACCTGATGGCTGAAGGCAGAGAGGATCTGAAGGCAGATTCACTCAAATACCTGAGGAATGACACTGCCTGAGTGTTGGTCTCAGTTCCTTTTTATATGGTTCTCTCCACATGAGTCCCTCCAAATGTCCTCTTCACACAAGGTAATTTGGGCTTCCTTAAAGCATGGTGGCTGACTGCCCATTGCATGAATGCCCCAAAGAGATAGCAAGGAGGAACTTGTGTCCTTTTTATTGTCTAGGCTATGAAGTGACAAAATCAAGCCTACCCTACTCTATGGTTTGGAGCAGTCGTAAGCCATTATTCAGTTTAAGTGGAGAGAATATCAATTCCACCTCCCCATGGAAGGAGTGTCAAAGCTATGTGCTGGAAGATAATGTCTGGTCATTCATCTGGAAATAAAACATGTCATATCTGGACTATTGCAACAAGCTTCTAATGAATCTTTCTCACTCTACCCAACCTCAAAATCCATTTTCCCCTCCAAAGGGAGAGATAATTATTTTTATATTGACATGTTTAAAACAGAAACATCTCTCTTCATCTAGAGCTTATAGATGGCTTCCCCTTGGACTCAGAAAAACATCCAAACTTCTTACTGGGGACCCCAAGCCCCTAAATGCCTTCCTCCCTCTTGCTTTAGACAAAAATCATCTTTCATTTCCTCAGGTGTGCCAAGTTCTTTCCACCTCCTGGCCTTTTGTACATATTTGCCTCTGCTTGAAATGCTCCTCTTCTGCTCCTTCTATACTGCATCTTCTGATCACTACATCTTACCTTCAATTTCATCTTCTCAGGGAGGCCTTCTTTGACCAAGTATCTAAAGTACCATAGCCTCAGTGATAGTTCTAATTGCTTTGGTTGGGGTTGTTTTTTTTGGTAGCATTTCTTTTTTTTTTTTTTTTTTTTAACCAAGTCTCACTCTGCCACCCAGGCAGGAGTGCAGTGGTGCAACTTGGCTCACTGTAACCTCTGCCTCCTGGGTTCAAGCAATTCTCCTGCCTCAGCCTGCTGAGTAGCTAGGATTTAGGTACATGCCACCATGCCCAGCTAATAGTTGTATTTTTAGCAGAGACAGGGTTTTACCATGTTGGTCAGGCTGGTCTCAAACTCCTGACCTTTTGATCCACCTGCCTAGGCCTCCCAAAGTGCTGGGATTACAGGTATGATGTAGCATTTCTTACAACACAATTTCGTTATTTATTTGCTTCTTTCCTTCTCTCTCCTCTTGCTCCCTCTGTCTATGTTTTGGTCTATCCCTACCACTAAAATATAGGGTCTCTGAAGTTGTTCACTATCATAGTCTAACATCAGCATTTTGCCTAGCACATATATAGTAGGTGCTTAAAAAATATCCGTGAGATGAAAAACAATGTAAATATATTTTCTAATAATTATAGAAGAATCCATAATGAGACTAAACATATAATATTTAAAGTCAAATGGATTCCATTTAACCAGAAGGATCAGAAAAGATTTATGAAGACAAGTTTGAATTGCATTTTAAAGTATGTACATAAGAAGAGAAAGATTATGATACAGAGAGAGAGAGAGTCATCCAGGTAAGAAAAGCAGAGACTGTTAAGGGAAATTCAAAGAAGCAAGAGTAGACAAAAACACAGTGTTTAAGAAGTTAGTGAAGGAAAGGAATAGTGAGGTAGTATGAGGCCAGACAATGAGTGACCTTCAATGTGATATTTCAGGATGTTGACATTATTCTGTAAGCAGTAAAGCCTTATTTTTAATGCTTTTGAGCAGAGATTGAGACATGAGGTGAATTATATTAAAAGATCATCCTGGCAATAATGTGTAAGATAAACTGTAGAGGATGAAATTGATTAAATATTGGGTAGAGACTTTTTTTACTAGATATATTATCTGCCAAAGGCCTAAATTTTTCTGCACAACTTTTAGCTAAAAAAGCCCAATCCAGAAACGTGAGGCAACTGTTTTAGCATGTAAACTAGAAATATGACATAGTTTCTAATTTTTGCTAGCAGAGATAAGGGATATTCCTAAGTGGATCTTTATTTACCCTGGAATTTACCACCCAATTGCTAAAGTTCCTCCTGCCTAACATGGATAGGCTTGGATTCCAAGTGTTAACATTATGATTTGTCAGATTTCCTCTTAGATGATAGCATCATTTGCTGTATTAGTCCATTTTCACACTGCTATAAAGATACTACCCCAGACTGAACAATTTATAAAGCAAAGAGGTTTAATTGACTCATGTGGTTGGGGAGACCTCAGAAAACTTACAAGCATGGCAGAAGGGGAAGCAAACTCAGACCTTCTCACATGGCAGCAGGAGAGAGAGAAGTGCTGAGTGAAGGGGAGAGAGCCCCTTATAAAATCATCAGATCTGAGGAGAACTCACTCACTATCAGGCAAATAACATGAAAGAAACCACTCCATGATTCAATTACCTCCACCTGGTCTCTCCCTTGATACTTGGGGATTATGGGGATCACAGTTCAAGGTGAGTTTGGTTGGGGACACTAGGCCGAACCATGTCATTTGCCTACATAAAACATGGATTCAGGAAAATTATTTCCCTCAAATTCCAGGTTTTAGGTCTAACTGGAGGAAAAACACTGTGATTAAAATAAGGAAAATGCTGACCATTACAACAATTAAGATAAATATCTCTAAATACAGAAACCATTTGTGAAAGGAAAATAAATCACAGGACCCCTAAATCACTAAGCCAAGGGAAAGGTCAAACTGGGAACTATGTCAGGCAAAACTGCCTCCCATTTATTCCTGAATAAGATAGCTACGAATATTTTTAAAAAGTTGCATACTTCCCTCACAATTTGTCCACAAGGATATTCCTTGCAGGCAAGGGACCTACAGAACTCAAAGTCATCCTTCTGCTCATGTGAGACAAATGCAGATCTAATGGCTTCCTCTGCCCTATTGTTTCACTAAGCCGGACTAAGGCTTAAGTGACTATTCCTCTACCCACTTCTCACATGTAAATTGTGCATTCAGCTAATCAGAGACTCAAAAGAATGCAACAGGTTGTCTCTTATCCACCTATGACCTGGAGGCCCCACCCTGCTCAAGTTGTCCTGCCTTTCTGGACCCAACCAATAGACATCTTACACAAATTGATGTCTCATGTCTCCCTAAAATGTATACAACCAAGCTGTGCCCCACCACCTTGGGTACATGTCATCAGGACCTCCTGAGGCTATTTCTCCTGCATGTCCTTAAGCCTGGCAAAATAAACTTTCTAAATTGATTGAGACCTGTCTCAGGTACTTTGGATTCACCCATTTATTTGTAAGTTTCCAAGTTCAGGGAATAGCAATTTCATTTCAACTAAGCTTTCCCAAGCAATGCAGGTAGCACTCCTTCCCAAAAATGACCATGAAGTTTTCTCTGTCATGGTTTTCATTGTAAAAGCCAGCTCACTTTTGTCAAATCTATTTGCCTAATAGCAGGAGACCTGAAGGCTTGGAGCAGTAATGGTAATGCCAAAGCTATGAATTATCTAAATCAGTGTGATTTTGCCCCATGGTGCTCTTTTCTGAGGCTGGATGTAAATTCAAAAGGATAATAGCTGGTCAAATATAAGCACAATATTAAATTTGTTAACAGCAATCCATGAACAAAATTATGTTATTGATCTTTTAATATTTAGACCATTTCTGTTTATCACCGCCATTTGGGTGGATTTATTTAGGTTTCTTTACCTATTGACCTCTTTATGGCTATTGTTGCCCTTGCTTTGACCTGTAGCTAAACTCTTAGCATCACAAGGGAGACAGCTAATATCTAACGAATCGGCTACCTAATTTCATAAATAACGTTTGTTGGAGAAAATCATTTCAGAACTATCTCCTGAGAGAGGCTTTTCTCCATAACTCTTATCAGTTGATTACTGAGAGAATACATTTGGTTCAGAATGCCCCGTGTTCTGATAAACAAGGTGTTAACCTTCTGACTTTTGGTTCAATATGAATATTTTAGAAGCACAGGAAACAAACTGAAAAAAAAAAGTGATTAAGTTAGCACGTGGCACTTAAATTGAAGTATAAAACTTCTTAAGAATGTGTTGAGTTTAACAAACGCCTTATTACTTTTAAAAACTGGCAAAACCTGGAGCATAATAAATTCTAGTGGGAGGCCCTGGATTTGGCAGTGAGGACTAATAATTATGGTAGATTTTGGAACACAGTTGCTGACAGCACGGCTCTGGATAAGGTTTTTCTGTGAGCACAGATCTCTATTGACATGTGGGAAGCTCATTCTCACAGCTCTCTGCCCCCGAGGCACCCTACACATAGCTATCACGGCACGATTATAGCACATTGTTTTATAACTATTTATTTGTCCATCATTCCCTCTAGACTGTGAACTCTTTGAAGCCAGATTTTCTTCCCATTTTCATCTTATTGGGCTCTGTAGTCCTAGTAACTAGTATAAGTCTGACCCATAGAAAAAATTTATCAAAAATTTATTGTGTATATGTGGGTTTTTTTAAATAATCAGAAACAATTGTCTCTAAAACTATAACTAAACTGCTTTTTCTAGATGAGATCAATAACATCTTCAGTCATTATCATCTAACTAAGCATTCAGTTAAATAAGGACCCAAGAAAAATATTTTACCCTCAGGGTTATTTAAATTTAGGTGGATTTTTAATCCTTGCCAGTCCTTGCCAATCACTGCAATCTGTTCCTCAGGCACAATACATTTTGTGATCATTCAAGGTGTCTTACACTTTAAAAACTTTAGATTCTATATGTTTTCTGAATATTCCCTGAATGGATTAATATGTTTTCCTCTTCTTGGAAAAGGAAATAAAATATTTTGAATGCATCAACAAAAATAGAGAACTATATAATGTACTCACTACCCAGATTTATCAAATCTTAACATTGGGTCACATTTGCTTCTTATAATTTTTTAGAAGTTGAACACTATATATGTAATCGAAGGTCCTCATACCTTTTCTAGTGACTTCTTTCTCTCCTTACCATCCGATAGAGGTTTCTATACTTTTCTTATGTGCTTCTGTTTCTAAAGCACTGTAGATTACTACTTTGCAGGTTTAAATTTCCATATTAATGATATAACAGTTACTTCATATATATTTATGTAATTCACACTAATTGTCAATTTATATATTTATTCAACTAACATCTATTGACCTTCTACTATGGGTCAACTAAAGTGCTGAAGATACAGCAGTAAACAACACCAGTAAATTGCCCTCGTAGCGCATTCAAGAAGGAAGAGACAGAAAATGAACAAATAAGTGACATTTAACCTAATATATCACACGGTAATAGATATTACAGAGAAGAATCAGGCAAAGTAAAGGAGGTCTTAGTATTTAAAGAGGATATGTGTTATCCAACGTTTGTTGTTATGTTGAGTTTTTGGGAAAGACTTTATTGATAAGGAATCACTGGAGCACAACTTGAAAGCCAAGAGTGTGAGCCAAGAAGACAGCAAAGGGAAAAAATTCAAGACAGTGGGTCCATCAAGTGCAAAATCCCTGAAGTAGAAAATGACCTGGGATGGTTGACAATTATATGTTGTAGTTGGATTAAGGAGCTATGTCATGAAAGGACTTGTAGCCATTGAAAGGACATGGCTCTTTGAGTGAAGTGGAAATCCTTTGAGTGATTTTGAAGAGAGAAGTGATGTAATAACACTTACATTGATTTGTTTTAGTCTGCTGCTATGTAGAAAACAGACCATAGAAGGACAATGACGAAAGCAGGAAGACCCAGTTAGGAGGCCATTTCGTAATTCAAGCTGAAATGCTGGTGGCTGTAAGAAGTGGTCAGATTCTGGATATGTTTTTAAAGAAGAGCTGGCAAAAGCTGGTGATGATTGAATGCGAAGTTTGAAAAAAAGAGGAGGAAAGAATTACTCCAAGGTTTGAGACTCGAACAACTAGGAAGAGAGAGTTTTCAATAACTGTGATGGGGAAGATGGGTAGAAAAGTCAGACCCGGAGAGAACTTGTGGATTGATTTTATTCATGTTGAGTTAGATATGTCTGTTAAACAGCCAAGGGGAGTGTTCAGTGCTGTATAACTGGAGTTCTGGAGTTCAGCGGGAGGTCCAATAAAAATATGCAAAACTGATAAAGCTAGCATTCAGTCCTAATGTGTATGCCAAACCATAAGACTGGATTAGATCACCTAAGAAGGAGGTAAGGCTAGAAAAGATAAAAGAAAAGGCTGAAAATGGAGCCCTGGCATAGTCCAATGTTTACAGGTTAGGGAGATAAGAAAGAATCAAGACAAGATATCTAGGAATAAAAAGAAATATGTAAGATTATATGAAAGAGGCTTGCCAGAAAAAAATATGCAAATCCAGGTAAAATAAATGAATGACACACCAAGCTCTTGGATCAAAAAACTCAATGTTACAAAGATGATAGTTCCTAAAAGTTAATTTATAAATGTAATGGGTTGCTGATAGAAAGTACCAATGAGATTTTTGTAGCACTAGAACCTATGCCATCTTTGTGTGGAAAAATAGACAAGATTGGTGAAGAAACTCTCAACACAATTACAGATGCAGTGATGGAGGAATTAGCCCGATTAGGTATTAAAACCTACTTAAAGCTGCAACCTCTAAATTGAAACAATGTTTACTAGTATATACAATCAATATATAGGAATAAGGAAATCTAGAAGCAGCTTAAAATTAGTCTTTAAAAGGTGGACTATTCAAGGAAAAAAATGGAATAATCTGGTAGGCATCTGGAAAAATAAAATAAAATTGGATCTAAGACTTATACCATATTCTAAGCATAAGTTCTAAGAGGTCCAGAAATTTAAATGTTTTAAATAACAGGTCAATAAAAGCACCAGAAGAAAACTTGGGGAAATTGTTTTATAATTTGAGTAGGCATAGTTCTTCTAACCAAGATACAATTTCAACAAGTTACAAACCAAAAAGAAACTTCTGAATGGCAGGAAAAAAATTATAAACAAAGTCAAAGAACAATAGCAAAAGTGAAAAATATGTTACAGGCAGAATGACTGATCTCCAATATTTAAAGAGCTCCTAGGAATTGATAATAGCAATAACCTAATTTTTTAAAAAAACTGGTAAAGAATAAAAACAAATAATTTGCATTAAAAGAAATATAAATTTTAAACATATAAAGAAATATTCAACTTTAACTAGAAAAACACAAGTTAAAACTAGTTGCCATTTTCTACTTATGAGAATTAAAAAATTAAAAATTCCATAGTATGACTTCTTGGAAAGATGATGGGGAAACAGGTACTCTTATATATTGCTAGAAGTTTAAATTGTCACAATCCCTCAGAAAAGAAATTTATCAATATCTAAAAAAATAATAATTGCCTTTTTTCTTTGACCTAGGAGTTCTGCTTCTAGAAATCGATTCACATATTCTTACATACATACAAAATAGTATATACACAAGTTCATTTATTGCAGCATTGTAAATGTAAAAGTGTGGAAACAATCTAAATGTTCATCAATAGAAAAGTGGTAAAATAAATTATATGGTACCCCCATTCAATTGGACACTAGAAACTTGTTAAAAAATAATTGAAAAACTACTATATGCTGATATAAAATGGCCTGCAAAACACATCATTAAGTAAAAAAAGAACTATGCAGCAGTCAGCATGATATTCTACATTTATGTAGAAAATTGAGGAAAATAAGAATATTTATTTGCATTTTTATGTGTTATACAAATAAACCGAACTAATACACAAGAAAGAAATAATAATTGGGAAAAGAGAGTGGAAATTGTGTAGAAGAGAGATTGGGGTAGATGGAAGAGTTTTCACTACGTATAGAATATATTTTAAACTTTCTGAAGTATCAGTCTATTATATATTGAAAATATTTAATTAATAAAAGAAGCAGAGTTGAAATTTACAAATAATATTTTGGAAGGCATCTATTATTGATATAATAAGAATTTAGGAAGATTAAGTAAGAGAATGGTAGAAGAATTGGAAACATTAAGTATAGTCAACTCTTCAAAGAGTTCTACTATAAAAGAAATGGGATAGTAGCTGGAAGGGAATATAAGACAGGACAAGGTATAGCAAGTTGTATACTTATGGGAATAATCTAGTTGAAATAACAAATTTGGTCATGCAGATAAGAGAGACATTCTTAAGAGTGATATGCTATAGTGGGTGAGAAGAAATGGAACCTAGCATACAAATCATGATTGACATGTTTTTGATATTTGTCCATGTTGATGGACATAGCTCTTGTTCTTGCTCATTCATTGTACTGAATATAGTTTATTTATATAAATATACCATTATAGCATTTATCCAGTCCTCTATTGAAAGATATTTGGGTTGCTTCCAGTTATTTACCATCATCAATGATATTATTAAGAATATTCTTTTATGCATTTTTTACAGTATTCATACTAAATCCCAAGGTTTAATACTTTGAGAGTACAATTGCTGGATTATCTAGCATGATCATCATCAACGTTCCTTGATAACGTTCAAATTACTCATTATTCTCCAAATTGGTTGTAGCAATTTACCATTTATCTTCTTCTTCTTCTTTTTTATTTTATAGAAATGGCGTCTAGCTCTGTCACCCAGGCTGGAGTGCAGTGGCCTGTCCTCGGTTCACGGCAGCCTCAACCTCCAGGACTCAAGCAGTCCTCCCACCTCAAACCCCTGAGTAGCTGGAACTACAGGCACAGGCCACTGCATTCAGGTGATTTTTGTACTTTTTGTAGCGATAGAGTCTCACTATTGTTGCCAAGGCTGGTCTCAAACTCCTGGGCTCAAGTGATTCTCCCTCTTTAGCCTCCCAAAGAGCAGGGATTGTAGATGCAAGCACCGACCCTGGCTGCAGTTTATATTCCTAGCAAGTAGCTTGTTGGTTTTCTATTACTCTACGCTCTCCCTAAACTTTGAATCTCATGAGCATGAAGTAGTATCTCCTTGTAGTTTTAATTTATATTTACCTGATCACTAATAAGTTTGACTATCTTTTCTAATATTTATTAGACATTTGAGTGTCCTGTCCTTTGAAATGCCATATTTGACCATTTTTCAATTTATTTGTCTTCTTCTTACCTAATTTTAGTATTTCTCTATATATTTTAACACCAGTTCTGTGAAATAATATCTGACATTACTAAGTGCTTTATGACAGGCCTGGCCTTGTTTTGGGCACCATATGTTAATTAACCCATTTGATCTTGATAACAGCCTTAAAAGATGGAGAAATTTATTATCTCCAGTTTGTGTATAGGGAACTGAAGCACACAGATGTAGCATAACTTGCCCAAAGTTCTCCAGGTTATCAGTGGTGAAATCTGGCTTGAACTCTGATAATTTAGTTCCAAAGAATAATTCTCACTGCTTCTCAATCCTGCTTTCACTCTGTATATTGAAAAGATCTCTCAGTCTCTGGCATGCCTTTCTATTTTTTTTATGTTATCTGTTCATACGCAGACTTTTTCTCTTTTTTTAACTTACTCAGATCTATCCATGTCCTCCTTATTTTTTAAAAAATCATTTCATTATCTTAGGATCATGATGATATTATTATTTAATTTATTTAAAAGTTTTCAAGTTTGCCTTGGACATTTTGGTCAGACTCCCCCACCCTGTCCCACTTTAGAATTAATCTTTTCTCTTTGTATGTGGCTTGGTATAGGGTTCTATCATTATTACTATATTCCATGTGGATTATGTATTTCTCCATCAGCATTTATTGCTTAGTCCACTGGCTTATCAAGTCACCTTTGTCATATGTCAATATAAGGATTCTTTTTCTGGCTCTCTGTTCTGTTCTCTTTGCCTGTCTGTCTGCCTCTGCATAATACACACCATCTTAATTTCCAAAGCTTTCTAAGTTTTGTTATCTGTTAGGACTTGCCCCTCCTAACTTTTCTTCCTTATATTTTCCTTACTATTTTTTGGACTTTTTCTCTTCTACATTAACTTTACAAACCGCTGATTTAGTTCCTGAAACACTCCGCTTAGATTGTTACTGAACTAGCTTTGAAATATATTACTTGCCTGGAATTTATGTCACTGCAATATTGAGCCTACATTTAAATTAACACCATGTAGTGTTCCTTTACTTATTAGCTTCCTTTCTGTTATTAAGAATTTTTTAAATTCTTACATAAATTCTGAGAGATTTTTGTGATATTCATATTCAACTTTACGTGCCTTTAATATGTTGTAGTTTAAAAATGTGTTTTTCTATGATATTGTCTAAAGGGTTATTGTAAAAGAAAGCCATTGAGTTGAGTATGTTGGGTTCATATCTAACAATTTAGCATTCATATTCGTTGTAATAGTGTGCATATTATCTAATTAAATAATAATTATACTGCCTAAGAATATATTCTACCTTTTTCTTTTTTTTTTTTTTTTTGACGCAGGGTCTTCCTGTGTCACCCAGGCTGGAGTGCAGTGGTGAAAACATGGCTCACTGTAGCCTCAACCTCCCAAGTGAGCCTTAACATCCGAGCCTCAAGCAATCCTCCCACCTTGGCATCCTGAGTAGTTCAGACTACAGGCACATACCACCATCACACTCAGCTAATTTTTTGCATTATTTTGTAAAGACAGCATTTTGGCATGCTGCCAGCTGGTCTTGACCTCCTGGGCTCAAGTGATCCACCAGCCCCAGCCTCTCGAAGTGCTAGGATTAAAGGCATGAAGCTTTGTTCCCACTCCCAACCGATCTCCTCCTTTCTAATTCTTACCATTCTTTATTCTTTGTTTTGCCCTATTATAATGACTGGGATGTTAAGACAATATTGAATACAAAGGTTGAGGGCAGCCATTATTATTTGCTTCTTAAGTGAGAATGCTTCCAGAATCTTAACACTAAGTATGATGTTTACTACAAATTTTTAAACATGTATTTTCATATCAAAATCTACTTTGTCAGGAATTAAATTGTATAAAGCTTCACTTTATTCTTACTTTGTAAAGCATTTTTATCATGAATTAGAGGTAAATTTTTATCAATTTTTTACTTTTGAATTAATTGATATAATATGTATTCCATTACTATATTCTGTTAATGTTATATCTTCCTCCCTTTCACAGAATACTCAGCCATAATATGTTTTAATACATTTTAATTTGTCAATTTTTAATTCATATATTTTTACATCTATATTGTTAAATGACATTGGTTAATAATTTCTTTTCTTGTACTGTTCTTATCATGGACTTTATTGTCTTTATCAAGGTTATATTTGCCTTGTCTCTTTTTCAATTCTCTGGAGAAGTCTATTAAAAGTGAGAATTATTGTTATATGAAAGCCTGTTAAAACCCATTTATAAAACAAGGCAAATGGACCTGTGGAGACAGTACTCCATTCTTAGTTGCTATTATTTTATTCATTTTTCCTATTCTTGAGTTAGATTTGGTCACTGACAAAAATATTAACAAAATAATAAATAATAATATTTATCAAGCACTTAATATTTGCCTAGTGGTGTTCCATGCATGTTACAACCATTATTATTTTTATCTTTATATCAGCTCTGAGGTGCTATGATTATCCACATTTTTCAAATGAGAAAACTGAGAGTTTAATTAATTTGCTCAAGATCACACCATGAGTAAGAAGTAAGCTGACATTCAGACCTAGGAAATATGACACAGAGGTTACACTTTTAATCATTATACCATGCTGCTTCTAAAGAGAAATAAAAATAAACATTTTTTTTCTAGAAAATTATTTCTTTCCCTAAGTATCTGAATTTACTGAAATAAGGTTGTTGATATTTTCTCAGGAGTTTTCAGGCTCCAATGCATTCACCCTTGCCCCCTTTCCATCCCCAGTCTTGTTGATTTGTGCCTGTTATTTTTTAGATGAGTATTGATTGAAGTTTGTTGATTTTATTAAGCTTTTTAAACAATAAGTTTCTGGTTTTGCTGAAACTTGGTATTATTTGCTTTTCACTTTATTAAAATATGCTCTTATCTTTTTTCCCTCAACTGCCTTTAATTTATTATGTGATTCTCTTTGCATCTTCTTACATTGAAAGTTTAACTCATTTATTTTTTATTCTTCTTTTTAAATAAATGTACTTAAAGGTGTACATTAATTACAAATATGGCTTAAACTGAGTCACAAAAGTTTTGATATGTATTTTTATTGTCATTAATTTTAATTATTTCCTAATATCTATTTGATTTCCTTCTTTAATCAATACTAAATATTTAAGTTAGTAAATTTATGTGGGTTGTAGGAGATACATTTTCCTACTGTTTTCTAGTATTCAGAGGAGGTAGCATACTATTTTTTCTTGAAATTATGTAGTGACTGGTATTTTCTTGAAATTTTGTAGTGACTGGTATTTTAAAGTAGTACATAAATGAGTTTTTATAAATGATCCATTTGTACTTGAAAAAATATGTATTCCCTGTTTTGAGAAATTTTAATATATTTGTTACATCAAGCCTATTAATTGTACCTTTTTTTTTTTTTTTGAGACAGGGTCTTGCTCTGTTTCCCAGGCTGGAGTACAGTGGCATAATCATGGCTTACTGTGGCCTCGAACTCCCGGGCCCAAGAGATCCTCCTACCTCAGCCCTCCAAGTAACTGGGACTTCAGGTGCTTGCCACCATGTTTGGCTAATATTTATAATTTTTGTAGAGACAGAGTTTCCCCATGTTGCCCAGTCTGTTTCAAACCCCTAGGCTCAAGCAATCTGCTCCCCTTAGCCTCCTAAAGTACTGGGATTATAGGTGTGAGTGATCATGCCTTGTCATAATTATACATTCTTGTACAAGCCTTTTTTATAGACATGTATTTTCATTTCTTTTGGGTGAATACCTAGGAGTATAATTTCTGCTTCACGGGATAGTTATGTGTGTAGCTTTATTAGACACTGCCATTAGCTTTCAAATGTGGCTATACCATTTTAAATTCCCACCAGCAATGCATGAAGTATTTTGTCCCATATCCACATCAACACTACCTATGGTTAATCTTTTTACTTTTAGCTAGTTGCAGTTCATTGAAATTTTCCTTTTCTTTTTCCTAACTAATGAAAATGAATATCTTTTCATATGCTTATTGGACATTTGCAGATCTTCTTAAATATCTATGGAGTCTTTTGCCCATTTTTTAATTGGGTTATATATTGGATAGTAAGAATCCTTTATATATGCAGCACAGATGTTCTCTTCTCCCAGTGTGTGCTGGCATTTTGATTTTCTTAAGGATACCTTTTGATGAGCAAAAGCTTTTAGGTTCTATATAATATTGTTTATAAGTGTTGATAAATCTTTGTCTACCCTTAGGTTGCAAATTTTTTTTCTAGAAATTTTATAGTTTTAACTTTTGCATGTATATCTGAGATTCATTTTGAATTAATTTTGTGGTGAGGCAATTAATTATAGGAAGTCCTCCTAGTCTTCCTCTACAAAGTGCAGTGCGGGGAATCTAATTTCCTTGAACTTTGAGCTATCCTACAAACAAAGTATGCAGACAATAACATTTTACACATTTGATGTCTAGAAACATCAAAACTATAATATTAGCTAATCCAATTGCTGTTAACTGCTGTATTTTTTTCCTAACATCATTTTCTCTCTCAAAACTCCATTCAAATGTTACCTCTCCTATGAATTATTTTTTATCAACAGATTAGAGAAGGAATGACACCTTCCTCTAAACTCCCAAGACACTTCACCCCTGTGCTTCTTCAGGAGCATAGTTCTTCCTGCCACATAGCAGAGTTATTTGTTATTTATTTAATTTTGCTACAGATGAAAAGCTCCTTGAGGGCAGTTCCCTTGGCTTATTTATCTTGTAATCTTGAGGCCCTGGCAGAGGAAGTCTTCTGTTCATTTTTATGAGATGCATGGATATACTGGCAATTGATATTCTGTGGATGACAACAGCTGGCATTCTCTTGTGGGAAAACAAATCTTTATTTCATTCTGGATTTCACCATTCAACCTTACTGATATTTCTAAATAAGAAAATAATTCATTTTATCAAATACAAAGATAACAACTGAGTATTTACAATGAGTTGCTCATAGGGAATATTTAAGAGAAAAAGAAAATGGCCATATGGCCATGTGAACTAGGAGTCAGTTTTTATAACATGTGAAGCTTTTATCCTCCTCTTACAAACATCCTGTTGGTAATCATTGTAGTTAACAACCACTCCTTAATAAACATTTATTATCAACCAAGCACTGTGTAAGTGTTCTCTGAATACTATTTCTCCTTCAATCCTTATAGCAATCTTGTGAAATAAATAGGATCATATCATAATTCCCATTCACTCCTGAGAAAACTGATGTTTAAAGAGATTAAATAATATACCCACAGTCACAGAGCCAGTTGGTGGTAGAGTCTGGATTTGAACTTAGGCCATCTAATTCCGGAGTTTGTGCTCTTAACCATTACCCAAGAGGCCCTCCTATTATTGCCATGAAGCTAGCTGCCTGGCAAGAATGCGTGCTAAAATTAAGCCTGTAGAGCAATTATTCTGTTATTTTAGTTCCATCACACATAAGATTTTAAATATCTGGAACGCACATTTGGGCTTGTACAAATAGTTTCTTTTTAAAATTTAATTCTTCAAGATTAAACTGACTGAAGTATGCTTCAGTTATGTTACTTTCTCTAATAAAAAAAAGTGAAACATTTGTATAAAATAATTCTGAATGTAACATTTTGTGCGTGTGTTTAATTCTGAACTCTACCCCTACCCTTAAACAATCCTGACATTTTCGTGGCATAAATTTCCCTTAAAGTTTGCCTTATCACGGTCTACACAGAGTTAGAGGCTATTTTTCATTGTGATTTTCAGACAGAAGGTATAACTCAGAGTGCAGAAGGTAGGGAGGTTCCTATCTCGAACTGCAGGGTGAAGGGAGCCATCAAATAGGTGTTTATTAGAAAAACTCTACTATCTTATTCCTGGGGTCTGTGGATCCAGTAGAAAGAACAAAGAGAAAGATAATTTCAAATTCGATATCCCATGTTGATAGAAGTTCTTTTTTTTCTTAACGAAAAAAAAACTGAAAAAAAGAAACTGATGCTTTACATGACTTATTGTTAAGGACATTTGAATCAGTTGGGAAAGTGTACATATCTATAATTCAACAGTAGTTATATCTGAGTATATCACACCCACACACAAAATCCATCTGAAGGAGAATGCAATTGCCTGTAATGCGTATCTACTCTGTAAGGAGTTCTGGAGCTCCAATATGTCTCATTGCACATTTATGCCTTTTGCAATCAATGGGTTGCCTGTAATTATTGATTTTGATATAGTGTATCTGGGTGATGAGAGAATTGCCCAAATCCAATGCATAATTTTATGAAGGTGTTAAACTGTGAGAATAATATGTTTGTAGCTGCAACTAGTGAGGGCTATGAGAAGAGTTTAAAAGCCAGTCATATTTCCCAGCACTCAACTGGCTACACAAGACACAGGAAATTTGTTTACAGATCTCAGTGGGAATGTCTCTGTAAGTCTGATGAAACGTGTAGTGTGTGGCCACAGAGCAGCCTGAAATGTCAGGTCAGGGAAAATTTAATTATAGCAGATGGCATAAATGATATAAAATTCAGGGCCTCTAGTTTATATATGAGTAAGCATGGAAGAATTGAATGTTTGCATGTATTGCCCCAGAACATGACTAGACTATGTGAGATTATTGTAATTGGTTTCTAATCTATGGCCAGATTAGCAATTTAGAAGGTTGTAGGTAGATGATAGCTTCTCAGTAGTTAACTGACTGACAATACTCCTTCTGAATGCTTTTCAAAGTGGCTATCCCTAAATGTTACAGCTCTTGTAGAATTTTTCTAGTGGGTTTTCTGTTTTTTATTGGGAAGCCACACCCACTTCCCAACCACCCCCTACCAAAAAAACAAAAAAAAAAAAAAAAAAAACCGGGAAAAGAAAAAGGATATCCCTAGAGAACACTGGTTTTTCATCATTTTTTTCTACTAAGCTAAATAATCACTAACATGAGTTCTTTCATTATTGGCCCCACCATTCATCCTATATCATTAACCATATTTGGGTTCATATTGACTAGCCTAACACTACTATTGTGAATAGAAAATAAATAATATAAAGATAAAAGAGAAAAAAATTTCTAGAAGTCTATAGGTTTTAAATCCAAATTTCTGAGAATTTGCAATAAGTTTTATTTTTAAGTAATTAAAGTAATATATGCTTATTACAGACAAACTGGAAGCTAATTTAAAAATTAAAAAAAATATAAAAATCACTTATAACTCCGCCATCCAAAATTAATACTCTAATATTTTAGTATATTTTCTCCTGCTTAATTTACAAAATTATATAGGTTATCCAATGTTATGTCACTTAAAATTGGGACATATTAGCCAAAAATATTGTGAATATAATTTATAATTATTTTATTCCATGAATAGACTATAATTTTCCAAATTACATTTCATTTTGGAGGATACTAATTTTTTCCCAGATTACTTTTAGTATCATCAAGTCATCAGAACATCAGGGGAAACAGGGTTTTTTTTTTAATCTATTTGCAGGGAGGAGTGAGAACAGAATACAACTTGAGACAAAAAAAAAAATAACGACTTTTGTTTTTGAACAAAACATTTAAAAAATCCTTTGGTTTAAAAACTAAGGTAGGTCTAGGGCAAAGTTTAGAATGGGATGTCAAAATTAAGAAATCTAAACAGTTCTGCAAAATAAAGTGAAATTACATTTCCTCTAAAGGAAAGGGTTTTGAAAAAAAATAAATTACTTGGAGCAGCTCTCTGTGGTCCTCACAGAAAAGAGTCAAGGCTGGGGGAAGAATTCTATGAGGGTGAAGTTGCTAGGACGCAAGGAAGAAAGGACAGAGAAGGAGACTTTGAAAGGAGAGACCAGGGCCCCTTAGCATGGCTGCAGTGCAGAGTCCAAGGAGAGACAGTCAGGAAGCAACTCCTGGATGGCCAACGAACTCTCACAGCATGGATGTGGCCTGTGCATTTTTAAACAATTTTCTATCTTGCGTTGTAAATCCTTTCCACCACTCTAAATTCTAAATGCTAGGAAAAATGATGGAAAAGGCATGAAAATGGACCAGCAAAGCTTACATGACATACAGAGGCAGAGATGAGATGTCATAGGGATTAAGGAAAGGCCTGCTACTCGGCTTTCGAAAAAGTTACAGCAGAGACAGGGTGGTATAAGTATTTCTTGTCCCCACCTAATTCCTCTATTTAGGCATTTTGAAAAGTCACTGGGACTTTCTGCAGCTAATGTGAGTGAAAGCTTGGCTTATTTAACTTGCATATTAAAACCAAATGGTAATCCCAGATAGTTGGAGGACCCGGGAATCTTTGGGTTACATGAGAATCAACACATTGGTTTATTACACCCAATTTTTTTTTCCTTATGTTATATTCTGAAAAGGGAAATGACTAATTCAAGAGCTACAGTTTTAAGATTCTTACAGCATATTACCAAGGTACTTTCTCGCTTATACCAATTTATAATCCCACAATCGCTGGACAAGAATGCCTAAAGATACTGAATATACTAAAATATGAAAGAGCGATGTTGTTGCCAATGATGTCAAGATCCATCTAGAGATTTTCTAGATGTTTACACTCTCTCATTTAAGACTGACAAGGTAAATCAGACATTAATGCAAAGTGATTATTTCTTAATTGAGGGCCTCAGTATGTCATGAAAGAGTGAAACACCCAACACCTAAAATTAATAATGATGAGAAAAAAAGTGCCTTTAACCAAAATTGGCCAGCGATGCTTTTAGCTTACCAACAGTTCACAACTTCTGGTTTTACCTTAGAAGTGAGTAAAGAAAATGTGAATTGTGATTCTTGCTCTTTGCAATTCACTGCTGTGTTTCTTCTCCTTTCCCAGGGTCTATTTCCAGAAAAAAAAAAAAAAAAAATCTGACAGCTGAGCATTCTTAAGAAATCACATAATTAAAGGAGGCAAATATGAACTTGGATTATGAAGCACAAATTAATCCACAAATGAATATTGTAAAAAATAATACACTGGCTTGTTATTTTCTTCATGGGTGTAAACATCAGTGTTATTCTGCTAACCGCTTTTTGAAAATATACATGACAGAAAAAGAAATAGTAGCAGGACCCTGGAGCTTCCACAAAACAGTAAGATTTATCTACTCTTTTTAATCAACACTGTTCTTTTCACCAAGCCCAAATCCACATGTTCTAAAGCCTACTATTTTCTCTGGTAGTTTAAAAGGTAATAAATATCTATTTGGTCAGCCTGGTGACAGGGTGCAGGTTGCAGCTCAGACCAGGAGAGGTTTTCCTAACATTTTATTGAAAAGGTTCTGTTTCTCCTAAACACTCTTACTTGGAATAGCTTTTACAGAAAAAAAAAAGAAAGAAAGTTGGTTTTTTAATGCAATATCTGAAGAGAAGGGGAAAAATAAAAAGAAAACAGTATTTTTTGGAAACAAACTTTTATTTGGTCAAAACCCGTATGGCAATACAAGATAATGTAGACAGTTTTGTTTTAGCAAGAGTAATTGTCAAAAGTCTAGCAACTTTGAACATTCATAAATCATTCCAGTTCCCCGAGGGTTTTATAAGTTTTGATTGTTCAAAGATAAGAAAGATCTGGCTCAACTCTAGAGACATTTGGTGTTTTGTATTTTGTTTTGTGTCTGAAAGATAGATGTGTGAACAGGGGTGGTTACTATGAGTCCCTAATCATGTATTTGGACACATGAATGGGATTTAACAAATTGTCTCGCACAGGATCGGCAAATTCCCATGGTACTAATCAGTAATCAATTTCCCAGAACCCTAGCTCATAGCTGCTCCCGGCCCCACCTCTGCATGTATAGAAACTGAGGTTACTACATTTAAAAAAAAGGGCAAATCTTAATGTACTCTCCAAATCCCTTTTGGGACTGTGATTAAGCCCAATAATTAGGCCCTACATAATTTTGTATATTGAGCCAGGCACAGTGGCTTACACCTGTAATCCCAACACTTTGGGAGGCTGAGCCAGTTGGATCATGAGGTCAAGAGTTCGAGGCCAGCCTGGCCATGTGGTGAAATTTCATCTCTGCTAAGAATACAAAAAATTGCCAGGCATGATGGTTCGTGCCTGTAATCCCAGCTATTTGGGAGGCTGAGGCAGGAGAACAGCTTGAACCCCGGAGGCCGAGGTTGCAGTGAGCCAAGATCACACCACTGCACTCCAGCCTGGGTGACAGAGCAAGACTCTGTCTCGAAAATAATCATAATAATTTTGTATATCTATGGATTTTTATTCTTAATATATCTCCTCCTTCCACTTACTACTTCCAACTATCCTTCAACTTCTTAGCTTCTTTGTGTTCAGACCCCTCAAATGTCATTTATACAAGT
Organism: Sapajus apella; assembly: GCF_009761245.1. Taxonomy (NCBI): domain Eukaryota; kingdom Metazoa; phylum Chordata; class Mammalia; order Primates; family Cebidae; genus Sapajus; species Sapajus apella. The sequence goes on from NW_022437001.1 coordinate 4,073,903, forward strand.
GAAGCCGGCCTTCTTCATTAAAGACATATGTTCTTATTAATATGTTTAAAGTCAGAAAGTAGAAGGATCTCCAGGTTATGTTGTCTTACAAGCTATCATTTTCTCTTTGCATTTGCAGTATGAATTAGGGAATATATGCCCAAAATGTGCCTGTATGGAAACACTTTCCACTCTTAGCTTTTCATTATGGCTTTGTAAAAAACTTAATAAAGATAGCTACTCTTGTGTAATTTAACTTTCCAGCATGCCCACCAAAGTTGACTGTTAGGGTTTTTTATGCCACTACATCCATTCATCCTCACATCATCCTCTTAATCCAGCTTTATGGGATATTTTTGGAAAAGATGAAGACATCCACATTTCCAAAGCCAGAAAAGTGGTGCATAGGAGAGCAGGAGACAGAAGATTATAATTTTTGCTGCGTTTTTTCCCAAAAATACTTCAAACAGAAACTATCTTATTCTTTTATGTGTATATTGCCCATTCTAAATAATTCAATGTTTTACCTGTGGTGACCTGCACTTGTTGAAAGTCTTCGATGAGCTATTCAAACTGATAAGAGTAATTCCTTTAAGTTCCTTTGACATTTTTGCTTTGGGAGGAGGGAATGGTAGACATAAGGGGTTAAAGTAATAGGCAATGACCTAGAAAGGTAGTTATTCAGAGAAAATGCCAGGCATAGAACTGTGTGGGCCTTAGAAATGTGTGGTACAGGTGCCAGTACAGTAAATACATTTGGTTCCAATTTCTTCACATCATGTATTACTGTCTGACTCTCAGGTGACCTTTAGCACAATACTAGAGGTGCCAAGGAAATAATAAAAGTGCCAGGAGGGGGCCAACACCCAGCAACAACATCGCAGCCTATGAGTCAATGAAGCCTGCTTGACCAGGTCTTTAATGAGAGTGCCTACAAGCACCACTGTTTCTATCTCAGAGTCTGGAACTTAAGCAGGAGTCTACTAGCACAATCAACTTCCCCTCTCATCTTACGGATTCAAATGGAAATAATGAGAGATATTATAGATTAAAAGCCAAGTGCATAAAAAAGTGACAGTTTGTGTCATTGTATTAGTCCATTTTCATGCTGCTGATAAGACATACTCAAGACTGGGAAGAAAAAGAGGTTTATTAGACTTATAGTTCCACAGGGCCGGGAGGCCTCACAATCATGACAAAAGGCAAGGAGGAGCAAGTCATGTCTTACATGGATGGGGGCAGGCAAAAAGAAGAGAAAGCTTGTGCAGGGAAACTCTGCTTTTGCAAACCATCAGATCTCATAAGACTCATTCACTATCACAAGAGCAGCACAGGAAAGACCTGTCCCCATGATTCAGTTACCTCCCACTGGGTCCCTCCCACAACACGGGTGGATCTCAAGATGAGATTTGGGTGATGACACAGCCAAACCACATCATCTGATCCTGGCCCCTACCAAATCTCATGTCCTTGCATTTCAAAACCAATCATGCCTTCCCAACAGTAACCCAAAGCCTTAACTCATTTCAGCATTAACTCAAAAGTCTGCAGTCCAGGTCTTGTCTGAGACAAGGCAAGTTCCTTCCACCTATGAGCCTATAAAATCAAAACCAAGTTAGTTACATCCCAGATACAGGGAGGGTACCAGCTTGGGTAAATGCAGTCATTCTGAATGGGAGAAATTGGCCCAAACAAAGGAGATACAGGCCCCATGCTAGTCTAAAATCCAGCAGGGCACTCAAATGTTAAAACTCCAAAATGATTTCCTTTGACTCCATGTCTCACATCCAGGTCACGCTGATACAAGGGGTGGGTTCCCACAGCCTTGGGCAGTTCTGCCACTGTGGCTTTGCAGGGTTTAACCCCCTCCTGGCTGCTTTAATGGGCTGGCATTGAGTGTATGCAGCTTTTCCGGGCACACAGTCCAAGCTGCCGGTGAATCTACCATCCTGGGTCTAGAGGACAGTGACCCTCTTCTCACAGCTCCACTAGACAATGCCTGAGGAGAGATTCTGTGTGGGGGCTCCAACCCCACATTTCTCTTTATCACTGACTTAGCAGAGGTTCTCCATGAAGACTCTGCCACCAAAGTAGACTTCTGCCTGGGCATCCAAGTGCTTCTGCATTCTCTGAAATTCCACATCCTCTGAAATTAGGCAGCGGTTCCCAAACCACAATTCTTGACTTCTGTGTGTTCACAGGCTCAAAACCACGTGGAAGCTGCCAAGTCTTGGGGCTTACACCCTCTGAAGTCATGGCCAGAGCTTTACATTGGCCCATTTTAGCCATAACTGGAGCAGATGGGACTCAGGACACCAAGTCCCTAGGTTGTGCACAGTACAGGGGCCCTGGACCCATGAAACCATTGTTCTTGCTAGGCCTCTGAGTCTTTGATGGGAGGGGCTGACATGAAGACCTCTGACATGTCCTGGAGATATTTTCCCCATTGTCTTGGGGGTTAACATTCAGCTCATTGCTTATGCAAATTTCTATGGCCTGCTTAAATTTCTCCTCAGAAAATGGGATTTTGTTTTTTATCACATTGTCAGGCTACAGATTTCCCAAACTCTTATGCTCTGCTTCCTGTATAAAACAGAATACCTTTAATAGTACCCAAGTCACATCTTGAATGTTTTGCTGCTTAGAAATTTATTCCATCAGATACCCTAAGTCATCTCCCTCAAGTTCAAAGTTCCATTAATCTCTAGGGCAGGGCAAAATGCTAGCAGTCTTTTTGCTAAAACATAACAAGAGTCATCTTTGCTGTAGTTCCCAAGAAGTTCCTTATCTCCATCTGAGACCACATCAGCCTGGACCATATTGTTCATATCACTATAATCATTTTTGTCAAGGCCATTCAACAAGTCTCCAGGAAGTTCCAAACTTTCCCACATTTTCCTGTCTTCTTCTGAGCCCTCCAAACTGTTCCAACCTCTGCCTGTTACCCAGTGCCAAAGTTGCTTCCACATTGGGAGGTATCTTTTCAGCAGCGTGCCACTCTGCTGGTACCAATTTACTTTGTTAGCCAGTTTTCATGCTGCTGATAAAGACATACCCAAGACTGGGAAGAAAAAGACATTTAATGGACTTACACGTCTTCTGTATGGCTAGGGAGGCCTCACAATCATGGCAGAAGGCAAAGAGAAGAGAGAGCTTACCCAGGGAAACTCTCATTTTTAAAATCATCGCATCTCATGAGACTCATTCACAGGAAAGACATGACCCCATGATTCAATTACCTCTCCCTGGGTCCCCTCCACAACACATCAGAATTCAAGATGAGATTTGGGTGGGGAAACAGCCAAACTGTATCAGTCGCCTTCAGATACTGCATCCCATCAGTATCCCAGAACTCTTACCTAAACACATACTAAATATTTGGGCAGCATGGAGTGAAAGATATTAGAGAACAATTCATCTGTAGATAAGACAGGCCTTGTTAGACATACCACACTGACGGTACAACCTGTATGTAAACACAAACAGGTCCAAAGTCAAGGTTGATATCCCTTTTGTTTCTTCTAGAGATGGAGTCATTATAAAATTTAGACAGGTCAAATATTAACATACTGATTTACATCAAGAAAGCCAGTGTAGAAATATCTCATCTCCACCTACATGTGTGCACAGACACACAGAAACATATACAGCATACATTGTTTTTATTTTACACTTCTCTCTAGAGAGTGATGATAAACTGTCATTTTTATCAAAGTCCCTTTTCGATCAACATATAGAGCATTCCAAAGGTATTGAAAGGTGAGGTGTTCTGTGGTTGTTGTTTTACATACATTTACATCAACAAGAACAAAACCATTTTGCATTCCTCTTGAGAGGCAAGAATTGCAGTGTGCCCTGGTTCGTGTTTAGTACCTGTTCTGGCAGCATTTCTATTTCAGTGATACCTGGAACCATCAGCTGAGAGGCTCCTGGAAGCCAAGATCTTGCTTTTAGCCTGTAATTCATTTTTATTTCCTTTCATTTTACTTAAATGTGCTTAAACTGTTGAACAGAACATACTATTACTTGTAAAAACCTGAGGGCCTTTAACCCAGAACTCTCTAATTCATTTTTTTCCTACCACCAGAGAGGGAAAATAGAAATACAAAAACGAAAAATATTGTTACCTTAGCTCACACAACCTTGCAAAGGTTTTCATTTGTTTGTTTAAGAAGAGTCATGAGCAGGAAAATCTCAACATACTACCTAACTTACATCAAATCTCTGCTTCTGAACCTGACAACAGATCTAACCTGCCAGAGGGAAGACATAATAGGAGCCAGGAAATGGATTTGTCATTTCACTTGGGGGTGAGGTAGGGCGGGCAATAAAATACCTATGCAGCTCATCATCTTACATTTGAACTTTCCAACAAATTATAAACCCACAAGTTTAGTTTTTAATATAATAAGATTGGCATGCACAAAAGGAAACCCAAATAATTATCAAGATAGAATAGCAGGTCTCTTCCATGACTAAAATAAATCAGACTCACCACTGTTCACTGCTGTTCAGTGCTCTTTAGACTGGAACTATATTTCCTAGAAAGATGAATCAGAATCATAGAAATGCAAGCCTAAAAGAGAACTTAGAGAGCAGCTAGTTCCTTCCTCTACAGTTGTCCAGCAATGGAGTCTGCACTCAACTTCACAGGTCCTGATTTCTTGTCAAGCACTCTCATTAAGGTGCCTTGATCTCAATTATGTATTCGTATTTGTTTGCCTTGTTTTATTTTAAATGCCAGTGTGTCCCTTCTTTATTTCTTGATCCTACTTCCTATTGTTGAATACCGTAACTCTTTACCTAGATGAAATTAGGATGGATTTGTTTAAGTCTTCATATGGTAATGTCAAAAACAGTCAAGACCTTGGTATCTTCAACAAATTATAGTATAGCTCATGTTTAGTTCATTCACAAAGAATCTGGTCCAGCATCATAATTACCTCTTTGTTACCTTGGTGCAGGACTGCTGCTCTAGGCAACAATTTTGCCAAAGCAATAAGATTCGGATATTGAGGGGGAGAAAGAACTGCTATCTTTACAGTTGTTTTCCTTCTTTGAGCCATGGTTTGCAGTCTTTGGTTTACTCATCTCTTGTTGGAGTGGGTAATATCTAAATTTGGGTACTTCCTGCCCACGTATCTGTCAGGACATTGAGTTCTGCAGCATGCCTCAATGGCTGTCATCAACAAGGGTCCACCTGACATGCTCATTCAACATGGAGGTCCTCCAGAAGGAAAGGCCACAGTGCATCCATAGTTCAGTCAGTTCCTATGATAACTAAAGAAATTAAAATGTATTTGAGAACTTCAATGTTTCCATACCACAATCAGAAATAAAAGATAGCATAGTAAAAAAAGAATACAAAATAACAAGGACTTATTTGTAGTACATTAGTTATATCTTGCTGTTTTAAAATTTGCCTGTGAAACAATACAGAATCTTTTATCCTCTCCTTTATATTCAAAATATTTTCCCTATTCATTATCATCTTAAACATGCACTTATAAATCTTTTGTTGTTGTTGTTCTTTCTGTCTTTCTTGGTCTTAGCTTTCTCATACTCTCCTTCTCTCATTGCTGGTCTAAATGCAAAAGTTCTCTGCCATAAAACACTGGAATGGCTTATGAATTCCACTCCCTGAGTAATGCCTTTGGGTCAAGCTTCCAAGACCCCAATCCAGGCAACCAGACAAGACAGCTGATGAGACTTGTAAATATCTGCCCCAACATGGATGGCACTCTCAACTCCCAACAGGGTCAGACAGTTACAAGAACATGCTTCACATCGGTTCTCCTCACTTCCCTCAGTTCCTCCTGATGTCATTTTTGTAGACTAGTGAGATTTTCAGCTTTAGAAACATGTGTGACCCAAAGAAAAACTGGGCCTATATTCAAATGCATATCCCACTCTTTTCCCAATCCTGCATCTGCTCTGACAGACTTGCAACCATCCTCTGTCCAAAGGAGTCTGGTTATTGCAACCCAGGGTCTGTGCGGCTGGTTCCTCACTGCTCCTATTTTTGTCCCTAGAGAAGAGAAACACAGAATTCCCTATAGTCAGGTTTCCTTTTACTTAACTGCGGGAATAGCTCGCATCCTAACCCAAACCAGAAGATTCAGGAAAGTCTTTGGATCTCCCAAATGCAAATAGAACATTTATAAAACATTCCTCTCAGTCAGTCTAAGCATCCTAGGCTACCCCAAGCCACATTTCTTCAGCTACTGTCACTCTGTGCCCATGTTGGCTGTTCTTGTTAAGGAAAAGCAATGAAGGAAGGAAGGGAAAAGGGCAGAATCGGAAATCTGCCAAGGAATGAAGACACTGCTTAGAATTTCTTAATAAGGATAAATTAATGAAAGCAATTTACTGAGTGTTTTCTGTATGTCACCATTGATGAGGTTTTATGGGTATGATATCATAATTTGGCTGTCTTTGACCTGCCCCTCCTGGCCATTCTAAATTCTGCAGACATTATGCAGATATCTTGCCAGCTAAGAGAGCTGAATGCCAAAGGCCTGCTTTATTTGGGCAGAAATCAAAAGGCCTGTGGGCTTAAGGAAAGGCAGACACAGTTACTTTCCCCAAGTCCACACTGCTCAGCTGTGGCTAGACTCTGTTTGTAAATATAGCTGGAGCTTGAACGAACCTCCATCACCCACCCCCCAAAGATAAATGAATTTCTAAGCATGTTTGTACTTACAAATGCATACCATTATGCACTTCATGCCACCTTAATCCCTATTAAACTAATCTGAAGTCACGTCAGGCCATCCATCTGTAGTCAAATGGATTAGACAAGCCTATTGATCAAATATAGGAAAAGACCAAAAGCTTTTCCGTCTGGCACCCATGCATTTAAAGCGTCGTTTCACACCAATATTTGTTCTTTTTCATTCTTTTGGACGGCAGCAGATTCACAAATGAAACCAGTCCTTGAGAATAATGACTTTAAAAACTAAGGCAGAAGCCAAAGTCTGTATATTCCCTGAACACATATGAGGAAAACAAAAGTATGACAATACCACGAACTGTGTTTTAAAGAACTACTCACACTTCATGAAAAAGGAATTGGAAAACATTCAACGTAAATAATTTGGCATCAATCTCTATATTTTCCTTTATCCCCTCTACTCAGGACAATGGGAATCTTCAGGGATTTGGCAAAATTGGTGGTGACTGAATCCAAATAATACAATATTTTACAGTAGTTCCTTTGTGTTCTCATTTTGCCTTGACTATTTCCCTGTGTCTTAATGCCAGCACTGAATGGACAGATCCGAAATCCTTTATTAGTTTCATAGACTACAAATGCATTACCAACGCTGGAAAGTGGCAAGGAGTAGGTGCCTCACCACATCTCGGATTTCAAAAAATATTTATTTGGCCTCTTTAAAAGAATATTGTAGTCATCGGTGCTTCATATTGGCTTCTGCCACCTGTTTTTCTGTTTTTTGGTTTTTTGGAGGGGGAGGGGTAAATCTGGCTGCGTGGTAGTTTTTTGTTAGTTTTATTTTGTTTTTTTCTGGCCTTCCAACCTCTAAGCTCTCTGTCCTTTAGCCAGTTGAATCTGCTAACAAAATCTTAAATCGCTGCATCAGTACCTTCTCCCAAGGCTCTCATCAGGACCCTATTGCCTTTCAGATTAAAACTATAGTTTATGACTAACTATATGTGTATGTATGTCTATTGTGGCCAACCCTGTTTCATAACTTATTTCTAAACCCTCTTCTTTCATCTGTCTTTATTTACAAATCCATTCTTAAAGGAAAGTCTCTCGACATTGTTATGGATTTTGTCATGGATTTTTCAGATGATGAGAACTTTTCACGGCTGTGCGAATCAGGCAATATGGATGGGCTAAATTATCCGGGGAGGAGGAGAAAGGAAGAGTTAATAATCAATATTTTAAACAAAGAAAATTATTTTTTAGCCAGTTGCTAAACTCAGAGACATACCCTCACCCTCAAAAAGTTATGAAATAGTTAAAGCGCAAGCCCGAAGTGTGGCCCCTGGTGACAGCTAAACTTCCCTCTGTTGATTGAGCTTTGCAAATAGATGGGGCCTGGGAGGCTCCTAGAGAATAATGGTGTGTCGCATGCCTCAGGAAGCTCTGTTGAGGTGGCACTCAGAACAGAAGTTTTATTCTCCTTGCAGAAAGTTAAGAATTGAAATGGCTCCCATCACTTCTGCGTGTAGATCAAGAAGATATTCTCCGGCAGCTTTGCCAGACATATTTGGCAGGGCAATCTCTGGAGGCAAGCTGCACCCTTCAGTGTCAGCATTTGTTCAGTGGTAGAAATAGCTACAGCTGGAGGAATTTGTTTGAAGAAAACTCTGTACTTTAAAACATGAGCAATTGTTGAAGGATACTTAGTCTTCTCAGCAGTGGATCTATCCAGCAGGGAACATGGAAAGGGTAGATCTGGCCGGGACACATTTCATTTTGGGCCTGAAAAAGATGAGTGAATGGCAGGATAGTGAAAGAAAAGGTCTATTCCAGAGCTTAGCAAGTGCATCATCCTTTGCCAGTTGCTGCCTAAGCGATTCACAATATCTTGGGAAAGAGGGTTGGTCATTGACACTGAAATCATATATTTATCTCTATATTATTCAAAGTTGCCATAAATTGCTTTAATAAATTATGCATGCTTTATTTCACAATGCTGGTTCAGATCTCAACTCCTTATTTTCATTACCCCTGTAAAGACGAGTTTTAAATTGTCTCCTTTACTATATTTAAAGAGAAAAAACTACCTGGGTTCAAATTCTGGTTCTGCTACTTATAATCTATATAATCTTTTAAAAATAATTTTAGCTTTGAAGTCTCAGATTTTATAACATTAGATAAGAATAGAATTCATCTCATGATTGTTTGAGGATTAAATGGCAAGCACCATGTCTGGAACAAAGTAAGTGCTCATTTGTTTATTTGACAAATACTTACCTTAGGGCTGTGAAGACAAGAAGTCATTTGAAAAGCTGAAGCAGGGGCTGGCTTTATGAGTGTCTGACCTGGGCAGTCATACAGAGGCCAGAAGGCTCCCATGCTTGGTTTTATGCTTGTGGTTATGGTCTTGAAATTCTTATGAATTTTATCTTTGAACTTGTGTTTCGAATGTGAAGTCTGATAGAACAATGGAGCATATGTGTGGGCAATGGAGAAAGATGCAATATGTGTGTCTGCAGTTCCCAGTTCCCTTAAGCCCCATCACATACAATGTGATGCCCCATAAGCACAGAGCCCTAGAGGACTCACAATGCACAGGAGCTTGGTTAGACTCAAAGCAAGTACGAGGTAAGCTTGCAACGTCTTCAGCTGACAGCCCCTGATAGGCCGCAGTTTCTGTTTGAATCAGAATTTGCTTCGCAGACAGAAGAAGAAAGTGGCGTTCTAAGAAGCACAGATGATCCAGGAACCTTATCATAACTTTCTTACTTGTATTGCTTCCCTGTGTTAGCCAACCATTTAGGCTAAATATAGTGGCATAACAAGAAAGGAAAAGATGAGGCAACCCATAGTTCCTTTTCCTTTTATTTCTACATTTACTCTTTGAATAATCCAAAAATAGAGTATTGGTAGAATGTATATGTCTTGCAAAGTGAAAAAAAAATATCAGTTGAGTTAGCTTTGTATATAGTTGCCACTGTTCTAGTAAGTACAAAATACATATGCATGTAGGAGCCACAGAATAAGAATTGTGTAATTTCAGTGATTCCACATACGAGTTCAGTGTTCTTATCTTTGCCTTTAAAACTGGAATTGCATAATACAAAGATGAACAGTAACATTCACATGAATAATTTAAATTGCTAATTTTTCTTTACCTAGAATGACATTAAAAAGGAAATAAACACCATAACAAATTGAGATAGAGATCACAGAAAAAAGAAAAAAAAGGCTTTGTGTTTAGCTTATATACAGTTTCATTTAAAAAACACACAAAAGAAATGATATACATTCAAGTGTTCACAGGGGTTTATTTCTCGTAATACATTGTGATTAATATTTATTTCCTTTTTCTGCTTCTAAATTGTATACCATAAGCAAATTTTGGTTTTGTGTTTTCCAAAGAAAATAATATTTATTTTATCTTACGTTTTTAACAGGTAATCTTTAGAGGCCCTTTTTTGCTGCTTTTTGAACAAGGATCCCCAGATAGAACTTACATAGAAAGTATCAGCACCAACTATGTGAATATTCTAAAGGGAATCTACGAGCAAAGATAAAAAATTTGATGATGTTTAGTGTGGAAGGGCATAAGATGTCAATTAAAGTTCTTCTAGAAAGGTTGAAAGGGAATCTGACGCCATATTTGAGAAAACTAGAAATGACAAACTAATTGACTCACCTAATTAGACAACTGACAAGTGTGAGAAGTCAAATAAAAAAATCAAGCCAAAATAGCGGTAGTCTATACAGATGCTAATAGCTTCAATAATACAAAGGAATCACTCTAAATGCTTGGCAGCAAGAGAAAAACCTTGAGATAAACTCCCCAAAGACTTGACTCATGAGAGGAACCAGTTAGATGTGCTACTTATTTATCAATTCTAAAGAAAAATTAGGAAGTTACATGCATGAAAAGCACACTTCTTATTTTGGACAATGGTCCAAAATAAGATCTTTTCCTACTCTGGAGTTTTTTTTTCAATAAGCATGTGACTTTCTCAAAATCTCCTCATTTTTTAAAAGCAAAACTGTATAATATCTACCTCTTTTGGTGAAGATTAACTGGGATAATTGATTTTAAAAAGACAACAGAGCTTTATGGAGTTTTGCATGAGGAAGTCAGCTAGCTCACCCTCCAGCCCAGTCACTCAGTTTTCAAGGCAGCCTGGAAGCACTTAGGATTTAAATCATCTCTTAGGAAGGGAAAGATTTGCTGAAAGGATGTTCATTGTCACATTATTTTATTCACAATAAATAAATAAATGTCTAAACAGGTAACAAATTAAGCACATTTTGATGCATCATACAGTGGAATTCTATGTATTTATAAAAATTATATTATAGAAAAATATTTAGTGATTTCAAAAGACTATGCTATCTTGAGTACAAAAAGTAAAGTATGCAACATTATTTATAGTATGATCTCATTTTTCTTACCTATGGTTTCATTAAAAAGACACACAAAAGAAATTATATGCATTCAAGTGTTCACAGGGGTTTATCTCTCACGATACATTGTGATTAATATTTATTTCCTTTTTCTGCTTCTAAATTGTATACCATAAGCAAATTTTAGTTCTATGTTTTCCAAAGAAAAAAATATTTATTTTATCTTACATTTTTTTTTTCTTTTTTTTTGAGACGGAGTTTCGCTCTTGTTACCCAGGCTACAGTGCAATGGTGCTATCTCAGCTCATCGCAACCTCCGCCTCCTGGGTTCAGGCAATTCTCCTGCCTCAGCCTCCTGACTAGCTGAGATTACAGGCATGTGCCAACATGCCCAGCTGATTTTTTGTACTTTTAGTAGAGACGGAGTTTCACCATGTTGACCAGGATGGTCTCTATCTCTTGACCTCGTGATCCACCCACCTCGGCTTCCCAAAGTGCTCGGATTACAGGCGTGAGCCACCGCGCTGGCCTTATCTTACATTTTTAAAAGTTAATAAAAAGTACCTCAGTGTGGTGATATATGACTTATTACATGACTTACAAGTCAGATGTCTTTTGGGGCTATTTTCACATACCACAACGGTAAATATCAAATCCACAATGGCCTAGAGCCAGGGGGTCCAATCTTTTGGCTTCCTTGGACCACACTGAAAGAAAAGCAATTGTCTTGGATGGCACATAAAACACACTAACACTAATGATAGCTGATAAGCTAAAAAAAAAAAAAATCTCAAGAAAACTTCATAATGTTTTGGAAAGTTTATGAATTTCTGTTGGGCTGCATTCAAAGCCATCCTCGGTCTCATGCAGCCCATGTGCCATGGGTTAGACAAGCTTGGCATAGAGTTTCCTGCAGGAGTTGCAAACCTGACTGCCTGGAGGGGCTTGGCAAAGATATTGGTTGCCTAGCGTGGAGAGCTGAAGAGAACATGCTCTTTCAAAAGACATTCAAATTCAAAATTTGTTAAAACACTGCAGACCAAACAGAATGTGTCTCATCTGTACTGCTAACTCTCGCATATTCAAAAATAAGTCCTTGATCTCCCCTTCCCCTCCAGTTCCTTTCCCATAATTCTACTTCCTTTTGCTCTCCTATAGAATTTCTACACTTTCGTATCCTTTCTTTTTCTCTTTTTCTCTTGATCTAGCGACACTCATCACACTTGATCACTCTTTCTTGGAGAATGTTTTCAAAGCTTCATGAGTTTCTCTACTATCTCACTGATTATTAGTGGTTGCTTTACAGGTTTCTCCTCTTTTCTGTTTAACATAGAAGTTCTCAGGGCTAAGCCCTCAGACCTCTTCTCTGCCTTGATGCTCTACCTCTTCTTGACATTCCCCAGGATCACAGTTGGAAAACTGTCTATACCCTGAAGACAAAATTTTCTATCTTCAGCCAATCCTTCCACTTGAATGCTAGCTTTCATATCCAATGGCCTATGTAACATCTCTATTTGTACCTAACAAACATCTCAAGGTTATCATGTGCCAAACTAAATTCCTAAGTTTGATGAAACTGCAAGTCATAGAAACTCCATTACTCTATTTTCCCAGACTAGTAAATTTTGGAGCAATCCTCTATTTGTCTCACACTCTGTCTTCAACTCATCAGAAAATCTTGCAGTCTCTACTTACAAAATATGTCCATTATCTGATGACTTCTCACTCTCAACTCAGCAGTCGAGTGACTTCAGTCAGATCATGTTATTCACCTGCTCAAAACCTCCAACATCTCCTTGTTTCTAACAGATTAAAAACCAAGGCCCTGGCCTCTATCATCGGCCCCTAACTGACCTCTCCAACTTGGTCTCTCACTGTTTCTCTTTTGTTGACTCTACTGTGCCATACTCACTTTGCTATTCTTTGAAAAATCAGGTATGGCTCTGCCTCAGGGATTTTGCTCTATTTCTTCTGCATGAAACATTCTTAGACTGGCATGGCTTGTTTTTGTACTTTCTTCAGGTCTTTGATTTAAGATCACATTTTCAGTGAGATTCGCCCTGCCCATCTAATTTAAAATTAAACATACACAGCCCACAGCACTCTGAATCCTTGTTATTCTCATTTAGTTTTCTTTATAATGTTGACAATCTTCTAATATACCTTATATTTTACTTATTTTTCTCCTTTACTGCCTTGCTCACCCTCTAGGATATAAAATCCATGAGAGCAGAAATTTGTGTCATTTTGGTTGAATCCTTTAGCTTAGAGCCTTGAGAAGTACCTAGAACATAGTGATTTAAAAAAATGCTTCCTGAGTGAATTATCCAATTTGTGATACTTGAACTACTGTATATTTTATAACCTCATCTAGATGGTCAGTATCTTAAGAATGGATACCTCACATCTCTCTGTGAAAAATGCTTATACAGTTGATGAAAATGACAACATAAATGAGCTAAAAGATAGTGACAGTGAAACAAACTTATCATAAGGAAAAAACAACATAAAATTGTTGTTGGTGAAAGTTTCATGCTTAAATAATGTGTATGTGCTAATAGAGCTAAAGATATTTAGTGGAATAGGGAAAGCATCAGAATTTCTCTTAGTAGTTTTAATAGAACATTTTAAATTGGAAATAAAGCAAAAGTAAAGGAAATCTACTAGGCTCCCTAAGTAGTAAACAAAAACCAATAGAGGGGATACCTCTGTATGAATCACTTACTCAGCTCCCACTTTACAATAGAATATCACATAATATAGTTCACTCCATGTTTGGATCTCAGTATGTATCTGGAGCTCAATTATTTAGCCAGTTCTCACAGTTCTGTCACCACCAGATCCACTATCATTTCTCACTATACAATAGATGAGTGGTTTTAGAAGCAGTGATTTTGTTTTCAGGAAAATAGTTTTTCCTGGGAAATCAGACAGAGCTATTAATACAATCTAAAGAAATTAAAGCTGAAAAATATTTGCAAATATGTATGATCTGAGTTTATTTTAGCTCTCTCTATATATATTTCTTCATATATTTTATGTATATGTAAATATATAAATTTCTTCATATATTTTATGTATATTTTATGTATATGTAAATATATATTTCTTCATACATTTTATGTATATGTAAATATATACATATATGTTTAAATATATACATATACATGAAATGTATGAAGAAACAAACTCTAAACTGATGGTAATGGTTATCCCTGGAGATTGAAGTGGTGGTGATGAATGTAGGGAGAATAATTAGTAGACAGGGGATAAATATTTTTCACGTTTTACTTGTATATGCCCTGACTGCTTAAAGTGGTAACAAGGAGTACATTTTCTAATTAAAAGTAAAGTGGAAATGTTATGACCATTCATCTAAATAGCACTCCAAGCCTCCAGAATGAGTCAGGAATGTGGTCCAGCAGACTGAGGGAACTTGAAGTCAGGCAGCCAAGCAAAGGCAGTGAAGCCACTACCTTCAGTGCTTTCTTGTAGCATCTTTCAGTGGATATTGGTCCTGGGGTGGAAGTTTAAAACAGCGACATTGCCTGAATCCAAGGTTGTCGCAGCCTGGTTGGGTAGGTAACAAATATTGTCTCAGAAGTTCCCTGAAGAGTTCTGTTGCCTTTTCATCTGCCTCTGCAGCCAGTGCTTCTGAATTTAGAGCCCTCACATGCATTTAGTCAGGATCTCAACAGATGTCACTGACAGGACTATCTTCTTTAGATGGTATAGCAAGCTAAATGATGATCCCTAAAATCTTTGTCTACATCTTATTTCCAGGAACTTGTGAATATTACATTATGTGGCAAAAGATGTGACTAAGATTCTTGAGGGGGTCAGGCATGGTGGCTTAGGCCTGCAATCCTAACACGTTTGGAGGCTGAGTTGGGCAGACTGCTTGCGCCCAGGAGTTTGAGAGCAGCCTGAGCAACATGGCGAGACTCTGTCTATACAAAAAATACAAAGATTAAGCAAGTGTAGTGACAAGTGCTTGTAGTCCCAGCTACTTAGGAGGCTGAGGTGAGAGGATCACTTGACCGAGGAGGCTGAGATTGCAGTGAGCCATGATTGCACTACTGCACTCCAGCCTGGGCAGCAGAGGAGGACCCTGTCTCAAAAAAAAAAAAAAAAAAAAAAAAAAAAAAAAGCGTTCTTGAGTTTATCCTGTATTATCTGGGTGAGCCCTAAATATAATAACGTGTATCCCTGTATGTATTTTGACAAGAAAGAGACAAAGGGAGTTTTGGGAACAAGCACACAGAGGAGACGATATGAAGATGGAGGCAGAGATTGAACCGACACAACCACAAGGCCATGAAACCAAGAAATGCTGATGCTCACCAGAAGCTAGAAAAGGCAAGGAATGGACGATTTCCTACAGCCTCCAGAGGGAGCACAACCCTGACTCCATCTTCATTTCAGACCTCTGGCCTCTGGAACTGTAAGATAGTACATTTTTCTTGTTTTAAACCATCAAGTTGCTGGTAACTTTTTACAGTAGCCACAGAAAATGAATGCAGAATCAGAGAGTGAAACACCAAATCACTAAATGCCTCAGTCCTAACTGCTCCTGTCTTCTATATGCTGAGCATCACCAGTGGCCATGGACATTTGTATAGTGTCCAAAATTCTCTTACATGGTGCACGATAAGTGCATTGCATCATTGATCCTAACCAGTTTCCTAAGTTCTACCCTTTCCTTGTTTTTCAGCTGAAGAAACTGAAACATAGAAAGAACAAGGAATCTGTCCAAAGGCAAAAGTATATATGCAGGAAGCTGGATTCCAACCTATGCAGTCTGTCTTTAGAAAACAAGTTCTAAACTCCTAATATTCTATTGATTGACTTACAGTAAATTATATCAGAAAAGAATACTATTGCCTAATATAAGTAATCAAGAAAACCAGTAAATTACTGTAAAATTGTTATCTCTTTATTTTCATTATGTCTAAAGAAAAAGAATGAATAGATAAAAAGAGGAGACACAAAGAGAAAAGACAGAGTAATTTTAATAGAGTTTAAAGTACTTCTGAGAATGTTATTTCCTTTGAGTCTCTTTTCTTTCAAAAAACCTTTGGCAGGGAAGACTAGATGTGTCATTTTTCTGAAGTTATATCCTTAACAAATTGTGGATTGTGGGTGGATCAGCTGGGTTGTCTCGGCTAATACTTCTACAAGCTTCCATAATCACGTCTTCTCACTTTTATACGTCTACCTTTGTTCCACTCAAATGCCAGTCTTTTCCATGTCACCTATTTTTTTTTTCCTCACAAAAACAAGATAGCTGCAAAGCCCTAGATCCTGAGGATGTTTTCAAAAACCTTTTATTGTGGAAAATCTCGAGTATATACAGAAGTAGAGGAAATGATGTAACAGACCCAACATACCTATCACTCAGTTTCGACAGTTATCAGTAAATTAACACATTGCCAATCTTGTCTCATATCTGCCCACATTTACTACCCTGCTCCATCATTTTGTAGCAAATCTCAAACATTTTATTTCTTCTGTACTTTATTATCTCCAAAAAATAAGAATTCATCTGTATAATCATACCATGTGATGATCACCCTTAGAAAATTAGTTATTTCATAATAAGATCAAACATCCAATCAGCGTTTCCATTATTCGGATTGGAGTATATTAAATATACGCATTAACTCAGGTAAAACTAACATCTTCATGATGCTGAGTCTTGCTATACAAGATAAAGACATATCTTTTCAT
Organism: Sapajus apella; assembly: GCF_009761245.1. Taxonomy (NCBI): domain Eukaryota; kingdom Metazoa; phylum Chordata; class Mammalia; order Primates; family Cebidae; genus Sapajus; species Sapajus apella. Next base: position 4,090,674 of record NW_022437001.1, read on the forward strand.
TTGTTCAAACCCACTTTTCTGTTGTGCTTTTCAGTTCAGTTATTCTTTTTTGTTTCTTTGCTGAGATTTTATATGTTTTCCATTTGTTTCAAGAGAATTTAAGCATATTTATGACAGCTGCTTTAAAATTCTTTTCAGATAATTCTAATATTTGATTCGCTGGCATGTTACCATCAGATAATTGCCTTTTTTCGTTCAAGTTTTGAATTCCTGATTCTTGGTATGATGGGATATATATACACATATACACCTATATATATACACACACACATATATATGTGTACATATATATGATACATACATTTCTATGTGTATATGTGTGTATATACATATACATATATATATATACACACACATATATATACACACATACATATATATGTGTGTATATATATACATTCATATATATATACACACATATATGTGTATTATATATATGTATTTGAGACAGGGTATTACTCTGCTGCCCAGGCTGGGGTGAAGTGGTGTGATCACAGCTTACTGGAAACCTCCATCTTCTGTGCTTAGGCCAACCTCCCACCTCCCACCTCACCTTCCCAAGTACCACAGGCAATGCTACCCTCCCAAGGACTACCCTCTCAAGGACTACAGGCCATGCCACCATGCCCAGCTGATTTTTGTATTTTTCATACACATAGGGTTTCACTATATTGCCCAGACTGGCCTCAAACTCCTGAGCTCAACTAACTCCCTGACTCGGCTTCCCAGAGTGCCAGATAACAGGCGTGACCCACCATGCCTGGCTGATAGGTAATTTTTGATTGCCTGCTGGACTTTTCGACTATTATGTTAGGAGTCTCTGGGTTCTACTTAAAACTTGTATTTTAAGAGAACGTCACTCTATTTTGGTGTAACACACAAATACTGGCTTACTTTTGTAGGCTGTGGTTCCAACAACAGTTTAGTTCTCAAGCCTTCACAGTGTTATTTTGAGCTGTTCGTTTACTTCCTGCCCCCGAGGCTGCCAGTGGTCCTTGCTGGTGCCACTTGAGGAGACAGAAAGAGCTTCCAAAGTCTGGGCTGCATGGTTCTCCCAAGTTGGGGAAAAGAGTCCTCAGCCCACAGGGACAACTAGGTTTCCCATACCAGTCCACTTGCTGCAGTGGGGTTCCCTTTACTAGTGCTGCAGAGTTGCCAGGTGGCTCTCAGTAGGAGAGGGACGTCTCAAGGACAGAGATGAAATCTTCCTGAGCTAAATGCTTCTTGTCACAGGATGCCCCTTGTTGGTCACTCCTAGATTCCTTGTGTCTCTCCTGCTTGGAAGGGAGGGGTACTTTTTGTGGAATAACTTTTTAACTAGTTACTCTATGTCACCTATGATAATTTGCGACGCTGTTTCTAATGAGGTCATTTTGGAAACGTACTTGTTTAAAAAGAAAATTACCTATTTCTCTAGGTCAGGACTCATTAAGTATTTTTTGTCAAGAATATTGATAGTAAAAGTCCATAAGATCTCCGCCACTCAACTCTGCCATTTTGGCAAAAGAAGCCGTATGTAACACATAAAACAATGGGTGCGTTCCAGTAAAGCTACCTGTGAAAATAGGTAGCTGGATAGATTTGGCCGTGGCCTATATAGTTAATCAAATCCTCCTCAAAGTTTTAAAATGTATATGCAAAAAGCAATGCAAAGTAGTGTCTTACAACTGTTTAAACATTTTCTTTTGTTTTATTATTTCCTCCTTATCATTTTGGATTTTGAGTATTTGAGCTTTCTCCCTTTCTTTACTTGATTGAGTTATATAATGGTTTGTCTATTTTGGTAAGTTCTTTCCCAAATCTGGGATTTAATTTTATTTTTAATTCTATTGCTTTTGTTTTTTAATTCATCAATTTTGTTTTTATCTTTATTAATTTATTTCTAGTTCTTTTTTTGGTTTTGTTTTTCTCATTGTAACATTGTACGCTTTAGTAAATTGCTAAGGTAGAGCTCAGGGGAAACAATACTTCCTAAATTACCACATGTTCATAAACATTTATTCAGAGCCTCTATATTGACAAGTTAACAAATTGGTTTGGATACATAGGAAATGTGGCTCTCATTGTCTTTCCTTAAGTATATTAAATATGTTTCTCCATTGATCTCTGAAATAAAGTCTTTCTGATAAAAACTTCAATGACAGTCTTATTTTTTCCCTTATAAATTGCTTTTTGTCTCAATACCCAAATGATTTTTTAAAACTTAATATTTTTACTAGACTGTGCCTCAATGTTTACCTTTCCATGTAGATTTTTTCTAGTATGTGATATACATTTTAATACGTCTCAAATAACCTTTTATTTGAAGACTTTCAAATTGATCACTGTTGGAGCATATTCTATCCCCTTGGTTTGGTTTTCTTACACTCCTATCACATACACGTTATATCTTTTCTACGAATTTTTGTATCACTTTCTTTTCAATACTTTTAAATCTTCTTCCTATTTTTCACATTAATTTTTTCTTCCTGTCTTCCATTTCTATGAAGGCATTGTCAATAATCTTATGAAAGTTTTAGTATCCTTTGTACTTTATTCTTTATTTCTAAAATAACTTTTTCTTTCTTTTATATAACTATCATCATTTTCCCCCAAATTTTACTCTTCTCCAATTACCTCATTCTAATTCTAATATTTGTTTTAATATTCATATTTCATAGCGTTTTTCACTTTCTTAATTTCTTTTGGGTAATTTTGAAATATTAGTATGTTAGTTTCCTATTACTACTATAACAAATTACCATAAACTTAATGCCTTAAAACACCTCATATTTATTACCCTACAGTTCTCGGGATCAGAAGTCCAAAATTGGTCTCGCTGGGCTAAAATTTAGGTGCCAAGAAAGCTGTGTTCTTTCTGGAAACTAGAGTAGAATCTGTTTCCTTGCCTTTTCTAACTTTTTTTTTTTTAAAGAAACAAAAGACTAGTGTATCTTTTAATTGTCATTTTATAGCTTCCCACTGCAGCTGCCCCCCACCCTTCCCTTTGACGACAAGGTTTGCAGGCTTCAGGGGGACCAGGGAACAAAGCTGGGGCCTGGCTGCCCCACTAGCCTGCCAGCCGGGGAGAACAAGTAACAATTACAAATTATCACAACAATTAGCGCCTGTACTGGGGGGATCTGCAAATCGAGGCAGCCCCGACTCCTCATTGTACAGGGGTCCATTTGGCAGTGACCTTGCTCTGGAGACGATGATATTCCTTCAGCCTGAGGGAATTGATGTTGATGAAGCTGGTGGCATCAATTGGCTCATAGTCACCCTGAACGTTCATGCTCACCAGCTCCTCGCTGTAGAGAGACAGTGGGGACTCCCGGCCGAGGATGTACACCTGGCCCTTCAAGACGGACACCTGCACTTTCCCTTCCACTCGCTCCTGGGACTTGGCGATGCAGTGGCAGACGAATTCACACTCAGGGCTGTCAGAAACCGGTATAGGCCAGCTCAGCAAATTTCAAGCCCGGGCCTTGCTTGATTTTGTGCATTTCCCGGTCCATCCGGTCCAGGGTGAAAGCCTGGATGTCTAAATGAGCGTGGTAAATGATGGTGCCTTGCTGGGGTCTCGCAGATACCTCGGGGCTTCATTCCGATGAAGCGGTTTTCCACAATGTCAATTCAGCCCACGCCGTGCTTGCCGGTGACTTCGTTCAGGTACACCAAGAGCTCCAAGGAGGTCTGGTGGGTGGTAACTTCTATAGATTATTCACATTCCTTGTCCAAGGCTCCGTTCATTCACCTTCAAAGCCAGTAATGTTGGGCTGAAGCCCTCCTATACTGCCATCTTTCTAGTTCTCCCTATTCTGTCTCCTCCTTTCACTTAGAAGGATTCTTGTAACTGCATTGGACCCACCTGGATAACGCAGGCTAATCTCCCTGTTTTACAGTCACCTGATTAGCAACCTTAATCCCATCTGCGACCTGATTCTCTTTTGCCAGGCCACCTAACTGTATTCACTGCTCGGAGGATTCGGATGTCAACACCACCAAGGGGTCATTAGTCTGCTTCCTACAGTCGGCTTACTGTTTTCGAATATTTTGTGGCAGGTCAGTTTTGCATGCATTCATTTTCAATGGGAATATTGTTGTCCTTATTCTCTTGTTTTAAATAATAGTAGTATATTGGATACAAACATAATCTCTTTAAGTAAATGAAGTTTTTAAAAGAAAATAACAATGTGATATCCTTTGAAACTAGTCCTCCTCCTTTTCCTTCTAACCTTTATCTGGACTGCCTAGCCCTTTGGTCCTTTTGTCTCTATTCTGCTCAATTTGGATTCTATTTCTAGCAATTTCTCCATAGTGTACTATGTCTTCCAAGGCTTTGTCTTGGAAGACAGGCTTGTTTTGATAGTTTTGAGATTTTATAGGGCCCAGATGCCTCCAGAACCATTAGAATTTATAGGAACATAATCCGCCGTACTGATCTGAGAATTGGATCCTGCAGGGTCCTGTCATGGCTTTTTAGACTGCACTTCTCATGTTAGTTCACCACTCACCTATTCCGAGAAATAACGGAAACCTAGCTGGCTTCCCTCTGCTTCTGCCTACGCAGATACAGACACCAGTATTGTAATTGTTGGTGGTTTGTTGACACTCATGTGTGGTGGTTCACGGAGATGCCTTTTCAGATAGTTTTGTGTATGGGTCTTTGCTTATGCTATAGTCAATGCTTCATTTAATGGGGAGTCGGGAATATTCAGAAAACATGTCATTGCTGTATTCCACAATTTTTCTCTATCTTTAAGGATGTCGCAGAACCAAGTGCAGCAGCCTAAGCTCCTTTTGAGTGATACATGATAGCTCTGTAGAGTATACAGGGTGAGCTGAGGAGAAAACATGTCATTTGTTGCTATGTCATTAACCCGATCTCTTTTCTTTAAGGAAGGTAGAGTGGAAGAATAATCAGAGAGAGAGACAAACAGTTCATTCAGACTGGCCACTTATCTGGTGCAACCATCCCTTTTTCCTACCAAAGGAGTTCTTGGCCCAGCTCATAACTTGGATTTATTTATGATTTTATTTGTTAATTTTCATCTCTTTTCAGATATTCATAAAGTACCTTCTATATTCTGAATTCTGGGAGGCCAAGGCAGGCAGATCACGAGGTCAGGAGTTTGAGACCAGCCTGGCGTATATAGTGAAACCCCATCTCTACTCAAAATACAAAAATTAGCCAGGAGTTGTGGCATGCACCTGTAGTCCCAGCTACTCAGGAGGCTGAGGCAGGATAATCGCTTGAACCCAGGAGGCAGAGGTTGCAGTGAGCCAAGATCACACCACTGCACTCCAGCCTGGGTGACAGAACAAGACTCCATCTCAA
>NW_022437001.1:4096393-4294679 GCF_009761245.1 Sapajus apella
AAAAAAAAAAAAAAAAAAAAAAAAAGAAAAGAAAAGAAAGAAAGAAATACAAAGATGACTAAAACCTGGACTGTATTCTTAAATATCTTGAGTCTAGTACAGAAGATACGATGATTCCACAAATAACTATAACTTAAATGCTGTAAGGATGTATCCTGAGAGAGGACTAATTAACCAGAAAAGGGCCAAAGGAAAACAAAATGCTATTTTTTCCTCTACTTCATTTTTGTCTGAATCTTTCCAGTAGCTTAAGGATACACTTCAAGTAGGATAGGCAAACCTTGGTTTTCAACCACCACAGAAAAGGAGAATGATGTATTTGCTCATCTGCAGGGATGTTCATAAGGGAAGTGTTATCCCTCAAGGGAGGCCTGTTCAGCAATGATCACCATGTGATTAAGTCCAACATTCTGGCAAAAAAGGAAAGCCAAAAATATTCATCATGAAGTTAACTCTGTTTTAGAAAGGGAACTATGAAAAAATATGGATTTTCATTACGAGGAAAAAAAAATGAAAGAAATAGTTTTAAAAATAAATAACCAGAAGAAACTGGGAGACTGTTTAAAAACAGCTTATTGGAAACTTGGGGAAAATATTTGACTCAGCCCAAGTAGGACAGGCTTTTAACAAATAAACACTAAATAGCAAAGGAAAGAAGGCTGTTACAGGGAGTGGGAAGGAATGAATCTTTTTATGGAGGAAGAGAATTTTCCAGGAAGAAGAGTGGAAATTCTATAAAATGTGACACACCAAATGCAATGCAAACTAGTAATTAAAGAGGTAGAAAGCTCTTTAATTACCAGGGCACCTTGTAAGGAAATCCAAAATCAAACACCAAAGTTTTCAAAGAAAGAAAGGAAAGCAGGTAGTGTATTAATGAAACTACTTGAGGCTAATGATGGAAAAGTTGTACTCAAGAGCATAAAGACAATAGTCCAAAAAAAAAAAAAGAGTTTGTCAGGGCAATTAATTTTTAAAAAGTAATTTTATGGAGCTCTCCCAATTTAAATACTTTAAATTGTACTTTCAACAGAGAATTTGTATCAGTTAGCTTTTGCTGCATAACAAACCACTTCAAAACTTAGTGGTTTAAAAGAACAATTACTTATTAGTTCATAATTGAGTGTTTTGGCAATTTGGCCTGGGATGAGTCAGGCCATACTGCTGGCTCATCTAGGTCTCACTCAAGTGGCTTAGCTAACTAGTGGCTTAGCGAGGCCTGGATGGTCGAGATGGCCTCACTCCCATTTCTGGCAGTTCTGAGGCTCTCTTCCATGTGGTCTCTCTAGCAGGCTACTTCAGACTCTTTGCATCCTTGTTTGATGATGACATTTGCAGCAATAGGGAAGAATCCCTAGTGGCCAAGCACTTTACAATATAAACCTTGGCTTACATCCTATTTCTTCATGTCCCATTGGCCAAGGAAGTCTTTTGGCTAAGCCCAGTCTCAAGGGATAGAGAATTAAACACAACCACCTGATGGGAAGTGTGGCAGCATCTCATTATAAAGCAATGTGCATAATATAGGAGGAAGTATTGTGGCCATGTTTGCAAGAAACCAACCACAGTTTGCCCTCAAGTCACAAAATAAACATGCTTCCCACATGCAAAATACAATCTCTGTCTTCTACAAAAGTCATATCCCATGATGGTATCAGTCTTGAAGGATCTTCATCAAAATCAGCTCCAGACATAGATGAGTTTCTTTAGGTGTAGCTCTTCAGGTTCAGCTCCTCTTAATTCAAAGACCTATATGTTAAAGTTAGCTGCCTTCTTAACACACGCATTCAACATGTAACAGGGAGAGGGGACAGATAACAGCAATAAACGCTCCCACTTGAAATGGGAAGAACACCGGCACAAAGCAGTCACCAGTTCATAACGACTGTGAGATCCTGCCAGGGAAATGTTAACAAGGACCTCAACTGTTGGAACAGGAAATATTACTTAATTAAGGCCCAATTCTAGCTCCCAAGAATTGTTCTCAAGTTCATTGTTCTGTGAAGCTCTTGGCTATTCCCTTCAGAAGCCTGAATTCTACCCATAGAAAGTTGGGGCCCACAGACCTCCTTTGGTTTTAAACTACTTCAGTCTTTTTTAGCAAAAGCTGGCACTGCTTTCACAAAGCTTTGTGAATTTCCCCATAAAGCAAAGTCAAGTGTGTGCCATACCCCAAAGCCAAACCCACAATTTCTTTGGAAATAGGCATCTCTCTTATTTGGGTATCATTTCAGGATTGGGAGAATGCCCTTAAAATTACTGAAAGCTCTTTTGCCTGGCTGAACGTCTACTAGACACCATCTTAAATCTATTGGAGGGCTTTGAAAAGAAACTTAGAGCCATACCCTTAATTTATCCTTATTCCTAAAGATATTTCTTGTTTTGAAAATCTTTGCTGGCCGGAGAAACTTGAAATAAAAAATAGTTTTATTTTCCAACCTAGCAAATTTGTCTTCTTTGTGTACCTCTAAATTCTGTTTGCCAAATATTTATTTAGCTCATCTTTCTCTCACAGTTTCACATCAAATTCAGCTAGCAGAAGCCAACAGGCACTTACTCCATTGTGCCATAAGATCTTCTTAGTCCTATCTGTAAGTTTATTGCATACATTTTTTTATCTGTGACAGTTTTGTCAAATTTTTTTGCAACAATGAACATGGATTAGCATCTTTCCAACCTTCTCTTATGGTTTTCTCACCACTTTTCTAGCCTCCACTCACAGCTTGTTTGCCTTTTTGTTGTTGCTCATGCTTTGGTAGAAATTTCCTCACTGCTTTTTTAGCCTCCGCTTGCTGTCTGACCCCAAAGCCACCTCTACATGTTTTAGGTTTTTATCACAGCAGCCTCCCACTTCTGGTGGCAATTTCTATGTCAGTTAAGTTTTACTGCATAACAAACTACTCCCCTGAGAAACTGGCTCGGAGAAAAAAAAAGCATTTCTTTTTTTACCATGATTTTGTGGGATGACTGGGTAATATTTCCGGTATGGATTGGCTCGGCTGGAGGCTGAATGGGTCTAGGACAACCTCTTTCAGAAATTTGAGGCAGAGCTGGCTTGGGACGTGGGGCCTCTCTCCAGATTGCCTCTCATCCTCAAAATGGTGAGTCCAGCTTGTTCACATGACAGCAGCTTTCCAGGAACAGGAAAGGAGGCAAGGCTCAAGTGCACAAACACTTTTTAAGCTTCTGTTTGCATAACACTTGCTATTATTTCATTGGCCAAAGCAAGTCACATACCAAGCGCATATTCAAAGGGTGCAGAAATAGTCTGTGCATCTTGATGGGAGAAACAGCCACGTCACGTTGCAAAGAGGTGTATGTGTAAGAATGAGAAGAATAACTGTCTCCCTCTTTGTAAACAATCTACCACAAAAGCTAATAATTATAGTTCTAACATCAGAAAATGCACACAAGTGTGCTGGACTGATTGATATGCTAGATGCAGACAAATCACAGGTTTTTTGGAAAATGTAAGAATAGAGACAGTGACTATAATGTATAATTTGCCGGAGATGGCCACAGGGCTTGAGGCTTGTTGACAAAGCAGTGAGCACATCCTCCATTCTAAGTGAACATCTCCAGAGAAAGTTCTGGGGAATGCAGAGATGAGCATGAACTGATAGAATCATAAACCGATAGAATCCAGCCTTACTGAGGGGTATGAAAAGCAGTACAGTATTGTATACGCCCCCACGAAACAAATACTCCCTTAAATGTATTAAAGTGAATCACAGCAAAAGCAATGTCAAGGGAAAGGAAGATAATATTTTTTTCAAAATGACATGAAGCTCAGGGACTGCAATGTGGAAAAAAATAATAAGTTAAAAGAAGTTGAAGACTGTCTCCCCTGAACTCCCTTACTCAACAAAATACCTGCTGAATGTAAGCGTAGGAGAGTTTCAGGTAGTTTTAATCCTCATTTGGGATTACACACTTTTCTTCCAGTTATTTCCCACGAGTTTGTGGAATTCACCCTCCATTGCATTATGGATCTTCCTCAAGCATTAATGTCTGGAGTGATGACCTCAATTGCTATAAACCAGAAACAGCCCTGAGTGGGAGCCATAATAAAACAGTAGAATGTCCAAAAATAACCTATGGGGGAAAGGCACCATTTGTAGGGCACAATCTAAAAAATGCTATAAGAATGCATACTGTGATTTCTTTCTCTTATGTCATCGCTCCATGAGAAGACTAGAAAGAAATGCCATAAAATAACAACACTGTTTATGTTTGTTGCTTGGGCTTTGACATTTTATTTCTTTTATTTTGTATGTTTTATATTGTATAAAAATTTATTTACCAAAAAAACTAGATTACACATTAGAAACAGTAATAACTAAAGATACAAAGTGACTCCATATAACAGCATAATTAATTTGCTTTAAATACTTTTTTCCAAAGGTAGGATTTAAAACATGCATACATGCCTCAACATGGGATTATCCTTTCTAAGTTAAAATCGATGTTACTCCTCTAACTGGATAAACAGTCTTTTACCCAGGAATTTACCCTAGGGAAACACTGAGGAGTATGAAAAGCAGTACAGTATTTTATACGCCCCCCACTAGACAAATACTCCTTTAAATGTGTTCAAGTGAACCACAGCAAAAGCAATATCAAGGGAATATTGCTTAGAACTTTTATAAAAGATTAAGCATATAGGGGAACAATTTTTCAGTTTGTAGATATTTTCCAAAAAGGAATAAAATGGCAAAATGATAAGAAGAATGCATAAAATAATCACACAGTAATATGACATAGGCAGAAAAGTGACTGCTGAGTTTCAGGGTGGGCAGAGTAAGGAAAAGCTGAGGTGGTACTCACAGAGCTGATATAGTTGCCACTCTGGAAGAGTTACAGTGTAGATAAGATAAGGCATGTGACACTGATCAAAGCAGGGAGGATGCATTTGAACTTACTATGCAAATACATTAGCATATTGGGTGGGGATATATTTATTGTAGACAGATATGATTCTGAACTCATTTAGGATTTTCTAGAAAGGTTTTATTTTGGCTTTGAACAAAATATTTACATAAATCCAAAATTAAACTCTTTCTACTATAGTCCCTGTTTAGCTCATGTTTTCCAAAAGGTGGGAAGTCGGATGGGGAATAGAGAGACCAACGACACTGTATGTTCCTTACTGAATGTATTATTACAACTGTGTTAACAGCTACTAAGGTGAAATGTAACTATTACATATTTAGACAGTGAGGCCATAAAACAGGACCATATAATAATTTCTACTTGCCAAATATGATAGGAACCATTTGGACAAAATATGTAAGAGGGGAAAGAGGAAGAATTATTGAATCACACATGCTTTCCAAAATCTAAAATATATATATGACAATGAATCAATATTTGAAACATCTGCCTTATCTACTAAAGGTCAATACTTCTCTAATCCTGTTTTGTTTTGTTTTGTTTGTCTGTATTGTTCATTGCTGCATCTCTAGTCTCTTGAAAAATAGATGGCAGATATAGCAGGTGCTTAATAAATATTTGCTAAATGACTTGATGAATAAATGAAAAAGATTTTTGTATGTAAGAAACTTCCTAACTGAGAAGTGTTAGGTACAGGCATCCAGGGAACTATTGGGTTCTTATAACAGGAATATCATATCCTTATCCTTGGATCCACCCAAATTCTATGGTCTTTAAGATTCATGTTGAGATCTATTTCTTTTTTTAAGTTTTCCTGACCACACCAGTCTTCACTGGTCTCCCTATGAGACTTTATCAACACATCATTTAGCTCATTTATTTCTTGCACATTGTGTAATGTTAATCCACGATTTTTGAATGGACTACAGTATGTTCAAGCTATGCCCTCTCCTTAACTCATTGATACAAAGACATGGCCCCTGCCCTTGAGGTGCTTGAAGACTGGCAGGAACTTACAGGTAAAGTAAATGAGCACGGTGTGTCAAGTATTATACATGCTATGGTGCATTTGCGTTGGCCTTTCCAACCACAGCTCCATTCTCCTATATGAAGAAATTACAAAACTGATTCCTTTATGTCCCACATGCACTTAAAGCTAAGTTTCTAAATCTAAGCTAAGGTATATCAGATGCACTTGCACAACAGTTTAAAATGAATGTCAGGTGGCAACCGTGTTCCTGTCTCTATCAATACTAGTTTGCAGTGACTGGACCTCAGCTCCCAGAGCCCAGTCACCAGCTTTATGGGCATGGGAGAAAGTGAAGTAGCAGCAGCAGCAGCAGTTTCTGACCTCTGGAAACAGCGATGGTGCTATGACTGCCAAATCAATAGTCCAGTTGCTGTTTTCTAACTTTTATTCCTCCTATCCTATGAGCATCAAATTCCCTGAATTAAACACTGCTTGAAATCACTAGTATTTTCACTGTATCAAACCCTGATTGATTCTCAAGGTACATGGAGAATAGAGTAACGACACTAAGAAGAGAGTAGGCGGCTGTCCCACGGGGAATGGGAAGATAATTGTCTAAACCAAGTCAGGCAGATGAGGGGTGAGAGAATTAGGTCAACCTGAGTACATAGTAGTAACTCAAAATCTCATGATATTTATTTATACTGGGAAACTTAGAAAAGATGTACTCTAGTTTCTTTACCTTAAAATAAAGGAAAAAGAGACTCAGAGAGGGAAAAGGACTCTCCCTAAGAAATGGAAGATGTGAGTCCAGTGAGCAGCAGGGCCAGGGCAGAAGCAGATCCCCTGCTGTCTAATTCGGTGTCCATTCAGCTGAAATACTTCTGTAATTTTTATTAAGCAAACTTATTCAGAAGAGTATCTAGGCATTTCACTTCTTATAGAAAATAAAAATCAAAAATGTTAATATGATGTTATGATTGTATTTCTGTTGATGAACACAATAGCTGCAAATGAGCAGAAATTCTTTCATGGGAATATTGAAATGGATAGCCGCAATAATAAATGGGAATCAAATTCTTCTAACCATTACATTATTTGCCCACCCCTTATATTCCCTATTTTCAATAAATATGTATTTTTTAACCCGATTTCTCAGCAGATCTATCTGGCCCTCAGAATCCAGTGGGCTATCCCAGCACTGCTCCCACTCACACAACATGGCATCAGTGAAGACAGGATTTATAACTCTGTTTATTCTGGAAAGGTCCTTCAAAGATAGTCACTTGTGAATGAACCACACCTCTTTAGGAAAACATAACAGGCTCATGTTCCCTGTGACATTCCTGAGTCCATGAATAGATCTGAAAATGCTCCTTCTTCTATTTAGAATGTGAGATTTTAACTATCTTTATTAGAAGAGTCAATTGTCTCTCTGCAAACATTTAACTTGCTAAAACATACCATAATCTTATGATGGTAAATTTTATTTCTGGAAGAGATTTCAAAAGATTTTCTGATCTAAATCCCTGATAACAAATAGTTTGAGTGTTATCACTTTCATTTTACTGGGGTAAGACCTATGGGATTAAATTCTTTTACAAAGTTATAAAGTTAGTCAGAGGCATGAACAGTGTCAGTCTCAGCATTTCCATCATCTCAAGTTTCAGGTGCAAAGCAATTTGTTCCATGAGTTCAGCCTCACCCAAATCTCAAGCCTATCCTAACTGAGGTAGGAAGTATATCTGGAGCTCTGTCCAGAATCCAAGTAGCCATTGCCTGCGGCAGTTCCCAAGTACCTGCAGGCCTATAATTTTCAGACTTCCCCCAACCCTTGCCATGATTATTAAATCCTTATGAAGGCCCCTAAGACTCCCCTGTTTACATTCCATTTTTTCTGGTGTGATTGAAGGATTACATGAGTCTCGGTCAGCCTTTGGGGTCAAGGGAAAATGCTGACACCATACTCCATCCTTCCAAAAAGGAACCAGTAGCCTCTGGGAGATTGGAATAAGCTGAATATTAACTTATCAAATTTAACTTAATATTCAACTTACTCCAATCTCCCAAAGGCTACTGTTTCCTTTTTGGGTCCCCCATTCTGACTGAGCGGTTGCTCCAAACAGAAAAATCAACTAGTACTATGACATTGTTCCCAATACTCAGAATGTAACAGGTGTCTAGACAGAATTTTTGATTTGCAAAATGACTGGTTAAAGTGCAATAGAAAAAATTTACATGTCTATACATTTTTATTATATTAATCCTTTAAAAATGTATATTAATACGCAATAGTAAAGTAGTCCATATAGTAATTGAATAAATAAATAGAGATATTTATACTAGAAGGATGTGCTGAAGAGATATGCACATTTGAGAAAATTTGGAGATTCACTTTAGGAATATATGCAGCAGGGTCACGTCTACCTGAGTGGAGTCCTTTGGGTATTTCTAGACTATAAGCTCCATAAAGACATGGTGTCCCTTTGTGGAAGCCATCCTCACTGCTGAGCGCTGTGTCTGGTGCATAACAGGTCTTCAATAAATATTTGTTGAATCAATGAATCAAGGAATGAATTAAAACTGGCCAAAATCAAAATAGTTTTCGTGTATCTTAGTGTTGTGGGTGGAATTGTGTCCCCCCAAATTTTATATCCACCTGGAACCTTAGAATGTGACCCTATTTGGAAATAGAGTCTTTGCAGACATACTTAGGTAAAAATTGATATGAGATCATACAGGATTAGTGTGGCCCCTAAATCCAATGAGAATGTCCTAATCACAGACAGAAAAGGACACACAGAGACACAGTGAAGAAGGTTATGTGAAAACAGAGGTAGACAGAGACCGGAATGCTGCCGATCAGCTACAAGTCAAGGAACACCTGGGGCCACCAGAATCTAGAAAAGCAAGGAAGCATTCATTTCCAGGGCCTCAGAGGGAGCATGGCCTCGCTAATAGCCTGATTTGGGATTTCTGGCCTCCAGAACTGTGAGAGTGTGTTTCCGATATTTTATACTACCAAGCTTATGGTAATTTATGAAGACAGCCCAAAGAAACTAGTACAGATAGTATTTCAGACACCAGGCCTCTTGCCTTAGTCAGTTTTATTAGACCTGACTCACCTGCCCATTTCCAATGGTCTATTGTAACAAATTCAACATGCCGCCTCCAGTGCAAGTAGTAGAATCTAGCTCCCCTAACACCTAGTACAGCATTCTGTTCACTACACATGACCATTTATAACCAGAGAATTTACCTGACAAGAAAAAGTTCTCAGTCTAAGGTGTGAGACTGTGGGTACGTACCCATGAATTTATGATGTAACCTGAAACTCTTTGCTCTTAAAATTGTTTATAAGACTAAGCTTCTGACTTCTGATATATGCTGGTTCCAGCCAGTTCACGATAATCATAAGATGTGTTATAGTTTTATTTATGTACTTAATCTTCTGGTCAGGGCAAAAACCAGGAAATGAAGTTTTTTATTTTTTTTTTTAACTCATCTTTGTCGTCATTTAGTATTACTAACTCTCATTATGTATACATATCTATATAAATAAAAAAACGAGTTAAATTTTAAGTCAATCACATTTTCTGAAATTTTCAAAAAGAGAATCAAATTTCCTTCTGAGGCAAAAATAAAAATTTAATTTACTATTCATCTCCCTAACTAGCCTGTGCCAACAAAATGATTTCCTTAAAAAACAGACAACCAAAATGTCTTTTGTATACTTTAGATATAACTTATATAAACATAGAACTGACTGTGCTTGGCAGAGAGGGGCACTCAAGAAGTGTTAGACCTGTTTTTCTGGATTAAGAAAGAAAATGAGCATTTAGAAGCACCCTTTGATTTGAATTGCTCACTTGCTCGTTGTTATTAGTTACTGTTGACGTAATTGAAATGATCATCTCTTCTGCATCTTAAGCTTATTTACAAGGGTACTTGATTTTAAGCATCGAGAAAGAATGTTATTAATAGGTCATCTGATCTGAGGTCAAGAGTTAGAGACCAGCCTGGCCAACATGTTAAAACCTCATCTCTACTAAAAATACAAAAACTTAGCTGGGCATGGTGGTGGGCACCTGTAGTCACAGCTACTGGGGAGGCTGAAGCAGGAGAATCTCTTGAACCCAGGAGGTGGAGGTTGTAGTGAGCCAAGACTGCACCATTGCACTTCGGCCTGGGCAACAAGAATAAAACTTAAAAAAAAAAAAAGAATGTTATTGGTGATCTGAAAGTGTAATGATTCTGCTGTCATGACTGAATAGCATTCACTGTGACAATCACAAAGTGGGTAGCAAACCAAGACAAATGAGCCCCAGTCTGTAAATCACAAGACTTTTAAAGAGAAAAACAAAAAATGATGTATCATCCCAAGATTAGTAATTCCGAAAAAGAAGGAAGATTAGGAAGTGTGGAGAGTTCAAAATTCAAAGTCTGGTGAAGACAAACACAAGTGAAAGGAATTCAGCTAGGTTGAGATCCATAAAGGTGTAATAAGCACCCACTATGAGCCAAGCAGTGAGTGAAAGCGAGTAAAACGTGAAACTCTGTCCCACAATCTAGAGAAGGCTTAGACATTCTTTAAGAAAGAAAAAATGGAGGAATCTGAAGAAACTTTTGCATCCATGCATGATGCAATTTTTTGAACCCTAGTATAAAAGAAAGTTCCAGAGAGCAAGTCTTAAAAGTATCCACAGAACCTAGCATGCATTTTTGAATACACATAGAAAGTTCCCAGAAAATGAGTGTGTTTGGTGTGTTTTACCTAACCCATAAGTTAATGTGTGAAGAAATGGACCATAAAACCAAAGATGAATATCACACAGAAAGAGCCAAGAACAAACAGTGTGTAAGAATAATGTCAAGAAGGCTAACATCCAGATATGATTTTAAACATAAAACAACTATTCTTACCACGTGGTTTGAAAAAATAAAAAGAAAAGGAAGAAGCAAAAACAACAACTAAAGATGATAAGAGAAGATGGCTGACGTGGTGTCTGCAGACAGTTACAGGCTGAGGCCTCCAAGGCAGCTCCCATGATCTCTGCAGGGTTCAGGACACTCAAGGAACCCTTGAATTACAGTCAATTAGATAGGCTGACCTGGAGGTACCCCTAAGAAAAGCCCATGGAGTCATGTTCTAAGAATCTGTTTTACGCACAGCCTCGCTCAAAACTTTTACAGTTACTTGACTGCCAATACAGAAAAAAAAAATTCTATGAAATGTGATGATGTCAGAAAGCTATGGGCCAAAGAAAAATTAATCATCAAATGATGGAAATAATTTAAAAATATACTGATTGGCCAAGTTGGTGTGTATAAAGTTATAGTAAGAGTATAAAGGTTTATGTTGGGTTCTAAAGTTCGATCACAATAGTACAAAAAGGGTTATCTATCTAGTTGCTAGAAATTTATGTTTCTATTTGTTTTTTACTTGATTCCAAACTTAACATATAATTTAGGTGCATGCACACAAATACACACACGTGCACACAACAATTTGAGTCTACATGTAAAAAATATAAGGTGTGAATTAAATCCTATTTTATTCTACACTGGTCCAGGTTTCAGTGTGCCCCATTCTGAGTTTATTTTGGAGGCCTCTGAAGCATCTGGAGCAAGAATTTGGAAAGATTTTGCACAGAGGAGAGATCAATTCAGGGAATAAGTAGGGGCCTCAAGTAGCTGAAGGTATCATGTACAAGAAGGAGTTGACTGATTATGCTATTATAAAAGGTCGAGGAAAAGCAATGAGCAAAAGTGTAGAAGGACACGCTTCAGTTGAAGATAATGAGTCATACTCTGTCATTAGAGCTGTTCAGCAATGGCCAGGCTGCCTTAGAAATACATGAACCCTGTGTCACCAGCCGCACTCCACTAGGGCTGGATGACTATTGACAATGAGGGGCGGTGGAGAATAGACTCTTTACACTCTTTTCTACTCTAAGGTAAATAGTAAAAATAATAGAAAAATGTAGAATCAGATAAGCACATATTCCCATGCATAACCATCTCTGGAATGTCAGACAACTTCTTAAACCTTTTTTGAAAACTTTTCTCAAGCCTAATTCACAGATCAAATAATGTGTGTAAAACACCTGTCATGTAATAGATGCTAAATAAATCATGGGAAAACAAATTATCCTAATATCATATAGTTTCTACAGAATAAGGATTAGCAACTCTCTCGATACCACTAGATGAAAAAGAAAAGCAGAGAAATCAGATAATGTTCTTTAGCTTTCTGATCCTACCTCTGTAACATAAAACTATGGGTCACACTCTGATTATCTGCTGACTGTTTAAATAAGAGATCTTCCTTTTGCAGAAAATTTTACTTGAATTAAAATACTCATACTTCACAGGCAAGTAGGATTTCTGATAGAAAGAAGAAGCAAACCAATAAAGTAATTAAGATTTAAAATTCTATTTTCAGACAAGTACCTTAAATAGAAAAATATTAAAAATATACAATTGAGAGTGGAGCATTTTTCTCAAATAGTTTTCCCTTCAAATACTATCTGAAGAAGGGGCCCTTTTCAGAAAGAGAAATTTATCATTTAAGGTAGGAATCATATGTTAACCCATGAAAGGTGATATTTGATAACTTTGAAAATTGCTTTATCTTTCAGCTTTTCCTTTAAAAAAATGGACAGATTTTAGGTAGTTTAGCACATAGATTAATTTGTAACATTTATTGAAACGTCCTTTACGTGTTAGTGAATTAAGATTCACAATTAAAAGTTTGTATCCTTAAGTGTAAGTGAAACTGTGCTGGATGTTCTCATTATGAACTTGCCCAATAAATCACAGTTAAGATATTCATAATAAAAGCATTCATCTTAGAAAGAAACTTGCTTGAACATAGTGCTGGGAAAAAAAGAATTGCCGTAATGCAGGTAGAGTGGGGAACGTAGCTTTACACAGGGACCTTTACAAAACGGGCCAAAAATATGCACAAAAAATTATTTTGAAGAAACTTCACAGAACCTTTTTTTTCATTTTTAAGAGCAGATGAAAGACATTTGTGATATTAAAAGCAGGAGCTGTCACCTGATCTGTGAACTCTGCCAATTCCAAGGATCTAGGTAAAACTAGTGTCATGAGAACTGCTTCCTGGACTGTTAAAAAATACAGACAACAGGAGAAATGAAGCTTATGTAAAGATATTGGAAAGTTAATCCAAACAATCATCACCAGAGACAGGCAAATGGAAAGAAAAGACAGCGGGAAGATACAGGCGGGGGTAGGGCATGGGGGGAAGGGGGAAAGAGAAGAGTGACATTTGGTGATGAACCATATGTGCGTGGTTTGAAAGACATGACTGAATTGTTTTTGGTGCAGTATTATTCTGACATTTAGAATGAGGCAATTTTCCATTTCCATTAATGTACTGCCAAATAGAAGGGGAACTGTCTCGAATTAAAGACTAAAGAAAGCTGTTCCTCAAAGTTGTATTAAATCATTGCTGATGAACTCATTAAGAACAAATTAACGAGGTAAATTGTACTAGGAATAACCAGCAAGAAAATCCAAGGGAAATTATACAACTTCACTGATTTCTAAACAGTCCAGCATTAAGCAATGCCAGCACGTGACATCAAAGTGGGATATACTCTTTGGTCTCTACAAATTTCTCAGTATCCTCGGAAAGGACCCAGGGTTACTTCAGAAAGAGGAGAAAATTTGATGTAGTATCTCAACAGACTTCATAACAACTAAAAGATGTTAGGGAAAATTACCTCCACCCACCTTTCCACTTCATTTTTCAAATAGAAAAGAGGCTAAAACTTTGTGTGAGGCATGATAAAAAAACAAAAATTTGTTGTCTGTGATCTAAGCAATACATTTAGCCCTTTGTTCTAATGATCAGCATAGAGAAGATTATTAAAACTCTACAACTAAGTTCCCTCATTTTCTGTGAAATCAGCTAGACATGAATTTTTTTGCCTTTCTCAGATGAGGGTGAAAAATCTCTGTTGTCTTCAAATACTTCTCATGGAGTTCACCAGTCAGGTGGAAGAGCTGAAAACTAACATCGAGGTGCTCCCATCTCAACATTCCAGGATTCCCAAATCCTCCAAGGTGATCAGCCCCTTATATATCTAGTTACAGAGCAACTCAGACTTGTCATTTCTGTTTTATTCTCAGCACTGGTGCTCTAGGTATTGTAGACTAGCTGAAAAAAAAAAAAAAAAAAAAAGGCAGCAGAAACTCACAGCAACATGCTCATTAATTTGTCCAGTGGTCACACTCTACATTTTGTCATGTCGAGTCCATATTCTGGAACTCAGTAATGAAATCCCGAAATCTTTTTACATGATGATGTCCTCCCTCTCACTTCATGTTCTCTGTTAACATTTTGATAGGTCTTCTTTTTGCCATAAAAGAGAACTCAAGACATCTCCATAACAGCATGAATCTAGATCCTGAACTCTATCTTTTTTTCTCCCCACGGTATTCCTAGGGCCTAGCATGCTGCTTAAAACACAAGAAGCACATAATAAAAGCTGTGTTATTTGAACAGAGGAACTAATAATAATGTTGTGTACTTACATTATAGCCCATATACAGAATTCTCTGCCATATATTAACAAATGGATCATTTGAAATTCCAGGAAATACTGGTTCTAACTTGAGATTAACGCAATAACAGCCATGTCTTAAATGTGAATTAATCTGCTGCACTTTCTTTAATTTTTCATACTCATTAAAGCTCAATTTCTCAAAAGTAATTCCTTTAGTAGCTATTGTAATTTTTTTCACTTTAATTGATCGAAATCATTTATAAGAATATTTTTTAAAACTACAATTTCAATTGGGTTCATTTTAAATGATTTTGAATCATTCACATTTCTATAACCCTTTTTATCTCATGATCTCAAAGTTCATTTATATGTTATTTATTTCTAATGTAGAGCAGAATGGAGTAATTGTTCCCATTTTACAGGCACACACTGAAATAAACACTAGATATATGGCTTTCAGTAAATAACTCAAGATGGGAAATTTGAGACTCAGGATCAAATCAAATCCATTATTTCTCATCCAAGAAATTACACATTTCCATCATTTTGTCACCTAAAAATTTATTTTTCTATTGTAACTTCAGTCCCCCTTATGATTCTGCTTACTAAACTTTAATTGGAAATATGCATATGAATTTCTCCAACCCCTCTCTCCCCTAATTCATTTTCAAGGTCATTGGATATGACCAATTGTTGCTAAACCAGTGCTAAAGGAAGTTCTGCTGAAGTCAACAGGAATCAGAAATGGTATTTGATGAAAGACTTAAAGTCTGTATAGGTATCTGATTTTAAAAGTTGTAGCCCCTTTAAATTAATTGAAGGGCTACTAAGTGCTGGCCAGGACATGCTGCCTAGCTGTTTCCATAATAAAAGATTGCAAAGTGGAAAACTATTATATCTGGACATGTTACCCCAACTTTGTTTATAAATTCAATATATTATAATCAAAATGTATAAAACTAAGAGAAACCTTTGCCTTTTAAATCAGACAATTCCTTTTGCTTTTGCAGTTCATGGTTGCAGCTTACTGATCTGATAATTATACCCACAGAGAAACTGACCTTAGCAAGGAAGGACAGAGGTCTAGAGAAGAAACCAAAAAATCCTTTCTGCTTTGTTTGGTTTGCAATTTTTTTCAAGGAATTAAAAAAAATCATTTGTCTTATAGATAACAAAAAAAAAAAAGGTCTGATGAACTAAAAACCATTTAAATAAAAGAATCTAAGTCAACTTTCTCCTCTGAAAATGTTCTGGCCTAAGGGTGCATTTTTCCAGCTTCATTGCTTGCCAGAGCAAGGTCAGGGCTCCTACTGAATGTTGTTTCCTGAAATCAGGATGCTTCATTTGTAACCTAAGTAAAGTCACCAAGGACCGTGGATCCTTGGGGCTGAGCTCTATGCTCTGTTAGCTGGCTAAGCAGAGCATAGTGAAGGCCCATCTAACCCTGAATACATACATTTCCAATGATCCCTGCCTAGAGTCACACTAAAGAGGACATTTACGGGGTGTGGAAGGAGGATCCTCTTTTCAGTCATCTGACTTTATAAACGCCATCTCCATCAGTGGAACGCCACAGTTAAAAGCTTTTCCAATGACCCTGTTATGCTTTCCTTCCTGATTTGCATTTGCTCACTCACCATGGTAGCATTCTCAATTTTAATGACAATAAAAATTTTTCGTAATTAGATCTTTTTTATTAAAAAAATTTTTGCCTCTAAATATATGATCTGGGCAGCTTCACAGGCACATAACTGCTTCTTTATTTACACTATGAATGTAGGAAGACTCTCCCTCTACTACCAGGCTTGAATTCTATGAATGCAAGGATAAAGATTTTTTACTTTAATCTTTTTGGCAACCCAATAATGGCAATGATCCTTCTAGGGTATGTTAGTAGCAAATAAGGAAAAATTTAAGTAAACTCAATTTGCCTTTAACCTCTTTGATCCCCCCTCTCCCCTTCAGGTCAATTGTCAAGGCCTGCTTTCCAACCCAATTAATTATATTCTATAGGTCTTTAAACCTTGACATAATAAATCTCACTTTCCATATCTCAAAATACCCTTCAGTCTTCTCCCTAGTTATAAGAATCCCCGGCCGGGCGCGGTGGCTCAAGCCTGTAATCCCAGCACTTTGTACATCTCATAAATTCAAACCTTTTATTTCCTAACCTCCACCAATATTAGTATTCCAAATATTTGTATACATTTCGAAAAAGATTTCAGGAGGCAGGGCACGGTCGCTCATGCCTATAATCCCAGCACTTTGGGGGGCCGAGGCGGGTGGATCACGAGCTCAAGAGATCGAGACCATCCCGGTCAACGTGGTGAAACCCCGTCTCTACTAAAACTACAAAAAATTAGCTGGGCATGGTGGCGCGTGCCTGTAATCCCAGCTACTCAGGAGGCTGAGGCAGGAGAATTGCCTGAACCCAGGAGGCGGAGGTTGCGGTGAGCCGAGATCGCGCCATCGCACTCCAGCCTGGGTAACAAGAGCGAAACTCCGTCTAAAAAAAAAAAAAAAAAAAAAAAAAAAAGAATCCCCAAAGGCCTTTCTATTCTTCTTCTACAGTTTTCTTTGGCAAGTCATAGCCATTTCCATCCTATCAGATTATCATGTTTGATGGGATGTAATGGTCTAATTTTGAATGTTTTTACAGAAAAATGAATTTTCTCTAATTTCATGTTTAGGAAAACTTTTTATTTCCCTTGTAAATTTGTATAAACTTAAGCTGACTTTGGTACATAGTTTCCCTTCTGGCATCTCTCCAAGAACAAATATTCTCATGGAGAGGCATCTCCTGTGACGGGACTGCATCTTGACACCTCATCACCTGAGACTGATGAATCTCCTTCCAGATATTTTATTCATGTCTTTTGATAACCACCACTAAATTCTTTTCCCCAGACTTGGCTTGTCTTCCATCATTAAGAAAACTCCACACCCAGTTCTCTAGCTGCAACCTCTATATGTTCTAATCCAGACGTACTGTCTCTGCTAAAATAAACCTTTTTCTTTTTTCAGATTTACCATTCCCCAAATTCTTGCATTAGCTTTTCCAAACCTCCTCCCATTGGTGAGACCCATACAAGTGAGGTGACTACTTCCTGTTTTGTATGTGCAACCCACTGTCATGACTGGCCTCCAAGTGCTATTTGCTCATTTGTAGGCTTCTTTATCATACCTGCCTCATGGCAACAGATATCTGAAAGTAATATCCTTAAAATTGGAGAAAACAAGCCTCTTCAATTGCTTCCCATGGCTAAGCATAGTGATATGAGTCTCCATGCCTCCCTCTTTCAGCACCTCTGAAATTCAAGGCTTTGTCCTTTAAGCAAATCTCTTCCCATACCTCACTATAGACCTCTTTAGATGAGTAACACACTCAGTTAAGAACCCAAACCAATTTCTACAACACACACTAGTGATGGACAGGCAAAGCTCAGAATGCATCCAGTTGTCCTACAGGAAGGGGGCACAAATGGTTAAAAGCATATTGCATTTAAAGAAACTGGAGTTTGAATCTCAGTTTTGCTGCTGACTAACTGGGCAAGACATTGGGCAGGTGAGTTAAATTTTGGGGGCTTCAATTTCTCCACCTGTAAAACGAAGATAATAATAAAGCTACCTTAGTGGCTGATAGTTTGCATGTGAAGCACATTTAGCATAATACCTCCCATATAATAAATCTTTCAACAAAACTTCACATACTGTATTTGATTATTTACTGTGGATCTGAAGTCACATTATACTTTAGGACAATATAAAATATTATTACCCATAATTTTTTCCAAAGGAATATTTTTATATCAAAATATATATGTATGATCAGAATATCATGGAAAAGTTCACCATCAAGAGAAGCTCAGAGAGACTAACCGGCTGTTTGAGGTTTAAATAATTGGTTTGTTACAGAGTTCTGCATGAGAACTCAGGCTGCCTGACTCCTAGTCAAGTGCTCTTTTGCTATACAGAACTGGCAGTGAAGTGATCACTCTTCTCTGAGAATTGCTAATAATTTTAGTTTGTGGAAAAATGTATTTTTTTTTTTTGGAAATAGAAGTGATTCCGTATACTTACTCTAGAAAGCCAACTGAGTTGCATTGAGAAGAAAAATGCTCAGGTTTTAAGGTAAAATGCCCATTCACTGCCAAGGCAACTCCAGCTACAACAAACGTCTGTGGTCCACTGTTCCTCCTTCACTCAGCATAGACCTTTGTCTCATAATAGAGTTGTTTCATCTCATTGAACTTTTTCTTTGTTGTTATTACTGAGCATTGTAATTAAACATTCTTCCGAATCTGCTTGGCAGCTGCCACTGTGTTCCCAGGAACCATTCATAGCCTTGTGTATTATTATCCTAATCCTCTGTTATAAAGAAAACTACTTAATGCCAAAAATCAGATACAAATACTGAAAGTACTTTACATTTAGTTTTATTAGAATGAGTATTAATTGACAGAGTGAGGGTGGGGGCGGGGGTGGGTCCAATTCTTCAAGACACTAGGACCTCTGTTAAGTTAAAGTTAGCATGCAATTTTGAGTTCTACTTGAGTTATATTCAGCTATGTGTTAACTTCAACATAGCTTGGGAAGCATTCACTGCACTGAATATTCATATGGCGTGCGTGATACAGACACTGAACCCAATTTAGTAAATGAATACTTGTAATTTCACCAAAGCCCCGCCGAGAGATTATTATGCAGATTTATGAAGGAATATCACTGAAGCAATTCTTGGCTATGTCTTCACTCACTAAGGACTCAAAAGTGTGTAAACCTCAAATCTTTTTCTATATATTTACCGCTACTGGTTTCATCTTCTGAACTTTTCTGACATTACCTCTCACTCTCTGTTTTATCTCTAATTTTCCCTTTAATATTCTTGCCCTTGAGCAAAGAGCCAGCATTATAACACCTACGAACACTGCCAAGTTCCTCCTGACAATATCCTGGCTGCCATAATGCCAGCAATCTGTTCCAATCCTGTCATTGCAAAATCTCATTAAAGGCAAAAGGATGCGGGGTCACAGGCATATAGATACACAGCAGAAGGGGCTTACATTTCCAGGATTGGCTATGTATGCCCTGTGCTAGGTCTCCTGATGTCTTCAGAGAAATCACATAATGGCAGTGCTGGGCTCAGAGAGCAGAAGCTAGTGTTGCTCATGCACACTGCAATATAGAGACCTAACATCCTTCCTCCGTCGAAGGACATTAACAGGTTACAGAGACCAGGTTCAGAATCAGCACCTTTTCCCAGAGGTTGGTTCAAACAGAAATGAGACACAGCCTGATTGAATAAGGCCTGGAGTGCATTGCAGGAGATCTGGATTTGAGTTTAAGCCTACAACTAGCTCATGGTTACCCTGGAGAAGTCACTTAGATCCTCTGCACCTCATATTCCCAGGCCACTGGGATACCAGGTCTTCAATTCTACAGTAATTTTCTAGAATTTACAAATGAAACCCCACAATGTTATAGGTGAAAAATTCCAAATCATACCGCAAATCATACTACAAATTAGCAGGAGACCCAGACATGTAAACTTCCAGGTATATCAGCTCATGAAATGACAAACACTTAAGTCTATGAAATAATTCAGTTCAGACCTAACAAGTTATCATCGCATCTCAGTTAGTGTGCATTGTAAGTTTATAGAAAACTCCAAATAATTTGGTGGCAAGCTTTTTTATTAAAACTTAGAAAATCATCTTACAAACCTCCGTATATCTATCTTTACTTCTTTCTGTAGCTCACTGGAATTATCTTTTTCTGGGATTAAAACCAAAAAGATACTGCTACAGCCATATATACCGCAACATAGTGTTACATTTCACATCCTGGGCTTTGGAGTGAAGGAGTCAATCCTAACTTCTTCACTTTCTTAATGTATTCAAAGTCAAACTACGTCTTTGAGCAGATGTGAAAATTAACAAAATAATGCAGGAAAAAGTTCTTGGTACCGGGCCTGGTATTTATTATCAGTGATGCTTAATAAACTTCAGTTTTTACTGTTATTACAGTAAATAATTCCAATAAAATTTTTATGAAAATTGCCCTAGGGTGCTAGATACTGTTACATTAGCAAGAATCCTTGGGGAAAAGGGTTGAAGAGAGACTGAACGGAATGGGATTGTTTCTTGGTTTGGGTATGTGCAGCTATGTCATCTTGGATGAGCAATTTAACTTCTTGAAGACTCAATAGCTTCATTGGTAAAACAGAGATAATACTAATGTTCTATGAAAATGAAGTATACATGTGACAAAAAATACTGAAGAAAACTTTTTGTGTATACCTAAAACCAGCAATGGAGCTCAAGTCCAGGGACCATGACTTAGAACCCATATTTACAGGGCAGCAGCCAGCAATTGGGGCCACAGGGACCCCTAGGGCCTTCTAAAAAGGGTGAAAAATAGTCTGACCACAACCGTAATCACTAGACTCTTGCTAATCTACGTGTGGTCCATAAACCAGCAGAATCAGCATCACCTGGGAATCTGTTAGGACTCTCAGGCCCCACCTCACAATTATGGAATTAGAATCTTCATTTTAAAAAGTTCCTGGGTGACTCAGGTACACATTAAAGTTTCATTAACACTCGCTTAGACCACCTGTATAAACTTTAGTTTATACAAGCAAAAGGCCGGTAAGGGAAAAGAGAAGGAAATCTTCAGATTAATGAGTTGTGAGCTCCTTTAGGTGGGGGAGAGACATGACTAGGGGTTTTCTCCCCCAAAAGGCATGGCTTAACTGTGGAGAGGGTAGGTAGAGCATCAGATGAATCACCTGAAAAGATTAGGGATCTCTGCAAGAAGGAGAAGTTGGCATTTTAAGCAGCTTTTTGATCAATTTGTGGTTACCTGAAACAAAAAAGAAATTGGAAAGAGGTAATAGAGTAGACATAGAGGGAGCATAATGCAGAGGCAAGCTGCATCCTCCTCATTTTGTGGGGCTGAGATTCCTGAGTTTCTGAAGGCCAAGAAACACTGCTAGAGGTAGCCAGGGTTGGAACCGCCATCTTGGTAGGGCCCTCCTGCAGAGTGCTGTCATATGAACAAAGGATATAGGAGGTGGGAGGTGGGAGCTAAGGAGATGGGAAATTGTTCAGTCAGGTTCAATCTTGTGCTCTTCCACATTAGGGAACTCTTTGATGAAGAAATGTCTACAGGACTCTCAGAAAAACCGTCCTGTACTCGAGTTTGGGTTTTAAGCTAGGCAAATGGTTAATAACTGAAAATAATGGAACACTGTGGAATTTTCTTTGTATGTCATCATGAAATTGCTGTGTAGCAAAGAACCAAGATCCAAAATAGCAAGGCTGGGAGGA
Organism: Sapajus apella; assembly: GCF_009761245.1. Classification (NCBI taxonomy): domain Eukaryota; kingdom Metazoa; phylum Chordata; class Mammalia; order Primates; family Cebidae; genus Sapajus; species Sapajus apella. The sequence continues at coordinate 4,118,125 of NW_022437001.1, forward strand.
ATAGCTACAGAAAAAAATTCATTCCCTGTTAAGAACCAATGGGTTGAAACTGTCCAATAAATGTTGCTTAATGAAGACCATGGGAGATTGTAAACATCCAACAAATTGTAGATATTATTATAAAAGTAATATTGAGAAACAACAAAAATATAATTTTCAACAATAAAATATTATAATGAAGAGATGCATAGAAGACAGATATGTTATTAAATGTTCCAATGGCTTTGTTGATACATACATTTATATTATCTACACATATTTAGGAGGATAGACTTAGTATAACAGATAATCAGAGTGTTTGATTTTGTGAATGATATTTATTTTTTAATTTTTCTTATCTATACTTAGCAAATTTTCTTTCATGTACCTACTCATCCTGTAATTAGGGGAAAATCTCCTGCTATAATTTTACCTCCCTCTATATGTCTTGAACTCCTATGTGGGCACAGAACTGTTCAAAATTTTGTTCACAAAGAGTTTGTGTGCTGTAGGAAGATACCAATAAGAAACAAGATCAGTCAGTGCATGGGTAGATGACATCTGTGCATCCCATTGTGTGAAAAATAATCTGCTGATTTTGCCCTTTGTTCTACAATAAGTTCATTACATAAGCCATATCATGACTGCTTCTCAACATCTTTATATATAAAGATGCTTTATATTTGCAAAGCTGTATCTGATTTGCTTTCATTATTCTAGTTCTGGAAACAGCAAGCCTAGGTGATTTGACCCTGTTTTCCATTTTATCAATAAAACTGCCTCTCCTCTCTTCTACTTCTCTTTGCAGGCAATAAGACAGCTGTGTATAATCTATGACTGCTGTGAGCATGGGGAGTGTTCCAGGCTAAGTGGGCCTCAGAAGCTGCTGAGAGCATTGCTCTACTGGGACTTCAATTCTGAATCCAAGGGAGTCATGATGACCTCCCCAGAGTTTTTCTGCTTTGCTAGGTTTGCCCATTTCACAAATTTCTAGATTGCTATCCCTATACTAAAGGTGACATTGTTAGCGCTAAGGCCATGTTGAGTGTTTTGTTACATGCTCCACCACACCCAGCCCAGTCTTGGGCACATGAGGGGCTAACTTTAATGTGAAAGCATTAAAAGCCTTGAAAATTCATACAACCTTGCACTAAAACAAATAAAGTTTAGTATAAAAATTTTAGGGTCCAGAATAAAAAGGAGAGGAGGTTATTATAGAGTAAGGGTACAAATAAGGTTTTTACTTATAAACAAAATGTTTTTGTTTTTTTTTCTTTTTATTATCTTAATTTGGTTCTGTGTCTATGGCTTTTATTCAGAAGTTGAATCCTTCAGAATCCTTGAGCTATTATTGTTCCCATCTCATTTAAAGGAAAACATGGACTAGGGAACAATAACAGTAGGAAGAAGTCAGGAATGTAAGTGAAGGGAACCTGTACTGACAAAGGGTCTCCATCACTTACTTTTTATGTTTCCTTGAAAATCGTAGATACAGAATTTTGAATTGCCAATAAAAAAGAAAAGAAAGAGTAAAACGTGGTTCTACAGCAACAGTTACAATACTCTTTGGATAGCAGCCTTTTAATCAGCCTATTATTGATGGATTTGATCTTGTTTACAACATCTCCAAAAGTAAATATGCAGGAGGATTGGAGTGAACACAGACAACCCATGAAATTTGCTCTGCATGAAACCACTTGTAGGCATTTCCAAACCCATGTGAGCACTGGAAATATACACGTTGATTTTTACACTCTTATTACTGTTTCTACCACTTTCTACAGTGGTATTTCCACAACCCTGCTCTCTTTTGTCACTGTCTGTAACAGGCATTCCTTAATAAAACAGTTAACAGCAGAATGGATGTGTCTGCATTCTATGGTTCTACTGCCCTCCAAGCTTTAGTTTCTCTTTTCCTTCTCCAGTAATTTCAGGATGTGCTTTTGATGATCCCTGCTTCTGGGTTTCCTGTGTTGTGTGTGCAGATGTGTATCTAATGGACTGGTAATGAAAACGGAGACATGGAAAGCACTCTAGAAAACTGCTCCTAATTCCTCTCAAATCTACCTTCATCTAAGCATTAAAAAATAAAATAAAAGAAACAGTGCTCCACTTCCAAAGGAGTGCAGCCTATTTGCCCCACATTGCACTCTCTGTCCAGCACCCTCCCACCCCTAACCCTTGCCAATTACAGAGGCCTGTTAATGCCTCTCAGACATCCAAAGCTTGTTTCTAGGAGATCTCCCAATGCTTAATGCCACATGGTTTCATGCACCTAGTGTCACTTCACTAACCAGCTGAAAAACAATCATCCTAAAAAGAGCATTTTAAACATGGTACCAAAGGGGCTGACAGAACAAATGCACAAAGAAAGGTGTCACTTATACCTCCAGCGATGCTGAACACCAAACAAAATATTGGACATGTGCAAGAAACTAATGAGAAAAAAGACAAACAAACATGTAACATTTCAAAAAAGAGAGTGGTGAAAAACTTTTAAAAGAGTAACAAAGCTAGATGTGTTAGTTAAAAATAAATATTTATATAGAATGCTCTTGGTCTAAAGAGAATTGGTACTAAGGGTAGAAAGCAATAAAATAGAGGAAAAGGAGGAAAGAAAAAGCAACCTTTTAATTTGAGACATTTATTTATTTGTGCTTTTATTATTAACATTTTTCTTCTCTTCTAGAATTCAAACCAGGACAAATGAACAGGGAGAGCTGTATGCTTCTCTATAAAATGTTATCAATTCAAATCTCTGTTGAAGTTTACCTTTATAATATATGGAGTAAAAATGATTAGTAAGCATGCAAATAGTTTAAACAAGATAGAAAGGGAATGTTCATTCATTACTCGCCAAGATTACTATTTCTTCCCACAAGTTAAGCAGACAGCAGAAAACTGACCAACTTAAAGAGAATATTTGCAACATATCTCACAGATAAAGGGATAATAATATCCCTAATATTTAAAGAACTCTTAAAGAATAAGGAGAAATAAAAAACAAAAACAAATATAAAAATGAATAAAAGATATGAACAATTTATAGAAACAATATACAATATCACAAATAGCTTAAGTAAATAAAAAGATGTCAGCCGTACTCAAAAGAAACACAGATTAAAACTGTACCAACATGTCATAAATAAAGTTATTTAAAGTATAATAACATATCCTGTTGGCAAAGCTGTAGGAAAGCCAGAACGCTTATGTATTGCTGAAGTGATCCAAATAGATTCATTCCTTATGAAGCTGAATTTGGTAAAACCTAGAAAAACAACATATCTGTTTGTCTTTTGAACTTACAGTCCTACTTGTAGAAATTACCTTAAAGATATACCTCCAACAATATGAAATGCATATGTATGGCGTCAGCATTATTTTTCATTGTAAAATATTAGAAACAATAAAGCAGAGTGGTTCACATTGCAGGATGATTACAGTTAACAATAACACATTCTTTCAAATAGCCAGAAGGAGAGTATTATTGAATGTCCCTGACATAAAGAAATGATAAATGTTTGAGATGATGGATATGCTAATTACCCTAATCTGATCACTATGTATTACATGTATTGAAACATCAGTATGCACCCCATGAATACATACAATTATATTTGTCAATTTTAAAAAATTAAGCTACACTTTTTTAAAAGGAGTGGTTCAATAGCACATAAGAAAATATCCTTGGATCTTCTCCTTTTCTTAAAAAAAATAGGAGAAAAATAAGAAACTAATAACTGAAACTTCCTGGGGTAGGGGCAAAGAAGGGAACTGAGTGGAAAACATGGAAAAGAATGAAAGCAGTAAGTAGCACAGTGACACGTCTCTGAGTTTACCTTTTGAACACTTCTGGCTTTGAGATTAAGATAAAAAAAACCCACATGGAATGTATACAGAAAAAAATAAACTGAAATATATTTTAAATGAATAACATAAGTGTACTGAAGAGGAAAAAACTAATGCAAATTACTTCTGAATATATTATCTGGACTGTATGCCTTCAGGCTAAAGAAAAATAGGAATGAACAAATATTGAGCTCTGGGCATAGGTTCCTTTTCCACAGAGGTATGGGTAATCAATTCTGGCATTACTCTGTATTCTAGAATTGTGCAAATAAGCAAATGGATTGTGGACATTGGGAGTCTTATTTCTCACTATTGGAGAAGGCCATTATAAATATTGAAAAGAGGAAACTATGGCATTTAATGGGAAATGGAGAAATCAGTAGGAATTCACGGTGTGTATATGCATAGTACATATATAAACTCACATTTATCTATGTCTCATCTCTTTTCACTGAGAGAACCTACAATTAATAATGCCCTCATAGCAATAAGCACACCTAATGCTCAGCTCTTGGTTTCTAAATCCTATGTATTAAAAGAAACCAGGGATCTTTTTGGGAAATGGCAGATTCTAAGGCCAAAGCTAGGAAAATACACAATGAGCCTGGATTTACTTGTCACAGACAGTAAGGAAATGCTCAAAGAATGATGGGGACATGTCAAAGCTAGCTTAAAGAAACTGACACTGGACAAACCTTAGAATTATCATCATTGACCACCAAAATAAATAAATAATGACAATATAAAGTATAACCCATTGAATAAAATAGAGTGAGTTCATGGTGATAAAATTTTTTTTTAAACAAATGAAAAAAAAAAACCACTATTTTTTATAGTAACAAACCAACCAATAAATGTGAAAGAAATAACGTATTAAGAAAATCACCACTAAGAAACCACCATATAAATAATTAATTCAGGCAAGTATCACTTAACATATTAAAATCAAAGGAAAAGGTTGAGGAACAGTGAGATATTTACATAATTTCAAATTAGCTCACCCAACAGGTATGAATTAAATACAAATGAAAAAAGTAGTAGCTTAACCATGGAGAAACCTGGGGGACACTGGGAAATAAAAGCCACCAGCACTAGTAATAAGACAAAGCAACATCATATGTCTCCTGATAGAGTGCCCTAAAAAGGACACAGTATCACCTCTGCACCTTTCTTGCTCCAAATTCATTATCTGAATATCAACATGAGAAAATATCAGACAAGCCCAAACAGAGAAACAGTCTACAATGTTAATTTCCTGATTTTAATATTTGCACTGTGGTTATGTAAGAGAGTATCCTGATTTTAGAAAACATGTAGTCAAGTACTGCAATAGTCCATTTTGCTTGCTATAAATACCTGAAGCTGGGTAATTTCTAAAGGAGAAAGGTTTATTTTGGCTCATGGTTCGGCAGACGTACAAGAAGAATGGTGACAGCATCTGCTTCTGGTCAGGACCTCAGGATGCTTTTACACATGGTGGAAGGAGTAAGAGAGGAGAAGAGGTGCCGTGCTTTTTAAAACAACCAGCTCTGGCATGAAGTAATAGAGTGAGAGCTCACTCATTACCTGGGGAGGGCACCAAACCATTCATGAGGGATCCTCCCACACCACCACAACTCCTCCCACACCACCACTCCTCCCACACCACCACAACTCCTCCCACACCACCACAACTCCTCCCACACCACCACTCCTCCCACACCACCACAACTCCTCCCACACCACCACAACTCCTCCCACACCACAACTCCTCCCACACCACCACAACTCCTCCCACCAGGTCCCAACACCAACACTGGGGATCGCATTTCAACATGAGATTTGGAGGGAACAAATATCCAAACTATATCAAATATTTATAAATAAAAAGTCCAGTATGTGAATAACTTACTCTCATAAAGCCCAGAAAATATCTGTTGAGGGGTATGTGTGTGTGTATGCATATGTATATGTATGTGCATGTATATGTGCATCTGTACGTGTATAGTGGAAGAAGGTAAAGGAAAGGAAACTGTAGTAAACATCTGGGTCGAATAAATATTGGAGTTCCATTTACTATTTGTGTGACTTTTCTGTATGTCTGAAATTACACAAGATATTTTTAAAAACAGAAGACAGCTTGAACATGTTACATCTGGTTTTGCAGTTTTCCAGCAGCTTCTGTCAGAAAGCTTAGTAAGGACGTTACCTGGGGAAATGAGACATGGGCTTTGAGAAACCCGGACCTAAACTGCAAAACCACAGCAAGAACAAAACATGATTAACAATATGTGCCAGAGACTGGCAAAAATACCGTTTCCTCCTGTTGCCTCTCTGCTTCAACATAGGGGAGGTAGGGACAGAAAGGACCTCTCCCTTCGATTACACTCATCCTGGCTAATAGTACAGCTTTCCTAAGTGAACTCCCTGCCTCCTGAAAGAAAGAAAATTAGCCTCATTTCTACTAGGCTATTTCCATTTTAAATGTTCCCCAGTTAAAAATCTACAGGTTTCACAGTGATACCCACTTAACACTTCCTCTACATAAGTGAGGCAGCCGTGAAAAAAAAAAAAAAAAAGACTAAGAATGCCAGACCTTGTTTCAGAAATTGTAAATTCGTGTGTTTGTGTCCCTGCTCTGCATTCATGAGCTGTCTACCTTTGAGCAAATCACTTGAACTTTTTAAACTGTTTCCACATCTGTAATACTGGGCATCCATACTTGTTGCAAAGATAAAATATAAAAATGCACATGAAACACTTTATAAACTGTCATATACTATATGCCATCATATCTTTATGAATGTGCCAAAGAAGAAAACCTCATTTTCTGATTTGTGGTCTCTCACTTTCACTTGTCATGTATAGTTAAGGGAAATGGTACTGCAAGTCAGGTGTCTTAAACTACTGGCTTGGAATCATTACTTTAGGGCTTAAGCTGATCTTTTTATGTCAAGAAAAAAAGAAGCAAATCGCAATTTTGATAACTATAAGCCGTATACTTCTTGGGCGCCAGCTTCCTCTCTTATCTTCCCCTAAGAATGGAACAGGTTTTTGCACACAGATATTGCTCAAGTTCGGGGCAAAAGTAATTGCAGTATTTTTTGTTGGTTTTTGTTTGTTTGTTTGTTTTTAGTGATCCTCCCAAAGTTCTGGGATTACAGGTATGAGCTGCTATGCCCAGTTGGAATTTTCTTTTTTTTCATAAATTATTGGGGTACAGGTGGTGTTTGGTTACATGAGTAAGTTCTTTAGTGGTGATTTGTGAGTTTTTGGTGCACCCATCACCTGAGCAGTACACACTGCACCATATTTGTAGTCTTTTATCTCCCCCTTCCACTTTTCCCACCACATCCCCAAAGTTCATTGTATCATTTTTATGCCATTGTGTCCTAATAGCTTAGATCTCACATAGCAGTGAGAACATACAATGTTTGGTTTTCCATTCCTGAGTTACTTCACTTAGAATAATAGTCTCCAACGTCATCCAGGTCACTGCTAATTCATTTCTTTTTATGGCTGCATAGTATTTCATCATATACATATGATTGTTGCAAAGATAGTACATATATATTTATATGTATATATAGATATAGATATATATTTAGCACAGTTTCTTTATCCACTTGTTGATTGATGGACATTTGGGTTGGTTCCATGATTTTGCAATTGTGAATCGTGCTGCTATAAACATGTGAGTGCCTGAAGTCATAGAGTGACTTCTTTCCCTCTGTGTAGATACCCAATAGTGGGATTGCTAGATCAAATGTTAGTTCTACTTTTAGTTCTTTAAGAAATCTTCACACTATTTTCCATAGTGTTTGTGCTAGTTTGCATTCTCACAAGCAGTGTAGAAGTGTTCCCTCTTGACCACATCCACACCAACATCTGTTTTTTGATTTTTTGATTATCACTGTTCTTGCAGAGGTAGTTGGTATTGCATTGTGGTTTTGATTTGCACTTCCCTGATCATTAGTGATGTTGAGTATTTTTTCATATGTTTGTTGAACATTTATATATCTTCTTTTGAGAATTGTCTATTCATGTCCTTAGCCTACTTTTTGATTACATTGTTTTTTTCTTTCTGATTTGAGTTTATTGTAGATTCTGAATATTAGCCCTTTTTCAGATGTGTAGATTGTGAAGATTTTCTTCCACTCTGTGGGTTGTCTGTTTATTCTGCTGACTGTTACTTTTGCTGTGCAGAAGTTCTTTAGTTTAACTAGGTCCCGGCTATTTATCTTTGTTTTTGTTGCATTTGCTTTTGGGTTCTTGGTCATGAAATCCTTGCCTAAGCCAATGTCTAGAAGGGTTTTTCCAGTGTTATCATCTATAATTTTCATTGTTTCAGGTCTTAGGTTTAAGTCTTTAATCCATCTTGAGTTGATTTTTATGTAAGGTGAGAGATGAAGATCCAGTTTCATTCTCCTACATGTGGCTAGCCAGTTATCCCAGCACCATTTGTTGAAAAGAATGTCCTTTCCCCACTTTCTGTTTTTGTTTGCTTTGTTGAAGATCAGTTGACTGTAAGTATTTGGGTTTATTTATCGGTTCTCTATTCTTTTTCATTGGTCTATGTGACCATTTGTATACCAGTTCCATGCTGTTTTGCTGACTATGACCTTATAGTATAGTTTGAAATCAGGTAATATGATGCCTCCAGATTTCTTCTTTTTGCTTAGTCTTGCTTTGGCTATGCAGGCTCTTTTTTGGTTCCATATGAATTTTAGAATTGTTATTTCTAATTCTGTGAATAATGATGGTGGTATTTTGATGGGGATTGCATTGAATCTGTGGATTGCTTTTGGTGGTATGGTCATTTTCACACATTGATTCTACCCATCCATGAGCATGGTAGGTGTTTCCATTTGTTTGTGTCATCTATTTCTTTCTTTCAGCAGTGTTTTTTAGTTTTCCTTGTAAAGGTCTTTTGACTCTTTGGTTAGGTATATCCCTAAGTATTTTATTTTTATTGCAGCTATTATAAAAGGGGTTGAGTTAATAACTTGATTCTCCACTTGGTCATTGTTGGTATATAGAAGAGCTACTGGTTTGTGTACATTAATCTTGAATCCAGAAACTTTGATGAATTATTTGGTCAGTTCTAGGAGCTTTCTGGAGGAGTCCTTAGGGTTTTCAAGGTCTAAATGATAATATCGTTAGGAAACAGGGACAGTTTGACTTCCTCTTTACCGATTCGGATGCCTTTAATTTCTTTCTCCAGTCTGATTTCTCTGTCTGGGATTCTAGTACTACGTTGAAGAGGAGTGGTGATACTGGGCATCTTTGTCTTGTTCCTGCTCTCAGAGAGAATGCTTTTGACTTTTCCCCCTTCAGTATGACGTTGGCTGTGGGTTTGTCATAGATGGCTTTTATTACTTTAAGGTATGCCCCTTGTATGCTGATTTTGCTGAGAGTTTTAATCATAAAAAGATGCTAGAGTTTATCAAATGCTCTCTCTGAATATATTGAGATGATCATGTGATTTTTAATTCTCCTTATGTGGTGTATCATATTTATTGACCTGCATATGTTAAACCATTCCTGCTTCCCTGGTATAAAACCCACTTGAACATGGTGGATTATCTTTTGATATGTTGCTGCATTTGGTTAGGTAGTATTTTGTTAAGGATTTTAGCATCTATGTTCATCAAGGATATTGATCTGTAGTTTTCTTTTTTGGTTATGTCATTTCCTGGTTTTGGTATTTGGTATTAGGGTGATGTTGGCTTCATAGAATGAATTAGGGAGCGTTTCTTCTTTCTCTATTTTGTGGAATAGTGTCAAAAGAATTGGTACCAATTCTTCTTTGAATGTCTGGTAGAATTCTGCTGTAAATCCATCTTGTCCTGGACTTTTTTTTGTTGGTAATTTTTAAATTACCATTCAGTCTTGCTGTTTGTTATTGGTCTGTTAACGGTACCTAATTCTTCTTATTTAAGCTAGGAGGCTTGTATTTTTCCAGGAATTTATCCATCTCTTCTGTTTTCTAATTTAGGTGTGTAAACGTGTTCATCATAGTCTTGAATAACCTTTCGCATTTCAGTGGTAGCAATTGTAATATCTCCTGTTTTGTTTTTAGTGAGGTTATTCGGATTTTCTCTCTTTTTTCTTGGTTAATCTTGCTAATGGATTGTCAATTTTATTTATCTTTTCAAAAACCAGCTTTTTATTTCATTTATCTTTTGTAATTTTCTTTTGTTTCAATTTCATTTCATTCTGCTCTGATCTTGGTCATTTCCTTTCTTCTGCTGGGTTTGACTTTGGTTTCTTCTTATTTCTCTAGTTCCTTGAGGTATAACCTTAGAGTGTCAGTTTGTGCTCTTTCAGTCTTTTTGATGTAGGTGTTTAGGGCTATAAACTTTCCTCTTAGCACCACCTTTGCTGTAACGCAGAGGTTTTGATAGGTTTTCTCATTATTGTCATTCAGTTCAAAAAATATTTTTAATTTCCATCCTGACTTAGTTTTTGACCCAGTGATCATTCAGGAGCAAGTTATTTAATTTCCATGTATTTGCAAAGTTTTGAAGGTTCCTCTTGAAGCTGATTTCTAGTTTTATTCCACTGTGGTCTGAGAGAGTGCTTAATATAATTTCAGTTTTCTTAAATGTATTGAGAACTGTTTAATGGCCTTTAGTATGCTATACCTTGGAGAAAGTTCTAGGCACTGTTGAATAGAATGTGTATTCTGCAGTTGTTGGAAGAAATGTTCTCTATACATCTAAGTCCATTTTTTCCAAGGTATAGTTTAAATCCATTGCTTCTTTGTTGACTTCTGCCTTAATGACCTGTCTAGTGCTGTCAATGGAGTATTGAAGTTGCCCATTATTATTGTGTTGATGTTTATCTCATTTCTCACTTTATTAGTAATTGTTTTATAAATTTGGGAGCCCAGTGTTAGGTGCATATATGTTTAGAATTATGATATTTTCCTGTTGGACAAGGTCTTTTACCATTATATAATGTCCAATTTTATCTCTTTTAACTGCTGTTGCTTTAAAGTTTGTTTTGACTCATACAAGAATAGCTACCCCTGTTCGCTTTTGGTGTCCATTTGCATGAAACATCTTTTTCAACCCCTTTACTTTAAGTTTGTGGGAGTTATTGTGTGTTAGGTGAGTCTCCTGAAGACAGCAGATGGTTATTTGGCGAGTTTTTATCCATTCTGCAGTTCTGTATCATTTAAGTAGAGCATTTAAGCCATTTACATTCAATGTTACCTTTGAAATGTGAAGGCACTGTTGCATTCATTGTGCTCTTTGTTGCAGTGTAATTTGTTTTCTGGTTTTGGTTTTTGCTTCTTAGCTTGTATTTTTATTATATATGTTCTGTGTGATTTCTGTTTTATTGTGTTTCCAGGATTTATTTCAAGATTTAGAGCTCCTTTCAGCAGTTCTTGCAGTGGTGGCTTGGTAATGGCATATTCTCTCAGCATTTGCTTGAGAATGACTGTATCTTTTCTTCATATATGATGCTTGGTTTCACTGGATACAAAATTCTTGGCTGATAATTGTTTTTTTGATGAGGCTGAAGATAGGACCCCAATCCCTTCTGGCATATAGGGTTTTTGCTGAGAAATCTGCTGTTAATCTGATAGGTTTTCCTTTATAGGTTACCTGGTACTTCTGTGCTACAGCTCTAAAGATTCTTTCCTTCATCTTAACTTTGGATAACCTGAAGAAAATGTGCCTAGGTGATGATCTTTTTGCAATGAATTTCCACGTATACTTTGTGCTTCTTGTATTTGGATGTCTAGATCTCCAGCAAGGCCAGGAAAATCTTCTTCAATTAGTCACCCAAATGTGTTTCCCAAGCTTTTAGAATTCTCTTCTTCCTCAGGAACACTGATTATTTTCAGGTTTGGTCATTTAACATAATCACAGATTTCTTGGAAGCTTTGTTCATATTTTCTTATTCCTTTTTCTTTGTCTTTGTTGGATTGAGTTCATTCAAAGACCTTGTCTTCAAGCTCTGAATTTCTTTCTTCCACTTGTTCAATGCTATTGCTGAGACTTTCCAGAGAATTTTGCATTTCTAAAAGTGTGTCCAAAGGTCTCTGAATTTTTTATTGTTTTTTCTTTAGGCTATCTATTTCCTTGAATGTTTCTCCCTTTGCTTTTTGTATCTTTTTTTTTTTTTTTTTTTTTTAGATTTTCTTGCACTGGCTTCACCTTTCTCTGGTCCCTCCCTCATTAGCTTAATAACTAACCACCTGAATTCTTTTTCAGGCAAATCAGGGATTTCTTCTTGGTTTGGATCCATTGCTGGTAGTGTGATTTTTTGGGGGAGTATTGAAGAGTCTCATTTTGTCATATTACCAGTTACTTTTCTGGTTTCTTCTCATTTAGTTAGGCTCTGTCAGAGGGAAGGTCTAGGGCTGAAGTCTGTTGTTCAGATTCTTTTGTCCCATGGGTTATTCCCTTGATGTAATACTCTCCCCCTTTTCCTATGGATGTGGCTTCCTGTGAGCCAAACTGTTTGTTGTCCCTCTCCTGGGTCTAGCCACCCAGCGAGTCTATCCAGCTCTGAGCTGGTGCTGGGGTTTGTCTGCACAGAGTCCTGTGATGTAAACTGTCTATGGATCTCTCAGCTTTAGATACCAACACCTATTCCAATCTAATTGCAGTTTTGGGACATGAATTTTAAATCATTATAACTAAGCTCAAACACATCTTTATTAATCAAAATAGGAACCATTACAATCAACACATTTTTGCCAATGAAAAATAAGTGTGTCTATTCCTGAGCATAAAATTCCGTGCTTTGGGATTTGACAAACTCTTGGAAAGCATTTTCTGCATCCTGCTCATTATGGAAGTGTTTTCCATGCAAAATGTTTCTGAGATTCTTGAAGAAGTGGTATTTGGTTGGCAAGAAGTCTGGTGAATATGGTGGATGAGACAAAACTTTTAGCCCAATTCCTTCAACTTTTTAAGTGTTGGTTGTGCAGCATGCGGTCAGATTTTGTCATGAAGAAGAATTGGGTACTTTCTGTACCAATGCTGGCTGCAGACGGTAGAGTTTTTGGTGCATCTCATTGATTTGCTGAGCATACTTCTCAGATGTAATGGTTTCACCAGGATACAAAAAGCTGTAGTGGATCATACCAGCAGCAGACCACCAAGCAGTTGCCATGACCTTCTTTTGGTACAAGTTTGGCTTTGGGAAGTGCTATGGAGCTTCTTCTCAGTTCAACCACTGAGCTAGCCATCACCAGTTATCGTATAACAGCCACAATTTGTTGCATGCCACAATTCGATCAAGAAATGGTTCATATTGCTATGTAGAATAAGAGAAGACAATACTTCAATTTTTTTTTATTTTCAATCAGTTCATGAGGCACCCACTTATTGAGCTTTTTCCTTTCCAATTTGCTTCAGATGTTGAATGACCATAGAATGGTTGACATTGAGTTTTGGAGCAACTTCTCGTGTAACTGTAAGAGGATCAGTTTCAATGATTACTCTCAACTGGTCATTGTCAACTTCCGATGGCAGCCACTATGCTCCTAATCTTCAAAGCTCTCATCTCCTTTGTAAAATTTCTTGAACCACCACTGCACTGTACATTCATTAGCAGCTTGTGGGCCAAATGTGTTGCTGATGATGAGTTGTCTCCACTGCTTTACGACCCATTTTGAACTCAAATAAGAAAATCACTCAAATTTGCTTTTCGTCTAACATCATTTCTGTAGTCTAAAATAAACATAAAATAAACATAAAGTAATAATAGGTAATTAGCAAAATACACATAAAATAAGTGTGCATTAAAATGATGTATAACATAACCACGCTTATTTAAGAATGTATCCAATATTAAACATCATATTTCAACAATGAAAAAACTGCAATTACTTTTCCACCAACCTATATCACCTGAGCTAATCACTGCGTGAGTTGGTCACCAGATAGGCACTAAATGTGTCATGACCTACAACCCTGACCTGACTTCATCTTGGCCTCTGCTATCTGAACAAACAGAGAATAGTTCAAATTTACCAGTCACAGTAGCTGTGTGGGAAAGATGTGTTCAACCAAGGAGGCCCAGTGGGCCATGGTGGGACATTACAATGACACTGGTTCCATTTCTCTGGCCTTCCCCCAGTATTAACTTCGGTACCCACTGGACCTTTGGGAAGAATAATTTGTATGCTTCCAGCCAAGAGATTTTACAGTAAAGCTGCTATTTCTGGGCGTATACATAAATAATATCAAGACAGAAAACTCGGGTAAGTTGGAATTGGCAGAGTCCTGTGACCTCAAAGAGCCGCAGCCCTCCTTTGTAGCTTGCAGTGACCCATGCTTTTTCGAAGTGCATCTGCATTATCATAATGGTTGTTTGGTAAGAGTAGGGTGGGGCCAAATCATCCAGGCAACTCAGTCTCTGGACCACTGCCAACCAGCCAGCTGGCCGGCTGCATCCAGGTCTTGAGACATGGAGTTGTGCCGGGGATTTTAGTCCTATGCAAAGTCACCTAAGGTGAAGTCAGATGATTCAGCTCTTTTCTTGGCTGCATTCCTCAAAGTCTTTTACATAGCCATGTGCCTCTGTCAACATTCTTCCTTCCAAGGGTTTGTGCAGGCCCATCTGGAAGCCCACCGCTTCATGACCAGTGCTACGGGCACACACATTTTCCCATCCTGTTCAGGCTCCCTGTGTCCAGCACTTCCAGCTCAGCAAATGCGCCCAGCAGACTGTTTAAATGAACTGTCATCCCCCTGACTCTGCTCAGAATGGGAACCTCTCCCTGCTTGACTGGAGACACATGGGTATTCCAAGGTTTGGCACAAAGCCTTGTAAAATGAGTCCAAGTTTCTATCCTTTTGACTTTATATATTCTACTTGGATACCCTCCTCTGTCTCCCACTGACCCCCCCACTGGAATACTGCTGAAGAGACCATCTGCCACAAATGCCCATACCCAGTGATCAAAATATTTTAGCTTCTTTCCCAGCTTGGTGTCAGAGACAAACTATGTGAGGCTTGCAAACTGGCCTTTCAGTATTTAAGCCTCTTTAAAAGCCAGGTGACATTGCCATCCTATTTGGCTCTGTTAGCAGTCATCAGAAGACATGATGTTTTATGGTGAATTTGTCCTCATCACACAAAAAGCCAGTCTAAATACGAAAGGATTTGAGAAGAGGCACAGCTGTGGTCTTGTGCTCTACCATATTATTTCAGAAAGATGAAAACTAAACAAATGACAACTAATGGCCCTGGCAAGTCCAGAGACTGGGAGGATCTTGGATGTCAGGGAGAGCCACTGGCTTTGGAAAGCTAACACCTGTTTTTGGATGGCCATGCATCACACACATACCCACATATTATGCCTGGAGACCCAACAGCAAATAGGCTGCTCTCATTCCTGACAAGCTAAGACACACACAAAAGTCTTTCTGCTCTTCTCAGTGGCCAGAGAAGGCCAAACAATAGAGTTAAGATAATCTATAACTGGGCTCCTCTTCAATGTGGCTGTCTTATCTTAAATATCTGGTTTTGAAAAAAGAACGATCATTTTGAACTTTGGCCCCAGCAACTGGCCATCAGGGTAAGGAAACAGCTAGGACAGACCCTAGTGACAGTGAAAGTGAAATGAAATCCAGCCAGTAACATTTGAGGCTTCTCCAGGGCCCTGTCATTTAATCACAAGAACAGTCCCTCAATGATGGGCTTCAAAGAACATAATATTTGACAATAAGAGAACCTATACAGCAACAATTCAAACTGTATTTACTACACAACATCTGCACCAAACCCTAAGAGGTATTAAGTTCAGCATTCCCTGTCTGTTCTACAGAGAGGTTTTAGATGTGTAAACCATCATTTATGCTGTCTCTGGTTCTTTTCCAGTGACCTTTTTTAGAGTAGTGGCAGTATAACTCTCTCACTACAGCAGTCTCCAGCACCATTCCCGGGCAGGCCTCATAAAGCCGGCCTTTCACATTAATCGATCACCTTGTTATGGAAGTAAATCAAAGCAGTTAAGCCCAAGCTCCTGGGAGTTGAAGGTCAAATGGGGCAAGTCAACCTTGTTCTGACAAAAAGCTCTGTAAAGAAATTCTTTCGGGCCTTTTTCCTTGCATCTACTTGCTTTCATAATATAATATGTATCTATTATAACCGTGTGTCTCAGATGTCCTGAGTCACTTTTCATCTGGCATGGGAGAAGTATAGAGAGCCACATTGTACGTCAGGCCACAATTCCTAATGCTTAGACCAGAAAATATGATTATCACATGGGTTGTTGAATGTGCGTGCCAGCATATACATTTTAGAAAAGTAAATGCAAGGCTCACCACGCTTACAACAAACCCTTGGAAATGAGTTTCAATAGTCAGTTTCTGCATTTCCCAAACAACTGCCAAAGGTTTAGGACACATAGAAATATTACTAGAAATACTACTAGTTATCTACTTTGTAGAGTTTTTATAAGAATTAAATTTTTGCGTGAACAGATCTTAGCTGGAGTCCTTTAGAAAAATGATCTGGAGCAAAGATTATGTTAAGAATAATTTACGTGGGACTCCAAGTCTAGGGTGGAGACAGTGAGGGTAGAAGGGAAATGGAGGTACAATGAAATGCATGGTGATGTGTTCTATGCTGGCTATTTCACAAGCAGCTAAGAAGACACAGTGCATTGCTCAGCAGGTGTTCTTTCCACACACAGGACTTTAATGGTATTTTTGTGGGAGAATTGCAAAGAGTTGCTGTATCTCAAAGCAGCCCACGAAAGATAGAAAGGAAGGGAATGTATCTGTCTGGCTCCTTTCTGCCTGTAAATCCCAGTGGCCACTGTTCACTTTGCAGAGAGCTAACTCCTTTATATTACCAACAGCATCATCAGGTCCCTTGACAGGCACTGTGAAAGCTAGATTTCATTCCTCGGTCAGGTCTCAAAATAGAGAGGTAGCAGGTGTAGGTTGAATGTTGAAGGAGAAGGATGTGGTTGGGGAAATCTGAGAAGGCACAGAAGAATTGTACCCTCCCCCCACCCCTTACCATGCAGAATGCAAAGAACTCAGAACAGAGCCCAGCACAGGTGAGAACACCATGCGAGTGCTTTCATTAGTGTTCACTGCTCCCTGAGAGTAAACCATGGAGAGAGGAGAGCAGTGTTTCATTGAGAAAAGATGTTCCAAACAGAAAGTCAATTGTGCTGGTAATAAAAGAAAATAAAAATTAAGATCTAGGAAAATGACTCATTCTTCATTAGTGAAAAAGATATTTTGGATAAGCTAAAGAGAGGAACACAGAAATCAGCAGCTGCCAAATTCCATGAAAGGAGAGAGTCCAACATATATTTTATGTGGAAATAAGAAAAAGCTTCTGATAAAACCTTATTTATATCTGCTCTCCCTCATGTCACTCTGCCACAATGAGAGTCAGAGAAGTCTATAGCTAGGAGAAAGGAGAGGAGGAAGGAAATTGGAAAGGTGGCCAAAAGAAAGGAGGAGGAATGGTATAAAGAAGGGAAGAATATGACTTCTTTCAAACAATTGCATGAGAAAAGACATGAAGCTAAACAGTTGAAATAAATATCCTCTCCAAATTGCATGTCTTATTACAAGACTGCTGGGAAATATTTTAGGCTGAATGTGGAAAATATAGGGGATTCACACCTCTTTGAGGATGAAGGAGGAGGTAGATCACAGATCAATGCGGAGCTCTTGGAACAATGCTGGAACCTACTAATGCTATGGAAATATTTGCTACTAGTATCAACTATTGCAATTACCTTACTCTTTATTTGATAAAAAATTTCTTCCTTAACCCAACCAAAAGCACATGTATTCAAGCTCACCAGATCTTAAAGAAGCAAAAATGTTTTATATGGTAATCCGTCAACTAACATTCATATGTAGGGAAGTTTGGGACTATCTCTTAAAATAAATGCATGTTATGCTACAACCTAAGCAATTCTGCTTCTAGGAATTAACCCAATGGAAATGTCTTTTCACATGTGAATGAAATAATCCATGTAGAAAGTTTATTGTAACTTTTTAATAATAACAAATGTTTAAAAGAATATCTAAATGTTTATTAACAGCTGGTTAACAAATGTGTCCACAGAATAGAATATTTATTCAGTAGCCATGGAAAGAATAAGGAACTACTTTACCTGATTATAAGGAAAACGTTCTAAGATATACGGTCCAATAAAATGAAAAACTCAAAATATAGCACAGCATGTATCATGTATACAAGGCAATCACTTGTGAATAAAGAGGAAATGCAGGTGTGTGTGTGTGTGTGTGTGTGTGTGTGTGTGTGTGTGTATTGTATAAAATGACTCTGGAAGAATCCATAGGAAAACTCATATTTTTCTCTACTGGGAGAAGGATTGCCTGACAGAAAGAAAAGGTGGGGAGGGAGGGAGATTTTTCCCTATGTACTTTTTCTTATATAATTCTGAATGTCTTTGGGCCATGTAAGTGTACTATTAATTTAAATAAAATAAAATGGAAATGACTTACCTTGTTTATTTTCAAAGAATTGAAATGGCATGTGCTTACAATTGCCTCTCCTCATATGAAAGTCTGTTTCTAGAGAGTTCTGAGTGTGGCCAAGGACGACAGTGATTGCTCATGGAAATCAGTGGCTACAAGAGGCATCTGAGACGTGCCAGGAATGGTGTCAGCAAGGGGGAAGACATATTTTATGAGATAGATAAAAACTTTATTGGCCTAGAAATAGTTTCAGAACAAAGTCCAAGTTGGGTGTAGGCCACCACCAGTCATACCAGATAAGAAATTTGACCATCTTATCTGAGGTAGAAATGGTTGTGAACCCTCGTCATCATATTAATGGCAGAACAGAAGTTTATGAAATTCCCAAAATACGATAACAACTAGTCTTAACACAAAATGAAAATAATAGAGATGCCAAGGTTTACTTAGACAAACATCTTCATTCTGAGCTGCTCTTCTCTTATGCTAGCTAGCACAGTAGGGCAAGTGTCACAAGTAGACACTGATGTACCAACTCAGCCTCCAATTGACTGGGCCAGTCACCTAACTTCCCTAATGCCAGCTTTCCTGTTTTGTTCAGTTGAGCTTCTGGGAGCATGAAGGAAGAGCTTACTGGTAATTATCAAAGATTCAACCAAAGAAGTATGGATGTTCTTCCCATTAGACAAATTGCAAAACCAAGCTTCCCCAATATTGTCTCTGTTAGAGAGTCAGGTGGGTACATTTTATTTATTAATTTTATTTATTAATAATTAATGAAAGGGGTATTGGGCAGAGACACTAAAAGCAAAGGACCTCTCTTTGTCCTGATATTGCCACAGACTCATTTGCCGATTCCAGCAAGTCACCGATTTTCTTGGATTTCAAATTCCTTATCTGAAATGTGAGGAAATCAGGCTGCACAAAGTTTTTCCACATCTCAAAAATTTACTTCTTTGAGATATGTTTATTTATTCAGTCAAGCAATATTTTCGGAGGGCCGATGTTCACTGCACTATTCAAAATCACTTCACAGTCAAAAGCAATTCAATTAGTAGGAAATTTAAATATAAATATTTGAGTTTACCTTGTCTGTAGTTCTTTCAAGACCTGAGCACCATATAAATGAGATAAAATTAACACTGAAAGAATATCAACTATTTCATCATACAGAGAAACAAAATTTGTTTTTGGAAAACATATGTTATTATTATTTTGTATGCTTCTTGACTGCTCACACTCATACTAAATACCTTAAAAGATGTGCTCTGCCTTCATTTTGACAAAGAGCCACTCTCACTCCTGTGTTCAATTTGTCAGGCTGCGAAGCTGTGCCTCGCTCTCTTATTTCATTAAGTAAGCCCCCCAGGTGGCATGAGAGGCCTGTTCTGGAGTCATTCATCTCTCATAAGGACACAGCGCCGGTATGTGCACACGCGGAGATGGGGCAGCCACATGTTTGCTAGGCATATCAAAAGTCACCGAGTGTTTTATAGCTTTTATCAGCATTTTATCCATCCTTTTCCAGGAGATCTTTTGTGGCTTTAAACTTACATATAAATATCGTCAACAGAAAAATTAGAGAATTTAAAAAATTCAATACATAGAATGTAAAAAGAAACAGTATCTCTGTATACAAAAAGGACCTAGATATTGATAACAAAAAGACAGAAACAGGACAGGAACAATCAGCACCATAGGAGCAGTAAGCAGTCAATAAATGTGTAAAAAGGTGCTGAACTTTGCTTTTGGAGACTGCCCAACACCCCTTCCATTAACTAAATAACATTTACCCACCTGACAACAGAGTGTGGGACAAATGGTAGGTAGAAGCTTGGTTTTGCAGTTTGTTTAATGGGAAGAGCATCCCATGCTTCTGTGGTCGACTCTTTGGTAATTACCGGTATGCTCTGCCTTGATTCTCCCAGAAGCTCAACTGAATAAAAAAGGAAAACTGGCCTAAGGGAAGTTAAGTGACTAGCCCAGTCAATTAGGGGCTGAGTTGGATCTAGTGTGGAAAATGTGAATAAAGTGGAAATAAATATGTGTGTGTGTGTGTGTGTGTGTGTGTGTGTGTGTGTGTGTGTATTGTATAAAGTAACTCTGGAAGAATGCATAAGGAAACTACTATCTTTGTCTACTGGAAGAAGGATTGATTGACAAGAAGAAAAGGTGGAGAGGAAGATTTTTTCCTATATACTCTGCATTACATACTTTTGAATGTCTCTGGGCCGTGAAAATGTATTATTAATCTACATACATGAAATAGAATGTGCTTACTACGGCCTCTCCTCATATGAGAGTCTGTTTCCGGAGAGTTCTGAGTGTGGCCAAGGAAGCCGTGATTGCTCATGGAAATTAGGAGCTGTAAATGGTCAATAAATGTATGAAAAGATACTGAACTTCACTAGAAGTCAGATAAATGCAAGCTAAAAATAAAATGAGATCACATTTTTTAAGGGACAGATTGGAAAAATGATTAAGTGTGATTAAATTCAGTCTTGATCGAGGAAAAGGAGAGACACTGTTCAATTTTGATGAGAATGTGAATTGCTCTAAGCCATTTTGGAAATTTTTCTTGTAATGTCTATTGAAAGTAAAGAAATTCCTACTTTAACCTACCCATGTCATTTTTTCTTATGTAACTTTTATATGTATATATATATATATATATATGCATTATATATATATATAAGCTAGTACATAAATATATATGGAAAAGTATATTAATTATAACATAATTTTTTCTAGCAGTAAAAAACTGAATTGGCTGAAAAAATAGAGTAGTTTGGACAAATAGTGTTGTATTATCATGGAATACTACAGAGTCATTAAAATAAGACATTATTTATTCTTGAAAATTGCTAAGTAGATTTAAATGTTCTCATCACATAACAATAAGTATGTGAGGTAATGCAAATGCTAATTATCTCAAATTAGTTATTCCACAATAGATGTTCATATACATATTTCAAAAAACTTGTTTCACATAATATATTCAAGTTTTATATGTTGATTAAATAAATAGAAAATTTTCACATATTAAAAATATATTGTTGGCCAGGAAGATAATCGTAACAATTTTTTAAGTGATAAAGAAGTAAATTGCAGAGTGATGTGTTTGGTATAATCCAAGATTTATAAAGACAAAAAATTGCCAAAATTGTACATGTGCATATATGTTTTCATATCCATACAGATGTGTAGTATGAAGATAAATATTCAAAGATGCACATGAGGCTGTCAACATCATTATCTACTAGCAGCTGATGGGCTGTGGCCGTAAAGAACAGGAGTGCAGGATAAGAGATGATGAAGGCAGATTCTTAGTTATTTTTCTTTCTACGTATTTACTTTATAATTTTGGATGCAGGAATCATGGGTTACTCTTAAAATGTTTAAGGGAAATTTTGCAGTGAAATAGGAGAAAGCAAGAAGAATGTGAGGTTAAAATAGTCTGCAGACAGAAGGGAAGCACACAGTAGCCCTCACGTGCACTGCATTCCCATACAAGATCAGCCAACACCCAGGTACTGAACACAAAAGAACAGGGAGCAGAGAGTTTTCTCTACATCGGTATGCATGATATATACAAATGATCTCCAGAATGTCTGCATGTTATTTAATAAAAGACAGAATGTCTTTCTGGTTGAAAATTCCAAAGAAAAAAATATCAATTTACAATGTTTCGACTTAATATGATCTTACAACTCATAATGATCTTTTAACTTTACCATGATGTGAAAGCGAAAAGTGTTCAGTAGAAACTGTACTTGGAATATCTACATGACCATTTTGTTTTTCACTTTCAGTACAGTATTCAATAAATTACACAAAATACTCAACACTTTATTATAAAATGGACTTTGTGTTAGATGCTTTTCCCCAACTGTAGGTTAATGCAAGTGTTCTGAGTTCATTTAAGGCAGGCTAGGCTAAGCTACCATGTTTGGTAGGTTAGGTGTATTAAATGCATTTTCCATTTAAGATACTTTCAAAGTATGATAGGTTTATCAGGATGGAAACCCACCCTAAGCCGAGGGCTATCTGTATATCCAGATCTCTTTAGGTAGCCACTATCATCACTCCTCACTCCACCTGTAAATATATCTGACATCTGTAAAGGGCTTTTCAGTTATGAGCTACTTCCTTTACAGCCCTGTTCCTATGGGAGGCATAGACGTTGTGCTTCCCATTTTACAAATGAAACAAACTCTTTATTTAACAACCTAAAATGGTAACTGAGTCACCAAGAAACATTGTCAAATTCCCCCTTTGTCTTTAGGGGATAAGAAACATGGGTCAGTACTGCAAGCACACAAGTACACTATGATTTTGACTACACAGGAAGCATAGCAGGGGAAATTTAAAAATAAATGTGGTAAAAATCCATCAGGAAAGCCTGTTAGTTGGTTAAATTCATATTGAAATTAATCACAGATTCTTCGTTAACAGGTAGTTGTTATTCCCAACCCCAAACACACACACACACACGCACACACACACACACACCCCCCTCAAATAATTACCTTAAATTTCTACTTTATTTTGTACATACAGACTTGGCCTCAAAAACTCTGCCACAAAGATGGGAAGCAATCCTTTCAAGTTAATATATTATTTCTGTGTAATTTCCACCATGAACAGAGCATATTAATGCATTCATTTACCATCTGTGTCCATTGGTACCACAGCCAGTTACCCCAGAGGACTAAGACACCCTCTTTTGTGATAGACATTTGGACAATAACAGGGACTCCCAAATGAACAATGTGAGGTCTGTATTATGTGCAGATGGAAGACAGATAAATAGGCAAACACTGCAGGTTCAGCAGTTTGCTTGGAATCCTCAGTCCTGGAGGATGAAGATAGGCACGCAGAAATATGTCGAAGCCGGTCTCTATTCTTATAAAACACTACAAGTGAAGCTAGAGAATATTTTTATGTTAACTTTTCATTTGTACCAACAAAAAAAAATTGTCAGTTCATTTTCAATACCCTTTCTTGGGGAAAACTTGGCTGCTTGTTCATTCTCAATGTCCTTCAAACGTTCTGTTTTGTTTTCTCTCTGGGCAGATTCAGGTGAAAAAAAAAAACATTGATGGAGAAGGAATGAATGAGAGATTGGATAACAAAATGGTGAGGTAGCTCTTCTCTTTTGGCATTGAAGAAACATAGGAATGCCTACTTTAAAAATCAAATTCCATTTAAATTTAAATAAGTCATTTTTTGGCACATTGGTCATTTTTAAAATAAACTGGAGAATAATCACCACATTTGTATGATATTTTCTTATTTGAAATGGTTAATTTCTCTGCTCCAGAGACCAATTGTTGTCCTTCTTAGTCATTCATCATTCTCATTGGCTTCATAGAGAATTAGGTACAGATAATTGAGATCTGTGCACTCCTAAACATTTTCCTGTAGGCTACATTATTCTTTGCTCTGTATATGACTCACTATTATGTTACTTGATTTACAGGTCCAAGATTTTTCTTGGACCTGTACTATGGTTACTATTGGTTACTATTCTATGAATTTAACATAATGTAAATTATTATTTTAGTAAAACTTAAACATGCATTTCACATAAATACTCAAAGAACTTCTTGAGGTTTTTCAGGTATCTTAATAGAATGCTATAGAGTTTACCTGCTGAATTCTCAATCCAGAGAAATTACCTCTTCTTTCCAAAACACATATCTGTTCTAGATAGATTAATTATTCATTTATTCATTATGCATTTATTAAGTACTTATTATGTGCCCTTTACTGTAAAATATACGGTGGACAAGTTCATAAATGATTCAATCCCTGTTCTAGAGCATCTCATAGTCAGGTAAAGCAAAGAAAGCATATAAGAAAAATTACAACTCAATGTGATAAGAATCAAAATAGAGCTACGTATATAGTGCTATCAGAGCACCAAGGAAATGTGCCCAATGCCAACTGGGAATCTGGGGATACTTCATAGGGACAGAAAAATTTCACCTGAATTTGCAAGGATGTTTAGAGGTGAGTCAGGTAATAAATGGGGGGATGAATAAATGAATGAATTAATTGCTTGGCAGGATAACTGGAGACAATTATTCACACATGCTGTGTTCTAAGCAGTGTTGGGAAGGGTTTTTCAGACAAAGGGAACAGCATATGCAAATGCAGGGATGCATGAAAAAACATGACAAGCTTCATGAATGACAATATTCATGTTATTCGAACAAAAGTTTTGTGGAGAGGAAGATGCAAAGAAATTAAGCAGAAATTCAGGTGGAGACCACTGCATAAAGTGTCAACATTAAGTTTGTACTTCATCCTGGAAGAAACAGAAAGGCAAGGTAGAGTTCTAAAGAAGGGGATATTAAGTATTCAAATATATTTATTGAGCACCTAGTATATGCCAGGCACAGTACCCTCAGCTGTGAGGAAACAGACATCCTCACAGCTAGACTCAGCATCCACAGACCAAAAGAACTTCTGGTCTCACGGGTTTTGTAATCTAATGGAGTATGACAGACAACAAGCAAAATTAAACTATGCAGTACATTTAGAGATGAGAAGTGCTAGGAAGAGAAATATAAAAGAAGAGAGTGGAGGAAAGGAGTCAGACTTGTACTTTAGAATAGTTCATTTAAGTCATTAGAAAAGATGAGACAGAGATTGCAGACAGAAATGCAAATTAAGATTCCATTAAAGCATTCATGGTAGATACAATGGATCTACGAACTGAAATTATATAATGGGAACAAATAGAAGGAGGCAGATTCAAAAGAATCAACAGGACTTCATTGGAGTTGTATTGAATATTAGAGTGAAGAAGAAAATTAACAAAAAGATTATACTGAGTTTTCTAATCAGAGTTTGAATCATCATTATGAAGGGAAGTTAAAGAATTCAGCTTTAGTTCTATAATTTCATTATAGTCATATGTTGCTTGATTTCTCTTAAACCCATAGAGGATGTTGTCTCTCTTCATTCTTTGAAACAAAGAAGTACTGAAGATTCAATTGTCTGAGAAAGTGTGGTATAGGCCACAATGTCAGAGCACATAATCTAATGCTTTTTATGGGTCACCTTGGGAGAAAATATTTGAAATGTTTCTGTGCTGTTTTCTAGTTACTGTGAACCCTAAAGTCAGAAACATAGGCCACCAGAAGACACATCCTTCAACCTGTCTAGTTCCATAAGCCACAAGAATCATTAAAGTCTCGTCGATGATAGCGTGGGCCCAGGTACCGAACTGCCTGGATACCAAATTCTGACTCACCCATCACTATTGTGTAAACCTGAGCAAGTCACTAGTCTTCGCCCTCCTTCTCTAAAAATGGAGATAATAGTATTTTCTTCATGGGATCCTGTGTAGATTAAATTAGGTAATTTACATAAAGTTCATGGCACAGTGGCTCATAGTAAGTTTTCAGTGAACAGTAACAGATATTACATTTGTTAACATCTCTATGAATCAGGGATTTGATGGACATATTCTGGGATCCAGTGTCCGTCATTTGGCTTAGGTTTCTTTAGACTGGGACAGAATTGTGATGTCTTCAGATGTATTCCACCCCAGTAACGGAAGTGCTGGTGTTCTCCGAGTCTCCTTGGTGACTCTCCATGCTCTGGACCACCTGTGTCGTCTGGCATCAGTGCCTGTTGCTGCAGTCCTGGCTGCCACATCAATGACAACTCTATCCTTGTGTGGGCGAGTTGTGGAGACAGATGGTTCCTTGGTACAGGGTAGGGACTGTCAGTCATGATGGGGAGGGCTGAACACGATGCTGAAGTATGGAGTGTGGATTAGGAGCACTTCTTAAGCGGGTCCAATATCAGAAGTTAAAATGGAGCAACTCTACGGAAGTTAACTTTCAGGGAATTCCTGGACCCAACTGAAAGATTGCTGAATTTTCTTAAAAAAAAAAAGTCAAAGGGAAATGAACAACCAGATGAGGACTACCCATTTTGCCACGACTCTTTTCTAGCCATTATTCAGTTTGGTTAGGTCATTGATCATTGAAGAAATGTTGTTTCCAATATAAATGTCTTTTTAGTATTGGTGCCAAGACTTACTTCATTTCTCCCCGGGTAGAAGGGACATAGCCACCTCCCTGACATGACAACAGAGTCTGAGAAAGGAGGCACAGAGTTGCAGAGCACAGGGGCCCCTGGGAGGTTAGTCACAACAGTTCCCAGAGAGAATTTTGGAAACTGTAACTGACTCCAACAGTGCTAATTTATTCTTGAGGGGAAAGAGTAGTTTGCAGGGAAGGATATGAGCTTTTTTATTTCCTTTACATCAGAAGGGGTCTTTAGTCCATGTTTTCTTTTGACCATATATTTTTCACTTCTTACTTTTCTGTATGAGTTCTGGGGATAAAGAAAAAAAAAAAAACAGGGAAAGCTAAGCACATCTTCTTAAGTGAACATACAGAACCTCATCTGAGAAACTTAATTCTTACAGCTGGGTCTTCTTGTAGCAGAATGAATAAATGAAACAAACCCATCCTACGCCTCAGGGAGACAAAAGGTAGTTTTCTCAGAATATGTCTTTTGTCAGGATCTCAGTCACCTCATTTTCTAGCTGTTGATCTAAAGGAAGATTTGTCCAGAGTGAGGTGGTTTTCCAAAGAACAAAACAAGAATCTTGGGTAGAACCTAATTATCGAATAGGTACAGTTTTGTCATAAGGCTGGTCTTCAATTTTTATTCTCATTTGAGTTTTACCATTCCCTATTTTGACCTTTAAAAAAAAATACTTTATTCATGCAGATGCTGCCCACAGTGTGTGCATTTTTGCTTACATATACATGCACACTCATTTGGATACACATGTAAACAAGAGGAACAGGAACACAGAAAAAAACACATTAGGTATGCTCATGACCACATGAACTAACATAGACATCAGCCCTCTGCCAAGGCCAGAAAAAAATCACTGGCAAGCTTGTCCGAGTGAAGTCTGAAGCCCTGCACTTTTACACAATGTTGCATATAAAGGTAGATACTAGAATAGGTAGACCTACAAGTGTTCTTATGAGTTTGAGGTCTTCTTTCATCCACTTGAAATGTATTGCTGTTAGAATTCTAAAAGACAATCATTCGGCATTCAGAATTATTTTGTTCCCCCAGGGGAGATGAGGGAGAGAGAGAGACATCAGACACATATAGCACTGATCCCCAAGAGCAAGACAAGAAATCAGGCAAATAAGGGGCAATGGAAACTGGCAAGGAAGAAGTGAAAGGAAGGAAGCCAGTGCTTTATTGATTTTGGGACTCCCTGCAGCACTCTCCAAATCAATAGAACAAATTGAGGCCTCAGCAATTGCATTTCTTGTGTTTATAAATGTGCTGACCCTGGGGCAAAATTTGGGGGGTATTATCAGTCTAGATTCAACAGAAGAGACAAAACAAAATATAACACTCTCAAATGTTGGCAAAAGTACCAACAAGAAGTCTCCCTGAGACATAAGGATAAACTCATCTAAGACCTCTGCTCCTGGCTGCTATGCTCCTACCCCACCCTCTCCCACCTTATACTTGGTGGACAAGAATCTCAAGAATTCTGCGAAACTCCTAGAGACTCCTGAGCTCTAACCCTTGAAAATACTTGGACTTATGTTGTTTTAAGGTGACAGAGAACAGTACTAGTAAGTGCTTATTAGATTTGGACATCCCTTTTAAAGAATTAAGTCCAAATTCTGTACAAATGACATTAAAACATTACCTTCCTAATTTCAGAAAATTATAAGCAGATGCTCCATTTTCTGTACCTCAGTGGCTATCCAATTTCACAGCATTTCAAGACTTTTTAAAAGGTGGAGAGCTACACATCATTTGTTCCTAAGATAACCTTTACAAGTCATTCTCTCACATAAGCCTCTCCCTTGCTGGTAGGCAGATGCATTATAGAGAATTTGGCAAGATTCAATCGATAACTGAAGTAATGCAGGAATGACACTAGTGTGAATAGTGCTGGCTTAGATATTTCCTGTTTTTCAGAAGGAACAAGTACCCACTATTCCTGTCATTTTAAAGGAAAGAAACAAGGACCATTATTTCCTTGGCTTAATATTAATATTAAATGGATGCCCACAAAATGTTGTCAATGAAAATCTGTGTTTAAAGCGATAATATATTCTGGAATGCTTGGCTCCGAGTTTTCTTAAGAAATAGCTCCTAAAATAAGGGAGTTTAGGACAGCATTTCTGTACATCCTCTAATCTTAAAATTCAAGGTCAAGGGGAGCCTAACAGGTGACCTGCCATGTCTTTAATTTGCCTGACAAATTAATAAATTTAAATTTGTGGCTATCACAGTTCACGTCTGCATCATCCTCATTGACTGGATAAAGCTCACAGTTCACTGTTGAATGGAAGTCAAGGAAAGGTATTTGTTATAAATACCCAGCTTCTGGGGTGCAGGTCTCAAGTCACATACCAATGTTATTTTCATAGTTTTCAAAGTAGCAGCGGTGTTTTTTTTGTTTTTTTTTTGTTTTTTTTTTCCCATAAGGGATTTTTACTTTCTTTGTGGTCAGAAAACCAACCCACTGGGTGGTCAAAAAAATTAAAATTTATCAAAGAAAGACATTACATAAAGTTAAGTCATTTAAAAATTGACACAGAGTTGTGAGTTTGTTTTTATTTGCTGTTTTTCTTTTAAAAGATAACTTTTCTCAAAGATAAACAGCTAAAAATGTCCAAGTCAGCAATGAGGTTTCCTTGGGTCCGTTTGTATTTCAAATATGGCTAGCCATAGCATGGAATACATAAATAAACAAATAAAAAGAATCTGATTATTCCAACTTGATGGGCAAAAGAGATGGGGGAAGAGCAATAATGGATGATTTATAAGTAACCTAGGATATACCTTGGAGCCTTGCTACCCAAGCTGTGATCTGCGGCCGGTAGCATGGGTATCACCAGGGAGCTTGTCAGATATGTAGTGTTTCAGGCCTCTCCAGAGATCTCGTCAATCCAAATCTGCATTTTAACAGGAAGGATCCCTAGGTGTTTTTCTTGCCTATTCAATTTGTGAGAATTTAATTCTACAGTTAATGTTGTCTGCAAGAAAAGCAAATATTTTCATAAGGTAAATAAATCTGAATCATTTACTACCCTGAAATATCTACTGGGATATCTGATGGGTCAGGGGAGCAGGGAGAGAATGCACATTCCTAGGTTAACTTATGACTGTACTAGGCAGTTAGCAGAGCACATTTTGAAAAAGAGTTGACTTCCTCTTGTTCTAACTGTGCATAAATCTGTGCAGTAGCCATTAGTAGCTGATAGTTTTAGGCATACAGTTGATGGACATTTACTTCTTTATTATGTGTAAACATTCAATGACTAAAAACAGAGAGTCTGAGATTCTAAATTAGCATAAAATCCAAGTCAGCTCAAGGTTCTGGAGATGATCAGTAAATGATCACAAAAGAGGTAAAAATATCTGCAGAGGTGGAAAAATTAAACAATAATAATAAGATAAGGAAATAGGCTATACTGGTATAGTTCCTTAGCCAAGTTTAACTCAGTTTCACCAATTTTTTTGTCAAGTTTGGACTATAAGTGACTATCAAAACCACACAACACTTTAAGCAAAATTAATTAATAGTTATTGAGCATACGCTATGCTTGTGTTATAGGTCTAATGCTAGGCTTCAGGGTCTCTTTTTTTATTTTAAACCTCACAGAAACCCAAATGAGAAATGAATTCACATTTCCATTTCACTAATGAGAAAATTGTGGATTAACAAGGATAAAATAATTGCCCAGGATTACAAAGCTACTACGTAGAAGAATTGGGGTTTAAAATTAGTTTAATCTGACTCTGTAGTCTCTCCCAATTATGGCATGGTGCTTAGTGTAGTTATTGTAAAAGTAAGTTGTATATTTAGTAAAATATACACAATTATTACAATGCTCTGATTTATTCTCAACCAAATGGTTCTTTTGTCTTTACATAGTCTTGAGTTAAAAGGACTCTGTATATTGTTAAATACAGATAGCTGAACTGGGTGGGCCATATGTGATAATTTCAGTGAACAGTCCGGCACTCGCAGTCAGCAGAACAGATACATGGCATCCATTATAACATTCTGCCTGAATCATGCTGGTTTACAATTGGGTGTGCCACCCTCCAATTATAAAAGTGTGTTCTCCAACACATTTTCAAAGGATCATTAAAGTTCACCACATCAATTTTACCCCCCTTTTAATTATGAATTTTCAGAGGAATTACCCTGAAGAAATGGGAGGTGGAACGGTAAGAGACCGTGTCACGTGTAGCCTACAAGAAGTATGTATTGGCCCAAGAAACAGTTAATAATGTAAAGGTGATGAAAACATTTGTGACACATGTGGTAGTGTGATACACTAACTGGAGGCTTGAATTATTGCCATATTTTTGGCTTCATGCCATAAATGACCAGCGGAGGTAGCTCTGGGCTTTCCACTTTCACTTTAGTCAGGACTGCTTAGCTTTTATCTGATTCATTTATTAGGATTCCATGAAAAACTTGATGCTCTTGTTGTTCAAAGCGCTCTACTGCTTTTTTAAAAATTGAGAATGTTTCTGCTATAAATAAAAACTTCTCATGTCATCAACGAAGACTCAAAAGAGATTCAGAACCCATGATTCTACTATGTGTGCCTGCTATATCCTAGGCACTGTGCCCTAGATTGTCACAGGATGTCTCATTTCTTTGTCTATACACTTAGAAACAAAATCTAAAAGGTGAATTAACTTGCATAGGCTATTCAAGTAGTTAAGACAAACTGAAGGCTAGAGACCAGGTTTATTAACCAACACATTCTACGCTTTTCCCAAAATACCGTATTGCTGGCGTAAAGATAAGACACCTTGGTTTTCCCATCTGAGTCCCAGGTTGGGTAACTGGAATCTGTTTTTATATTCTGTTCTCTCTACATAAAAATTATAATATTGACAATCCGTAGGGTTTATATGCTAAACACTTTTTCCAATATTAAATACAGAAGACACAGAGTCACATTTTTCTATTTTTCCCCCTTCTGGCTGACAACACCAATAGGCAGAATGGTTAGTTGATATTCAAGCTGCCATTTTGAGTCTGGGACATTTTTTTCTCAATCCAAATGCATACAGACATACTATGGGTTAGGAAATTCTTATTGTTTCACTAGACCAACTCCATAATAAAATGAGTAATAAAAAGTATCTTATCTTCTCCATATGATTAAAACAGCCAATGCTAACAAAGCTACTTTGCTCATTTACCTTGTACATGAGAAATAAAACATCATGTGAATGAACTTTAAATATAGTCAAACTTGATCCATAAGCCTGATGTTACAATGGATTCATTTTCTTCACATTGTCTTTCTTCATAATATTTTTCCCACTGAAATAGAAAGAAAATCAAGGTAAGAAGACAGGGGAGAGGGAGAAAGTGTCCTACATGGCCGCTACATGAGGTAGCAATTAATTCTGAAATACAAGTTAATGAGGAAGTATGATCTAGTCAGTGTCATAAAGTGAATAGTGATCAAAATAATTATAAGCCAGTGAATTTCTGACACATTTTCTTTCCTTAGTGGCGCCATGCCCTTTAAAGGGATAGGTTATTAAGAGAGAGACAGAAATAAAAAGAGACTGTGGAGTTCTGCAATAGATAAAAATATTGAAATATGGACTTAATGTTTAGGATTCCTTTTCTTTCAAGTTCCAGAATATTTAGTACTTTGGGCCCCCTCAGAAAAATCGTTGGTTGGCTAATTTCTAACTGCTCCATCTACCTGATTTCACCAAAGAGTTAGACATGTATTGGTAACCGCATAGGCCTTATATTCTACCCAGGGGAGAAAAGAGGAAAACAGATACAGGGGAAGAACAATGGCATCAATCGATGACATTTAGAAAAGTAAGCAATGACCAGCTCTTCCTTTCCTGAAAAAATAACCCATGCTCAGCAACTAAAACTTTAATTTGACCCTGTCTCTACAATGACAATGACAAAGCGTGTTCCACTTCATGGAAGCTTCCAAAGGCAGCAGTAATTGCTATTTCAAATAAGAAAACAGACAATCATGAAGAGAAAGCTTTTTTCCTTGATGTATCTCTTATTCACAATTTCAGAAGGAGAAAAATTACACATAAAGTTAGGTGAAGCAGGAATATGTGTTAGTGTAATTGATACAATAGATAGCCAAACTGTCAATTCATTGAGATTTTATAAATTTGCCAATATTTGTTAGTGGGCCCTGTTGCCTCAAGTGTCTAGTGTTTCCCAATTGAAAAATAGTCTCTTAGAGGATTTTAATTTACTCCTCAACCATTAGTAAAATAGGGAAACATGGAATGTTCCAGTAGGAAGAAATCCTCAAGGCCATCTAATCCAATTTCCTCATTATCACAGATAGAACAACTGAATCACTGAATCCCAGAGAAGTTAAATAACCACCCGAGGCCAGGCAGTACTCTTCACGCTCCTTTGCTCATTTTTTTTCTACCTTTGGCCTATGTCTTATGCTGTTATTATATGAGTAGTTTATAGAAGATTCAAATTGGATGAAATGTTGAAGATTATCTATTTTGTCCTTTTCCCCTTCCCAACAAGTAGCTATCCAGCCATGCTTGAATACCTCCAGTGACAATAATTCACCATCAAAATATTCCAAGGCAGTTTTTACTAATGTATTAAATAATTTCTAAGACACTTTTAACGTTTTTTAAGTACAAGCTCATTCCCAAAAGTAATCAGATGATTTATTGTCAAACTATTTTTAACTCTTTGATTAAAGGGTTTTTAAAAAGATTAAAAACAGAAGCAGTGAATATTGTGTCTAATATAAAATTGGAGAATCCAGGTAAACAGCTTAGTTTTAATATGCCATTGAAAGAACCCTTACCAACTTGAAAGAGATGATTTACTTGCCAAAGAATGACTTGGGCACAAGGGAAAAAGGGCTACATTAATAAAATTATTTAAGTTTCCGATTTTTTCTTATTCCTATTCATTATTACTAGTTTGTGTCCTTCCTGAATGAACTATGGAAAGAGCAACTGCCTTTACAATGGATTAATATTGAGTTTTTAAAAGTTGAATTTCGTTTTTTTGTTTCTTTTTTAAGAAACTTGCGATCTTTTGGGGGGTGGGGAAAGCATAATGATACATAATGAAAAATACTGTTACCATCCTGGCAAATTTTCTATGTGAAATTGCAGCAGAATCCATCAATTATAGCAAATGACCAATAAAAATGTTCAATCAAAAACTCATTTTAAGATACATTGTTAATGAACTGTATATAATGATGCTTAATCAAAACCCGACAGGATCGCATGGGAGGAAAGTTCCACAGGACCTTCAGAGCACTATTGTTCTGAACAAAAGATAACAATAAAACTGTATAATTAATAGCCTGCGGTCACGTGGCACTCTCTGGGGAAACTCAATTTCATAACAAGCTCCTTTGTTTTTTAAAACACAGGGATTGTGTCCCATAATATCACTAATGCCATCAGCAAGAAGGCACCATTTTTCAGCCTATTTTTATCTGACATGGAGTTTTTTTTATCGTTGTTCCTTGTTAACTAAGATGCAAAAATCAGTGAATGAAGCTGCTGACCACAAAGATAGGGGAAAAAAATCTGCTTATTTTGTATCTTCACAATCTATAAACGACATACTATTTAAAAATGCATTCCAATAGAATATCTGTGTTAAATACGTCCATACAGAACATTTATCTTTTTCTCAGGTGACAGTGTAATAGTGATAGATAACACAAGGCACTTTGAGATGCTGAGATACAGCCCTCAAGGTGCAAATGAAAATATTCATGGAAAAGTTTAGAATGAGAAAAACAGTCAGTCAGTTGTAAAAGCAACCTTGTTAAATCAAACTTTACTTGATAAGCTGTATTAAACTTAGTATGCCAGTTTAGATAGTTATCAACCCTCAAAGTTCAGTGTGTCTATTATTGGCAACAATATTTTGCAGTTTATATACATGTGTCCCATATATGGACCCCAAAATATAATTCAATGCCAATTTTATTGAAAGGAAAATGAAACAATTAAGATGCTTACCAAAACCACGTTGGGAGGCATGAGGCCTGTTTATGAAGGGTGTGAAACGGTTGCCGTATTTTACTGCTAAAAATCTGGGTTAAGGCAATTGGCTCAAATGCTGATATGTAGTTTATTTTTTATAAATATGAATACTGAGTATAAGAAATTTATCTCTATGCATGCAAACTAAATGAATTAATGTTCCCTATATTTCAGCTATATCTAAACACAGAATTAAGAACACAGTATTGCTAATGTATGTTTTCAAGCCAATCAGTGTCCTGTGGAAGTTATCCAACAACTCCTCCTATGTCAGACAGCTTCTTGACCCAGTTGATAGGAAAATCATAGTTGAGAAATGGAGTAACATTTTACTTTCCCATTAAGGCTAATAAGCAATGTGGTTGCTATCAATCTCAGAATGATTAGTCATGAAAACATTAATACTGGGTATAAGTAAGCACTTATTCAAAAGCATCCCACACTGAACACAGAAAGTCATGTATAAAGGCAATTCCAGTGATTGAGAATTGTCAAAACAAAAAAATAAAAAACAAAGAAAAAAGTGAGAATCTGTTTATTCCTTCAGGGAGATCCTGATATATATATATATATATATATTTACATCTAGATAGACAGATGATAGGTAGGTGGGTAGATAGGTAGATAGAAAGAGAGAGAGAGAGAGAGAGAGAGAGATACGTCATTTCAGGGAAAGCCTGAGACTCAAATGTAGATAAACAGAGTCAAATATTGGTAGTAGCTACAGAATGATTAGAAATAAAGAAGAAGAAATAGTAACAGGTCAAGGGCCCAGGAAGATAATCTGTACTAACGAAGACTTACTGCTGAATGGCACCTTTTAATTAGCATTTCATTACCTCCAAGCTGCTCTAAGAAAGGCCATTTCTAAACTATCTACAAGGAAATGGACAGTGGCCCCTATAAGAGCCCTGTCTTAGCCTGTTTTGTGCAGCTACAGCAGAGTATCTGAGATGCCATAATTTACAAGAAACTGAAATTTATTTTCTCACAGTTCTGGAAGCTGGGAAGTTCAAGATCAAGGCAGTGTCAGGTTCAGTTAGCTGGTGAGGGCTGCTCTCTGCTTCCAAGGTGGTGCCTTATGCTGTATCATCTGGAGAGAAGGAATACTGTGTCCTCGTATGGTAGAAGACAAGGGGGCCAAACTCCATCTATCAATCCCCTTTATAAAGGCACCTAATCTTATTCATGAAGGAGGAAACTTCATGGCCTGATCATTTCTTTAAAAACCCACCTCTTAGTACCAGGAGGGAAGAAAGGAAAGAACCAGTTAGGCAGATAGCTAGAGCAAAGTCCTCAATTGAATTTCTTTTGTGACAGAAGGGGCAGCCTGAAAGACCAAGATGCAAGTGTAGATAAGAAAGCAAGGTCCAGCATAAAAGGAGGCCTTCTGTATACCCAGCGAGCTTCACATATACACAACAGGCCTCAGTGGGCACATTCTTCTCCTTTTTTTGGATATACAAGGTAAGGAAGCTTACACAGGTGGAAGGTTTGTTTGAATCACCTCTGCAGCTGCACAGGTAAGAGAGCTACACTGGACCAGGCACATCGACAATGGAGAATTCCATCCCCTAACACATGTACAGGAAGGGAGATTAAACAGCATGAAGTGACTTCAGCCAAGAGCCCACATGCACACTGGAAGAACAGGGTGGGGGCTGTTGGGAATTCACGTCTTATACAAATGACATACCTAGTCTTAATGAGTTTTCCCGCACCTTATGCAAAGGAAACACCCTCCCCACTAGCTTGTTTATAAAAGCCTTTGTATTCAACTTTAAAACAGAAACCCTCTTTCAGGACTCCTCTCGCAGTAGAGAGCTTTCTCTCTTCCTTTCATTTATTAAACTTCTGCTCTAACTTCACCCCTGGAGTCCACGTTCCTTGATTTCTTCAGTTATGATGAAGAATTCCAGGTAACGAGGCTGTTTCAATACTATCACATTGGCAATACCTGAATTTTGGAGGAGGCACATTCAAACCATTGGCAGTCCTGTATCTCCTTCAGACAGCTTCTAAAAATAGAGTAAGATCATGTTTTAATATATCTCTTTTGGACCATAATGCAAATTAATCAAGGTCCGAGCAGAAGACAGAAACCACACTAGTGAGGTGAGAAAAACTTTTAACATAAAGGATTATTTAATTGGCAAAAGAGGAACAATTACTAAAAGGGGCAAAGAGAGTCTTAACTATTACAGAGAGAACAGATGTAAGGAATAGCTACCACCTCTAGAAATGAGGGAGAATACTCAAGGAATAAATCAATATAGAAGCTTTTACGCCACCCCCACCAGGACTGAGATTTATATCTTGGTGGAGATGGTGTGGCGCATTGGACACTCAGGAACGATAGGCTCTTATTAGCAAGCAGGAAACAACCAGTTGGGGTGTCAGGGAAACATGCTGGGGATGGGCAGTAGTACTGGGTCTCTCTCATTGCACTGTCAAGGAAGCTGCCCACTGGGGTACTGGTGAAACTCACTGAAAGCCACCCACTGGGGTGCTGGCAGAACTCACTAGAAAGATGCTGGCAGAAGTGCCAGTAAGACTTGCTGGAGAATGTGCATTCTCTGGTCTCCCACATGAAGATGTTTGCTGGACACTGCATTGTAGAAGCCAGAAGAAAAGCAATGGGACGAGCACTCACGCAGAGTTCCTCCAGCATCCTCTACTGATAAAGCTTAACATGGAGATAACTAGCACAAGAGACATTTTTGTAGGACCCAGATTCAGCTTCAAAATGAAGTACAAGGGAGTGTGGTTTTGCACTGAGAAGGTAACAAATTGGAAACTGGTAAAAATTAGAAACTTGGACATTCAGTGCATAATAGATCTGGGAAACAAAATTCCAAGCCTGGTCTGAATCATATCTTTCCTGATTGTCAGGTTCCTGGAGTAACTCCATTAGATACAGGAGTCCAGGAAAACCAGACTTCATGGAATAAAAGCATGGATTTGAGTCTAGGAAACAATTGAAACAATGGAGAAATTAGTTGTTACCAAGACTTTAGTGACAGAGAAATGACCTTAGAGGAAAACATACCACAGGCAGAATGGAAATACTAGCTCTTAGGTCTAGGACTAGAGTCAGCACTTGCAGAAACCCAGGATAGTGTGTCCTAGGTACCTCACTTGTCTCACCTGACACCCAGCCCTGTTATGTCTATAACTATATGGTTCACAATATTCACATTGTCTCCTAGGGACTGACACAGGTGTGGTTCCCAGTAGTTGCTGTTTTACCATTTGTTTATTTGTTTGTTTTTTAAGACCGGGTCTCACTATGTTGCCAAGATTAGCCTTGAACTCTGGAGTTCAAGCAATCAGCCAAACTCAGCGGTCATCCCAACTCAGCAGTCATCCCAAATCAGCAGTCATCCCAAATCAGCAGTCATCCCAAATCAGCCTCCCAAGTAGCTGAGATTACAAGCATGAGCCAGCATGTCCAGCAACTGGTTGCCTTCAATTGCTAAAAAACAGCTTATGAAATGAGATGCAAAGAGCATAAGTAAATAAAAGTGGGTGGAAGTTTTGCTCCAGTCCAATAACCAAACAATAAATTTAAAAGAAACTTGAACACTCAGTGTCAAAATAATGCAGGTATATTAGCAACAGTAATATAGTACTCAGGTATATAAATTAATTCATTTTGAGTGTTAAGTAATGATACTGATTTCTAATATCTAAAGACTACTGGGAAATGAACAGTGTCAATGGCAGCAGACTAGCAGACTTACAATGTTTTCGTGTCAGTTCAGAGATTCTGTGTAATACTAATCAATGTGTAATACTAATTGATGAAGGCTGATAACCTTAAATACAAAATCAGTCTACACTTCTTTCAAACACCACAAGCAAGGAAACATCAAAGTAGCCACACAAAGAGTGTCAGTACCATCTCAGCTTTTCCTACAGACTTAAAGAACCAAATTCCGTTTTCCCTCCTCAGCCCAGGGTCATCCTCCAGAATATTATTCTAGAGCCTCTGGAGCACCATTACAGCCTGAATACCCAGTCCAGGAAGGCCGAACTTCATAGAATAAAAGCATAGGGCTGAGACTAGGGAACAACAACAACAAATAGTATATATCTTGAAACAAGAGAGAAATTGTATATACTTGTAAATAACCAGAATTGAGGAAAGGTGCTGTGTGGCAGACATACCTGACAGCAGTAACTTAAGAAATGAGGGTGAAGGTTACTGTGGGGAGGGACCTAAGTGAAAACACTATCTATACAAACTGCATGATATAGATATAAATAGTTTAAGTTCTGAGGTACATATGAAGAATGTGCAGATTTGTTACTTAGGTATACACATGCCATAGTGGTTTTCTGCACCCATTAAGCTGTCATCTACATTAGGTATTTTCCTAATGCTACCCCTTCCCTAGCACCCCATCTGCTGACAAGCCCCAGTGTGTGATGTTCCCCTCCCTGTGTCCATGTGTTCTTATTGTTCAACTCCCACTTATGAATGCAAACATGCAGTGTTTGGTTTTCTGTTCTTGTGTTAGTTTGCTGAAAATGATGATTTCCAGCTTCATCCATGTCCTTGCAAAGGACATGAACTCATCCTTTTTTATGGCTGCACAGTATTCCGTGGTGTATATGTGCCACGTTTTCTTTATCCAGCCTATCATTGAGAGGCATTTGGATTGGTTCCAAGTCTTTGCCACTGTGGACAGTGCCACAATAAACATACGTGTGCATGTGGCTTTATAGCAGAATGATTTATAATCCTTTGAGTATATACCCAGAAATGGGGTTGCTGGTTCAAATGGTACTTCTATTTCTAGATCTTTGAGAAATCTGTCTTCCACAATGGTTGAACTAATTACACTCCCATCAACAGTGTAAAAGCATTCCTATTTCTCCACATTTCTCCAGCATCTGTGGTTTCCTGACTTTTTATTGATTGCCATTCTAACTGGCATGAAATGGTATCTCAGTGTGGTTTTAATTTGCATTTCTCTACTGACCAGTGATAATGAGCTTTTTTTCAAATGTTCGTTGACAGCATGTATTCTTTTGAGAAGTGTCTGTTCATATCCTTTGCTCACTTTTTAATGGAGTTGTTTGGTTTTTTCTTGTAAATTTGTTTTAGTTCTTTGTGGATTCTGGGTATTAGCCCTTTGTCAGATGGATAGATTGCAAAATTTTTTTCCCATCTGTAGGTTGCCTTTTCACACTGATAATAGTTTCTTTTGCTGTGCAGAAGCTCTTTAGTTTATTTAGATCCCATTTGTCTATTTTAGCTTTTGTTGCAATTGCTTTGGGTATTTTAATCATGAAGTCTTTGCCCATGCCTATGTCTCCTGAATGGTATTGCCTAGGTTTTCTTCTGGGTTTTTATGGATTTAGATCTTACGTTTAAGTCTTTAATCCATATTGAGTTAATTTTTGTATAAGGCGTAAGGAAGAGATCCAGTTTCAGCTTTCTGTGTATGGCTATCCAGTTTTCCCAACACCATTTATTGAATAGGGAATCCTTTCCCCATTGCTTTTGTCAGGTTTGTCAAAGATAGATGGTTGTAAATGTGTGGTGTTATTTTTGAGGCCTTTGTTCTGTTCCATTGGTCTATATATCTGTTTTGGTACCAGTACCATGCTCTTTTTGTTACTATAGCCTTGTAGTATAGTTTTATGTAGGTAGCATGACGCTTCCAGCTTTGTTCTTTTTTCTTAGGATTGTCTTGGCTATGTGGGCTCTTTTATGGTTCGATGTGAAATTTAAAGCTTTTTGCAATTATGTGAAGAAAGTTCATGGTAGCTTGATCGGGACTGCACTGAATCTATAAATTGCTTTGGGCAGTATGGCCATTTTCATGTTATTGATTATTCCTATCCATGAACATGGAATGTTTTTCCATTTGTTTGTATTCTTTCTTCTTTTCTTGAGCAGTGGTTTGTAGTTCTCTTTGAAGAGATTCTTCACATCCTTTTTTAGTTGTATTCCTAGGTATTTTATTATTTTTGTAGCAATTGTGAATGCAGGTTCACTCCTGATTTGACTCTCTGGTTGTCTGTTGGTGTACAGGAATACTTGTGATTTTTGCACATTGATTTTGTATTCTGAGACTTTGCTGAAGTTGCTTATCAGCTTAAGGAGATTTGGGTCTGAGACAATGGGGTTTTCTAAATATATAATTATGTCATCTGCAAACAGACACAATTTGACTTCCTCTCTTCCTAATTGAATACGCTTTATTTCTTTTTCTTGCCTGATTGCCCTGGACAGAAATTCCAATACTATGTTTAATAGGAATGGCAAGGAAGGGTCTCCTTGTCTTGTGCTGGTATTCAAAGAAAATGCTTCCTGCTTTTGCCCATTCAGGATGATACTGGCTGTGGGGTTGTCATAAATAGTTTTTAGTATTTTAGGATGCATTCCATCAATATCTAGTTTAAGAAGAATTTTTACCATGAAGGGGTGGTGAATTTTGTTGAAGGCTTTTTCTGCATCTATTGAGATAATCATGTGGCTTTTGTAATTGGTTCTGTTTATGTGATGGATTACATTTATTGATTTGCATATGTTGAACCAGCTGTGCATCCCAGGGAGGAAGCCAACTTAATCATGGTGGATAAGCTTTTTGATGTGCTGCTGGATTCACTTTGCCAGTATTTTATTGAGGATTTTTGCATCAATGTTCATCAGGGATATTGGCTTGAAAGTTTCTTTTTTCATGTGTTTCTGCCAGGTTTTGGTATCAGGATGATGCTGGCCTCATAAAATGGGTTAGGGAGGATTCCCTTTTTTCTATTGTTTGGAATAGTTTTAGAAGGAATGGTATCAACTCTTCTTTGTACCGCTGGTAGAATTTGGCTGTGATGTCTGATCCTGCACTTTTTTTGTTTGTTAGGCTGATAATTACTGCCTCAATTTCAGAAATTGTTATTGGTCTATTCAGGGATTTGACTTCTTCCTAGTTCAGTCTTGGGAGGCTGTGTGTGTCCAGGAATTTATCCATTTCTTCTAAATTTTCTAGTTTATTTTCACAGAGGTGTTTATAATATTCTCTAATGGTAGTTTGTATTTCTGTGGGATTGGTGATGCTATCCCCTTTGTCATTTTTTTATTGCATCTATTTTATTCTTTCTCTTCTCTTCTTTATTAGTCTGGCTAGTGATCTATCTACTTTGTTGATCTTTTCAAAAAAACCAGTTCCTGGATTCATTGATTTTTTGGTGGGTTTTTTGTTGTCTCTGTCTCCTTCAGTTCTGATCTGATCTTAGTTATTTCTTGTCTTCTGCTAGCTTTTGAATGTGTTTTTTGTTGCTTCTCTAGTTCTTTTAATTGTGATGTTTGAGTGTTGATTTTAGATCTTTCCTGCTTTCTCTTGTGGGCATTTAGTGCTATAAATTTTCCGCTACACTCTGCTTTAAATGTGTCCCAGAGATCCTGGTATGATGTGTCTTTGTTCTCATTGGTTTCAAATAACATCTTTATTTCTGCCTTCATTTCATTGTTCACCCAGTAGTCTTTCAGGAAAAGATTGTTCAGTTTCTATATAGTTGTGCATTTTTAGTGACTTTTTTAATCCTGAGT
Organism: Sapajus apella; assembly: GCF_009761245.1. Classification (NCBI taxonomy): domain Eukaryota; kingdom Metazoa; phylum Chordata; class Mammalia; order Primates; family Cebidae; genus Sapajus; species Sapajus apella. The sequence continues at coordinate 4,160,023 of NW_022437001.1, forward strand.
TTGAATTTGATTGCACTATGGTCTGAGAAACTGTTTGTTATTATTTCCATTCTTTTGCACTTGCTGTGGAGTGTTTTACTTCCAATTATGTGGTCAATTTTAGAATAAATGTGATGTGGTGCTGAAAAGAATGTATATTCTGTTGACTTGGGGTGGAGAGTTCTGTAGAAATCTATTAGGTTCTCATGGTCCAGAGCTAAGTTCATGTCCTGGATATTCTTGTTAATTTTCTGCCTTGTTGATCAGTCAAATGTTGACAGTGGGGTGTCAAAGTCTCCCACTATTATTGTGTGGGAGCCTAAGTCTCTTTGTAGGTCTCTAAGAGCTTGCTTTATGAATATGGGTGCTCCTGTATTGGATAAATATATATTTAGTATAGTTAGCTCTTTTTGTTGCATTGATCTCTTTACCATTATGTAATTGTAATCCCTTTTTTGTTTTTTGTTTTTGTTTTTTATCTTTGTTGGTTTTAAGTCTGTTGTGTCAGAGACTAGGATTGCAACCTCTGCTTTTTTTTTCTTTCAATTTGCTTGGTAAATATTCCTACATCCCTTTATTTTGAGCCTATGTGTGTCTTTGCACATGAGCTGGGTCTCCTGAACACAGCACATGGATGGGTCTTGACTGTATCCAATTTGCCAGTCTGTGTCTTTTAATTGGGACATTTAACCCATTTACATTTAAGGTTAATACTGTTATGTGTGAATTCGTTCCTGTCATCATGATGCTAGCTGGTTATTTTGCCTTAGTTGATGCAGTTTCTTCATAGTGCCGATGGTCTTTAATATTTGGTATGTTTTTGCAATGTTTGCAATTGCTGGTACTGGTTAATCCTTTCCATGTTTAGTGCTTCCTTTAGGAATTCCTGTAAGGCAGGCCTGGTGGTGACAAAATCTCTCAGCATTTGCTTATCTGTAAATAAGCTTCACTTATGAAGCTTCATTTGGCCAGATATGAAATTTTGAGTTAAAAATTCTTTTTTTAAGTATGTTGAATATTGGTCCCCACTCTCTCTGGCTTGAAGGGTTTCTGCTGAGAGATCCACTGTTAGTCTGATGGGCTTCTTTTTGCGCATAACCCGACCTTTCTTTCTGGCTGCCCTTAACATTTTTTCCTTCATTTCAACCTTGGTGAATCTGACAATTATGTGTCTTGGGGTTGCTATTCTCAAGGAGTATCTTTGTGGTGCTCTCTGTAATTCCTGAATTTGAATGTTGACCTGCCTTGCTAGGTTGGGGAAGTTATCCAGGATAATATCCTACAGAGTGATTTCCAATTTGGTTTCATTCTCCCCATCACTTTCAGGTACACTGGTCATATACGTGGTCTTTTCACATAGTTCCATATTTCTTGAAGGCTTTGTTTCTTTTCACTCTTTTTTTTTCTCTCTCTAATTTTGTCTTATCACTTTATTTCATTGAGTTGATCTTCAAACTCTGATATTTTTTCTTCCGCTTGATCTATTCTGCTATTGATACTTGTGTTTGCTTCATGAAGTTCTCGTGCTCTGTTTTTCAGCTACATCAGGTCATTTATGTTCTTCTCTAAACTGGTTATTCTAGTTAGCAATTTGTCTAACCTTTTTTCCAGCTTCTTAGCTTTCTTGCATTGGGTTAGAACATGCTCATTTAGCTTGGAGGAGTTTGTTATTACCCACCTTCTGAAGCCTACTTCTGTCAATTCCTCAAACTCATTCTCCATCCAATTTTGTTCCCTTGTTGGCAAGGAGTTGTGATCTTTGAAGGAGAAGAGGTACTCTGGTTTTTGGAATTTTCAGCCTTTTTGTGCTGGTTTCTCCCCGTCTTCATGTATTTGTTTACCTTTGGTCTTTCATGTTGGTGACCTTTGGATGGGGTCTCCGAGTGAACATGCTTTTGTGGATGTTGATATTATTCCTTTCTATTTGTAGGTTTTCTTCTAACAGTCAGGTCCCCCTGCTGCAGGTCTGCTGGAGTTTGCAGAAGGTCCACCTCAGACCCTGTTTGCCTGGGTATCACCACTGGAGGCTGCAGAACAGCAAAGATTGCTGCCTGTTCCTTCCTCTGGAAGCTTTGTCCCAGAGAAGCATACAACAGATGCCAGCCAGAACTTTCTTCTATGAGGTGTGTCTGTCAGCCCCTACTAGAAGGTGTTTCCCAGTCAGGATACATGGGAGGTGATCCAGTCAGTGATCCAGAGGAGGCTGGGAGATCCATTGCTCCCTTTAGAGCTGTTAGGCAGGAACGTTTAAGTCTGCTGAAGCTGTGCCCACAGCCACCTCTCCCCAAGATGCTCTGTCCCAGGGATATGGGGGTTTTATCTATAAGTCCCTGAGTGTGGCTGCTGCCTTTTTCTCAGAGATGCCCTACCCAGAGTGGAGGAATCTAGACAGGCAGTCTGGCCACAGCAGCCTTGCTGAGCTGCAGTGGACTCTGCCCAGTTTGAACTTCTCAGTGGCTTTGTTTACACTGTCAGGGTAAAACCACTTACTCAAGCCTCAGCAATGGTAGGTACCCCTCCGGCCACCAAGCTTGAGTGTCCTGCTGTGCTGGTGGCAAAATTTTCAAGCCAGTGGATCTTAGCTTGCTGAGCTCCATGGGGGTGGGACCTGCCAAGCCAGACCACTTGGCTCCCTGGCATCAGCCCTCTTTCCAGGGGAGTGAGTGGTTCTGTCTTGCTGGCATTTCAGGTGCCACTGGATGAAAAAAACTCCTGCCACTGCCCAAATGGCTGCCAGTTTTGTGCTTGAACCCAGGACCCTGGTGGCAGCATGGGAGGGAATCTCCTGGTCTGCCAGTTGTGAAGACCATGGGAAAAGCACAGTATCTGGGCTGGGATGCATCATTCTTCCCGGTACAGCCTCTCATAGCTTCCCTTGGCTAGAGAAGAGAAATCCCCTGACCCTTTGTGCTTCCCAGGTGAGGTGATGCCCCACCCTGCTTCCGCTCGCCCTCCGTGGGCTGTACCCACTGTCCAACTAGTCGTAATGAAATGAACTGGGTACCTCAGTTGGAAATGCAGAAATCACCTGCCTTTGTGTCGATCTTGCTGGGAGCTGCAGGCTGGAGCTGTTCCTACTCAGCCATCTTGCCCGCAGAAAACTGCATGCCTTTTATAAGTGGGAGCAGTTTTCCTGTCCAGCCAACTGACACTGGACAACCCTATAAGAAAGTTCCCTCAAATACACCCTCTGCTTCATTCACTGGCTCTGGATTTCTTCTTAGGTTTCTTTAACCTGGCATCATCCCTGTTGCAGTTAACAGGGGTCCAGCATAACAGGTACTGCTGGAAAGAAGCAGGGAGGCTGTAGGTCTTGAGTCAACACAAATACCTGTGAGCAGCTTGAGAAATTTCCCAAAAGGTGGTAATTTATCCAGGAAAGATGAAAAAGAGCTCTGAGAGAAGCAAGGCTTCAAAGCATTTAAGGTTTTGAATCTAAGTCACCTGGGGATCTTGCTAAAATGCAGATTCTTATTAGATACATTTGTGGTTCAGGAGGGATTCTGTATTTCAAAAACAAGTTTGCTAATGTCAATGCTGCTGGTCTGCAGACCACATTTTGAAGAGCAAGGCTCTCGAGGGCAGCGCTCTGCAAACAGAGGGTATATTTGACCCCCAGAGGACATTTGCAAATGTCTGGAGACATTTTTTCATTGGCATTATTGTGGAAGTGCTACCGGCATCTGGTGAGTGTAGACCAGGGATATTGCTAAACATCCTACAAGGCAGAATGTCCCCCACAACACATGATTATCCAGCCCAAAGTGTCTACAGTGCTGTTGTTGAGAAAATCTGCCACAAAGAACACTTTCTGAAGGGTTTTGCTTTCAAACCTTTTCCCTTAAATGGGGAGGGTTGTGATAAATGTCATATTGAAAGGAAAATTGCACAAACTTTTCCTAAGTCATTGCAATCTCCTTTAATTCTTGAAGCCTTTTGTTAGACTTACATATTTCCATACAACTTTGTTCAGTGACATACTAGAGATTAGCAGAAGAGACAATAGACAACTGAATAAAAAGAGTCATTTCACAGGTAGAAATATCAGCTCAGAGAGCCTAACACAATGAAACTCCTAAGAGTAAAAGCAAGCAGTGGTAAAAACTACAAAGCAGAGGGTATTCCATGAGCTTCCAGCTAAGTGAGAGGTGGCCCTCAGTAGAAAGGAGAGTCAGAGCTGAGCCCATAATTCAAAGAACAGTCCAGGAATTTCTGTTCCAAGCTTTCCATTCCTGACCAAAAGATAATGCTCCTCTTATATGAGAAATACCTCTTTTTCCCCACATATTTATGACTTGGGATGCTAATACAAAGTACTGATGGCTGGGTGTGGTGGCTCACTCCTGTAATCCCAGCACTTTGGGAGGTCAAGATGAGCAGGTCACCTGAAGTCAGGAGTTCGAGACCATCCTGGCCAATATAGTGAAACCCTGTCTCTACTAAAAAATATAAAAATCAGCCAGGCATGGTGGTGCATGCCTATAATCCCAGCTGCTCAGGAGACTGAGGCAGGAGAATCACTGGAACCTGGAAGGCAGAAGTTGCCGTGAGCCAAGATCACACTACTGTACTCCAGCCTGGGTGACATAGTGAGACTCCATTTAAAAAAAAGTACTGATGAGCTAGACTATTATTCAGTCAATACAAAGTGATTTGTTAAGGCCAGTACCCACAGTTCATAGTGTACAGGCTAAATATTTTGAATATATCCACGCATATCATACTTGGTAATTTGATAGATATAATGAGAGGCTGCCTGGAAGCAACCTAGAAAATGGAGAGTGGGGGTTAGATAGCACTGAACTCTCTGGTGTGTAGAAGCCACAAAAACATGGAAGTCCTTTCTAACAAAGGGCCTTTATCTGTTCCAGGGAGGGACAGACATAATGTAAAATGGGTCAAGAATGCATCTACATTACACAGGAAGTCCAGCTAACTACAGGATAGGCAGATTTGGTGAAAAGCTTGTAATCAGAACATCCCTAAAAAGGAAATTCCCATTCCACAAGAAAGGGTTTCTCAATCACCAAATGGTCCAGTCAATAAGTTAAGAATGCCTCAACCATTTCCTTCAGAGACCAAGCCATGTAGCAGAAAGCATGACTTTTTATCCTGTGATGTCAAATGTGATGTTTAACAGGTAGAGAGCCCTTGGTCTCCTCCAAGACAAACAAAAATGAATTGCTTTTCAAATATCATCTTGGAACACCAGAGAGGAGGCACAATAAATATGAAAATATGTTAACATGTACTTCACTTCTATGACATTTGAAAATAAATTTTTAATAAGCAAGTAAGTCATAGTTAATAAGGAATAGAATTTTAGTTGAAGAAACAGCCATCAGCCCCTAAGCACAGAGACTGTAATTTTCATCATTATTGGAAGCTGGGTTCCAAAATTCAAAGCTTGAACCAAAGATAGGACAGCACTACCCCTTCAAAAGTGTCACCAGGACAAATAAAACCATCCCCAGGCAATTGGCATTACCAGTCCAGCCTACATTCCCTGATATCACCAGCTTCAAAAGCTTATGTGTTTATGTGTTCTTATTTACTTGGTACATTATTGCCTAAGATTTGTCCATTTCACCCTGGATATCTCTTATTCCTGCTTCCTGGATAACCTACCTTTTGCCACATTTTCTTTGCCTCTGTCAAATTTGGAGCTTTAATTCCTTTTGGCTGACTCCATCCTACCACCAAGGAAGTACCACACCCACAGTGCTAAAGAGAAGTGGCTTCCAAAGAAAGTAGTTGTATGCAAAATCAGAAAGAAGTACAGGTGATATGGTTTTGCTGTGTCCCCACCATGTATCATCTTCAATTGTAACTTCCATAGTAACCACACGTCATGGGAGGGATCAAGTGGAAAGTAATTCAATCATGGGGGTGAGTTTTTCCTGTGCTATTCTCATGTGAGCAAATAAGTCTCATGAGATCTGATGTTTTTAAAAAGGGCAGTTCCCCTGCACATGCTCTCTTGTGCCTGCAGCTATATAAGATGTGCCTTTGCTCCTCCTCTGCCTTCTGCCATGATTGTGAGGCCTCCCTAGCCATGTGGAACTGTGAACCCATTAAACCTCTTTTTCTTTATAAATTACCTGACTTGGGTGTTTCTTCATAGCAGTATGAAAGTGAACTAATACAGTAAATTGGTATCAGTAGAGTGGGGTACTGCTATAAAGATACTGGAAAATGTGGAAGCAACTTTGGAAATGGGTAACAGGCAGAAGTTGGAAGAGTTTGGAGGGTTAAAAATAAGATAGGAAAATGTGGGAAAGTTTGGAACTTCCTATAGACTTCTTAACTGCTATTGACCAAAATGCTGATAGTTATATAAACAATGAAGTCCAGGCTGAGATGGTCTTAGATGGAGATAAGGGACCTTTTGGGAACTGGAATAAAGGTAACTCTTGCTATGTTTTGGAAAAGACACTGGTGGCATTTTGCCCCTACCCTAGAGATCTGTGGCACTTTGAACTTGAGACAGATGATTTAGGGTATCCAGCAGAAGAAATTTCTAAGCATCAAAGTGTTCAAGAGGTAAACTGAGTGCTGTTAAAAGTGTCCAGTTTTACGCATTGAAATAAATATGGTTTGGAATTGAAACTTATATTTAAAAGGAAAGCAGAACAAAAAGTTTGAAAAATTCACAACCTGATGATGCAATAGAAAAGAAAAAGCCATTTTCTGAGAAGTTCAGAGAAATTGAGGAGAAATTCAAGTCAGCTGAAGAAATTTGCCTAAGTAACGAGGAGCCAAATGTTAATTACCAAGACAACGGGGAAAATGTCTCCAGGGCCTGTCAGAGGTCTTCATGGCAGCCCCTCCCATCACAGGCCCAGAGGCCTAGGAGGAAAAAATGGTTTTGTAGGCCAGGCCCAGGGCCTTGTGCTTTGTGTAGTCTTGGGACATGGTGCCCTGTGTTTTACCCATGGCCAAAAGGGGCCAATGTACAGCTTAGGTCATTGCTCTAAAAGGCACAAGCCCCAAACCTTGGTGGTTTACATGTTGTGTTGGGCCTGTAGGTACACAGAACTCAAGAATTGAGGTTTGGGAATCTCCACCTAGATTACAGAGGAGGTATGGAAATGCCTGGATATGCAGGCAGAAGTGTGCCGCAGGGGTGGTGCCCTCATAGAGAATCTCTGCTAGAGCAGTGCAGAAGGAAAACATGGGGTGGGAACTCCCACACAGTGTCCCCATTCAGGCACTGCCTCATGGAGCTGTGAGAAGAGGGCCACCATCCTCCAGACCCCAGAATTGTAGATCCAATGACAGCTTTCACTGTGCACCTGGAAAATCCAGATGCTCAATGCCAGCTCATGAAAGCAGGCAGGAGGGGATGGTGTTGTACCCCACAAAGTTACAGGGGAGGAGCTGCCCTAGACCATGGGAACCCACCCTTGAACCAGCATGGCCTAGATGTGAGACATGAAGTCAAAGGAGATCATTTTTGGAGCTTTAATATTTGACTTCCCTGCTGGATTTTGGACTTGTATAGGGCCTGTATCCCCTTCATTTCGGCCAACTTCTCCCATTTGGAATGGGTGTATTTACCCAGTGCCTGCACCCTCATTGTAACTTGGAAGTAACTAACTTGCTTTTGCTTTTACTGGCTCATAGGCAGAAGGGACATCCCATGTCTCAGATGTGTCTTTGCACTGCTAACGTTTGAGCTAACGCTGAAATGAGTTAAGACTTTGGAGGACTGTTAGGAAGGCATGATTTGTTTTGAAATACGAGGACATGATATTTGGGAGGGGCCGGGGGCAGAATGATGTGGTATGGCTGTGTCCTCATCCAAATCTCATCTTGAATTATAGTCTCCACAATGCCTATATGTTTTGGGAGGGACCCAGTGGAAGGTAATTTAATCATGGGGATGGGTTTTTCCCATGCTGTTTTTTGTGATAGTGAATGTCTCATTTTATAAAGGGCGGTTCCTCTGAACACGCTCTTTTGCCTGCCACCATGTAAGATGTGCCTTTGCTCCTCTTCGCCTTCTGCCACAATTGTGAGGCCTCCCCAGCCATATGGAATTGTGAGTCCATTAAACCTCTTTTTCTTTATAAATTACTCCATTCTGAGTATTTCTTCACAGCAGTATAAAAATGAACTAATACAACAGGCATACATTGGAGATATTACAGATTTGTTTCCAGATCACTGCAATAAAACAAATATTGTAATAAAGTGAGTCATACAATTTTTTGGTTTCCCACAGCATATGAAAGTTATGTTTACACTATGCTGCAGTTATTAAGTGTGCAGTAGTATTACATCTAAAAAAAATGTACATACCTTAAGAATAACTTATTGTTAAAACAGGCTGACACAGTCACAAAGTGAGCAATCCTGTTGGAAAAATGATGCAAATAGACTCACTACACAGGGTTGCCAAAACCTTCAATTTGTAAAAAATCACAGTGAAGCGAGGCACAATAAGAGAAGCCCAATAAAACAAAATATACCTGTAGACCTCTACTTCCCTTATTCTTTTCTATGCCGAAAATTATATGCACCTTTTCTACCTTCCATGCAATGTACTAAATTCACAGTATTTATAAAAATCAGAGGGGAAGCAACATATATGAAATATAGTGTTAGGATCCTGCTCTGGACTTCTGAAATAGCAAATCATCTGCCTGAAACACCTTCAGTCCCATTCCCCTTCCCTCCCCATAACTGCTCAGGCTTTGGAGTCATATAGCCTGTTGTCAAGGACTAGATGTGTTACATTAGGTGAACAGCTCACCTTTCTAAGCTTAATCTATAAACTGACACTAATAGTCCCTGCCTCACACGGTTGTTGAGAAGGTAACAAAAGAAATGAATGTAAAATCCTTAGCATTGTTCAAGGAACTTAAGAGGCACTGTTGAAATGAATAAACGAGACAACGGCCAAGTAAGTTGGCTCTAATTTACAAGATTTGCCATGGAGTCTTTAATCATAGCATGAACAATAAAAATGATATGTGGCAAGCACTGTTCTAGATGCTCTCAACTCACAGCAAAGCCAAGAGGCGAGTACTATTAATATCTTTTCACTGATGAGAAAACCAAGGCACAGAGAAGTTAAATGACATTCCCCAGGTCAAATAATTAGAGGATGGTGTTGATAATAACCAACATGTTTTTAGTACCTATAATGTGCTAAACCCTAGACTAGGCACTAAAGATGCCTCTACCCATCTACAGCTTATAGTCAACCTGTTGGACAGAGCACATGTGCTCTGGTGTCCTGTAATTCACAGTTTTTTAAACATCAAGCTACAACAAATTTAATATATAGCACACAAAAAAGAAGAAGACAGGAAGAAAGAATAGAGAAGAATGGAAAACATTCAGGAGCACTGTACACAACCAGAGTAATTATTGTTTCATGAAATCTTTGTTTCGTGTGTGTGTGTGTGTGTGTGTGTGTGTGTGTGTGTGTATGTGCTCGTATATATATCTTGGGTATAATGTAAAAGATGTAAAATGTGTTAAGTATGGGTCACAGTCAAAAAAGTGTGAAAACACTGCCTTGACAAATTGCATGCTCTACTTCATTTGAGGAACCTGGGGCAATACTTTTCACACACATTCTGCTCAATTTGTCCAACAAACAGCCTTTCGTGCTGAAAAATACGCATTTTAAGGAAAAAAGAGACTTCCTCTGTTTTGTAAATGGTTTGGTCCATTTTCAAAGTTCAAGTAGTTGTGTAAAAACTACATTGCTGAGCAGCTTAAAATGGCACATTGCCACCCTCTAGAAGCCCACCTTCTAAAACATATTCACACAGATACACACTAAAATGTCTGGAGGCTCCCTAAAGGCTACAAAGGAATATCAGTGGCCTGTGTTCCACATCCGAAGTCTGCAGGGCTCACTCTTAGTTACTCTGAGCATGAACATGCATATGTCTTCAATAATGTGTTCTGAATCAAAAGATGCAGTGGGGAAAAGCATACATTTTGAAGTGCTATAGCTTTCATGAGGCTCATTTGTCATAGACATAGGTTTCATCCATAACTCATGGTGAGGCAGGAACGTTTTTGTTGTCACTGCAGCCACTGTTATATTCTGCAGCAAATTCTCTCAAATGATGTCGCTTTTATCTTTTCTGGCATAATTGTTTGGGAAGAGAAGGTAAGGTTGTTGCTCATTTGTCCCAGTTGGTTTTTTATTTTTCTCATAGAACTAATTAGATTCACTGTCAGGGCTACTCTTTTCAGTCCATGCCCTTTTCCTTTTCCCTCCCAAGGCTTTTATAGTATGTTATTTACCCACAGTAACCAAGGGTAGTGGTTATTTTCAATTCCAGGACTCATCACTCCTGCTCCTCCATTTTTAAACCATTACTTTTTATTCTTTCTGTACCCCGAAGCATCTTATGAAATATAAAATATAATAAAACATTCAAACATTTGACATTCTCCTTATGGGTTTTCAGAGAAGCAAGAGTGTGCACACGCTTTAGCTTTCATTTCATTAGTTACCTCTGCACTCCAACAATGTTCTCAGAAGCAAAACAGATCCACCCGCACTTGCTGGTTAGCAGGGCAACCCATTTTCATCATTGTCATCATCCTCATCATCCTCCTCATCATCATCTTCATCTTACTTTCACTTCCATGGTAGATTGTACAAAAGCCAGATTAGCTGAACCAACAGATATTCATTCTGAATCCTGCTTCATACTTTCCTGGAGCTGGCCTAGTTCCAAGTCAGCCTTTCAGGGAGGGGGAAGAGATACGAATAAGACTTGGAAATTTGGCAGGTGGGCAGCTAAGAGAGTGCTTAGCTCCCAGAGGCAGGTGATATATTTGGGTTCTTTTCCCCAGTACCGTTAGAACTTGTAGAATTTTTGTCAAAAATGAATAATTTCACAGCAACATTAATATTTGTATGATATAGTTTGGCTCTGTGTCCCCACCCAAATCTCATCTTACTGATCTCAAACTGTAATCCCCACGTGTCAAGGGAGGGACTTGTAATCCCCACAAGTCAAGGGACAAACGTGATTGGATCATGGGGTGGTTTCTTCCATGCTGTTTTCATGATAGTGAGTGAATCTTTATGAGATCTGATAATTTTATAAATAGCATTTCTTCTGGGCATTTTCTCTCTCCTGACACCATGTGAAGAAGGTCCTTGATTCCACTTGTGCCATGATTGTAATTTTCCTGAGGACTCCCAAATCATGTGGAACCATGGGTCAATTAAACCTCTTTACTTTATAAATTACCCAGTCTTGGGCAGTTCTTTATACTAGTGTGAGAACAAACTAATACACATAACCAGGTGTGGTGGCTAATGCCTGTAATCTCAGCACTTTGGAAAGTCAACGTGGGAGGATCATTTGAGAAGAGCCTGGGCAAGAAAGTGACACCTTGACTTCACAAAAAAAATGAAAAGCAATGTGTATGCACATTGATACTCTGCAAATTTAAAAATAACTAATGCAAACGTTAAAATGGAAAATTATTCAGTTGGTTTATTTTCTTTGCAATGACCCCATGAACTGGTATTTGGGGATATTTGTCCCCCTCTGCAAAGTTAAGCCTGAGTTCTTCTCAGACCATAAATGGCTGGAAAGCCAAGTGGGACCTCTTCAAAGCTAACATAATTTCTCAAAGGCAAGGTGGTATATAAAAAAGAAGAGATGGGAGCCGAGAAACTTTCAAGTTAAGTAAATTTTATGCCACTGAATTGTCATTTCACCTTGAGGATCAACTTTCCTGTGTGTACAATGAAGAATGGACTTTTCTACTAAAACACCAGGATCTCATCCACAGTCCTGCAGGTTCCAAGCCCTAGCCTTGGCTTTCAGCCACAGTGCAAATGTTTGCAGAGCCTGAGGTGCTATGCACCATTACCCTTGTCTCACACTTTTCCCATACTTTCTCAGAAAATAAAAGCCTTACTTTATTTGCTGCATTCCTGGCCAGTCTGTGGGTGGCAGGGATTTCCCAGTGGCTCCCAAATATGCTGCAACGTTGAATGCGGTACTTCTAGGTGACCTTCAAGCATTTTCTCCTATGGGGTAGCTTGAGTTTGCCATGGATTCTGCAGACAAACATGTCCCTTAGGAACGGACCATCCATGTCATTTAAGGCAGGACAGGGCCTTAACCTCACTATTGTCCTTTGTAGCATTGAAACTTTTATGACAGAGTCCCTTGTTACCTGAGAAAGCTCACAATTTAGCAAATTGAGTAAATTCATTGATCATCATTTTTTCTTGGCAGAGTTGACTGGCAACACAGAGCCTTTCACCAGGATTCTTCAACCAGGCATGTTAAGATTCAGAAACAGTCAATAGCTTATTTTTCTAACCAGGCTTCTCTGAATCACTAAAATAAAAAGAAACCAGAGCTAGAATGAAAGTGGAGCAAGTGTAAGGAAGAGAGGAAGGGTGAAAGCAAGAGTGAGAAAGAGAATTGTGCTCCATCCTCCTTGAGTTTCAGTGCTCAGCTCAACCACTGACCATACACAATTTATCAAGCATTCTTTAAAAATTCCTCTTTTGCCTAAGAAGGTATTCTTTGGGTTTCTGTCACTTGCAATCAAAAAGATCCTAAATGAAAAATAGCTTGACAGGACTAATATCATCTAATCTAAAAAGCCACTCAGTGCTAGTATGGCTTCTGCCTATATTACAGTGAAGGCCTTGTGTCAGAGAACTAGATACTTCCTAATGCTTTCGATCAACTCCAATCATTACTATTAAATTCGTTTATTGAATTGATGTCTCTCCCATGGCAGTTTCCTCCAGTAGTCTGTGAACTACCCTTAGAAGAAACAAGGATGCCTTCCAAATGGTGGTTCTTTACCGTTTCAAGGCAGTTAATAGGCATCTCTTACTCAAGGCATTAACTTCTGTTTTTCCCAAGACTCAAACACTCAATTTCTTCCTCTTTCTTAAATGTGTTTTTGCATCACTTTTTCTTCCTAGTGACAGTTTTCTGACTACCAATGGTATAGAACCAAGAACTGGACTCATTACCCTAAGTAGAGTCTGGGCAGTACAGAAAACAGCAGTCCTGAATCCAGGACTATTCTTCAATCTAAGTTTGCTCTTACTCTTTGGCAATCACAACTGAGCCTGTTGTTGTCTAAGACCCATAATTGTTTTTTACTCATGCTATGGATATGTTCCCATCTCCTTAGCCTCATGCTTATGAAGTTGGTTTTTACATCCAAGTATCAAATCATATGCACTCCCTACAAATTTTATTTCAAATTCAGCGAAGCAAAAATTGAGAATGATTATGAAAAAGCTCTGGAGGTGGATGGTGGTTATGGTTGCACAACAATGTACTTACTGCCAATGAACTGTACACTTAAAAGCAATCAAAAGGGTTAACTTTACGTTTAACTTTACGTTGTGTATCTTTTACCACAACAAAAGAATTTTGAGGAAATTTAAATGAGGATAGGATATTATGACCTGAGGGAATTCTTGTTAATTTTCTTAGGAGTGATCCATAGTAATAGAGTTGTATAAGAGAAGGTATTTTTAGAAGATATTATATAATGAAATTTCATGAAGTCTCCAATTTGCTTCCAAATGGTTAAAAAAAAAGATATTTGCTGAGACAGGTAAAAAAAACCCAGTAAAATGTTAACAGTTGTTAATCTAAGGACTTGGTATATGAGTATTCATTGTAGTATTCTTTCAACTTTATTGTATGTATGTAATTTTTCTTATTAAAACATCAGAGAGAATTCAACCCAATATTTTAGACTGTTTTGAATTTTGAATTGTCTTTCATTCCTGCTATCCTTCCAGCATTTCTATTATTGCAAATTAAATAAATATTACCAACATATCTTCATTCAAGTCATAAACAAAATTGCTGAGGTGAACTTGCTTGAGGACTTCACACTGGGTTAGCTATTTCACACTTTATTCCCAGCCCACGATAATCAATCCATCAGTGTCTTGATGTGTGGTTGTTAAACAGTGTGGTTTTTAATAAGGGATGTACCCATTTAATTATCCTAGATCCACATCCTATTTCTCCATCATTTTCACAAGAATATTATGACACACACTGGTAGCTTCTTTTCTGAAGTTCATATTAATTACGTCTCTGTGAGTGACATATTTTGATAAATTGACAAAATTATGGTTTTGGAAGGCCAACCACTTCAGTTTAAATCCTGACTGGGATACCCAGCAGCTATGTGACCTTGGATAAGCTTAATAATCGCCTGAATTTTAATTTCTTCATTTCTAAATTTGAAGAAGATAGAACCAGTTATGAAGATTAATTAGGCCTTTTCATTCATTTAATACCATGTCCCAGGCACAGTGCCAGGTACTGGACATGATGCTTATAATGTGACACAGGGAAGATGGTCAGTAAGTGCAAGCTCACCTCCCCTTGGTCCTCGTGCGAAGATCCCCATTCAAAGAAGCGTGTTCTGAACTAGCTCTTTAGCAGAGGAAAAGGCTTCCAGACTACAAGAAATAAAACCAGTCATGATTGATGAGGAAAAGAAGATAGAGCAGGGAGACCAGACCCCTGGCAGGTGATGCCCCCAGGGGAAGGAAGGCATCCTGGCCTGAGAGTCTGGAAGTCTGGAATGACTAGAAGTTTCAACAGGAGGGAGGAGAAATAGGAAGGACCTTTAAAGAAACTCACGTTCACTTCGCAGCCAGCTTGAAATCTGCCTAAAGTGCTACTTCTTTATTACCTAAATGCATTTTAAGAGACAGAAAGTTTTATGTGTCATTTTCTCCAAGCCTTCAAAGATCTTCCTCTATACCCCACCATCAGAATAGGGCCCAGACTAGTTGGGCCCAGAGAAAAAAAAGTTCTTCAGGATCTGATGCTTACTCCTCTTTTCAGTCCCACCACTGCCTCCCGTCTCTAGTCCTATACATCATGTCCTTGTAATTAACTTGCAATTAATTCCCTGACTGCTCTGGGCCTTTGCACTCATAATAGTTCCTCTGCCTGGGGAGCCTCATTTCTCACCCACGCCTATCCTCAACTTCACAGCTAATTCCTATTGCCTTCCTTAGGCAATATCTTAAACCCCCAGCTTTTTGTGCAAAATCCTTGCATTTATTATTCTATGCAATAATTTTCTGTTTAACTCAGTATTTGCCACCCAAAGTCTCCAAGTCCTCATTAGTTCTGGGTCATCACATTTCCTTCAAATCCTACATTAAATTGTTTGGGTGGAAAACTTCAGGCAGTCCTCCCTTATTAGCTTGAATTTCTGAAGGACTTAGATTCTAGCCACCACTCACTCTGACCCTTCTTCTCATTCATCAACCTACCTCCAAGAGTACCTCTTTGCTTTCCAGCATTTCACCCACACAACGGACATTTCCTTCTCCTGCATTCTTCCAGCTTCCCAGGAATATAAGGTTGCTGGACAAAACAGACTTTTCAGAATAAGGTCAAAAATAACAGGCACTGATTGCAGCCCAGTACAAGAAATAACTTCACATTCCATGTTTCTTAAAACTTTCCATGTTCCCATGACAGGAAATTTTCACTGGCCCTGGCTCTCCTGAGAGCCCAACCTGCTGCCTGCTGTCATGTCTCATTCTAAAATCCTTTCCACTGTTCTCTCTACGTTATTTCAATTCCTGAGGACCAGTATGAAAACTCCAGATTCCTCATATTTATTATGAGGGTCAGTTTTGCTCATCTGTCCAAACCTCTCCCACCATACTACTCCTAAGAGACTTTGCGTTTTATAATTAAAAACAGCCCATTCTATCATTTTCCTGAATAAG
This sequence comes from Sapajus apella, assembly GCF_009761245.1. NCBI lineage: Eukaryota > Metazoa > Chordata > Mammalia > Primates > Cebidae > Sapajus > Sapajus apella. The sequence continues at coordinate 4,175,750 of NW_022437001.1, forward strand.
GAATTTTTTCCCCTGAAAGAAACTCTGCTGGTTCAAACCTCTATCAGCATTAGTTAATATGCCATCTCCATCATAAAACTAGAGGATCCTTGAGGTTAGAATCTTCCTTGAATCACCAGCATGAGGCACAGTGACTGATGTATGAGGAAGTCTCTGTGAGTGTTTGAGAACGCAGAGAATTCATCCTTTTCTTGTACTTCTGAAATTGTGTGTTATCACTTTCTACTTAAACTCCTCCACTGGACTCTTTAGGATCAATCTGCTTCCAGAATACCCTTTCTGTTTTGTCCTTCCAGGCTGTCAGTCTTAGAAGGGCACGACTTCCAAAGGGCAGCCCAATCCAATGCTGCCTGTGATGGGGTAGGCACTTCTAACCCTAATGCTGCCTAGTATTTGGAATCCCACTTTGTCTGTGGATACAGCCCACATTCTCCATGTTTTTTTTATGAATAATAAAGTTGATATTTTGGTCACCTTCCCAAAAATATTAGTGATATGATTTGGATATTTGTCCCTTCCAAATCTCATGTTGAAATGTAATCCCCAATGTTGGAGGTGGGCCTAGTGGGAGGTCTTTGGGTCATGGGAGTGGATCCCTCATGAATGGCTTGATGCCCTCCCCATGATAAGGAGTGAGTCCTTGATCTATTGGTTCACAAGGGAGCTGTTTTTTTTTTTTGGAGCCTGGTAGCTCCTCCCATCTCTTTCTGTTCCCTCTCTTGCCATGTGACATGCCTATACCCTCTCCCCTTCCACCATGATTACAAGCTTTCTGAGGTCCCTCCAGAAGCAGATGCCAGCACTATGTTTCTGGTGCAGCCTGCAGAACCATGAGCCAAAATAAACCTCTTGTTGTAAATAAATTCCTCATTTCAGGCATTCCTTTATAGCAACACAAAAAGAACTGATATAATCAGTTAAGTGAAGTAATATTGATATTTTGGTCACATTCTCCAATGTCATTTTCATCAGTAATTAAGGAGATATTGTTGTCTTAAAAAGAAAAAATGGCTGGCGCGGTGGCTCATGCCTGCAAATCCAGCATTTGAGTGGCCTAGGTGAACAGATCACTTGAGGTCAGGAGTTCGAGACCAGTCTGGCCAACATGGTGAAACCCCATCCTACTAAAAATAGAAAAATAAGCCAGGTATAGTGGTCCATGCCTATAATCCCAGCAACTTAGGAGGCTGAGGAACTAGCAATGGGTTCAATGGGTTCGATGCTTGAACCCAGGAGGTGGAGGTTGCAGTGAGCTGAGATCACACCACTGCACTCCAGCCTGAGTGACAGAGCAAGATCCTGTCTCAAAAAGAAAAGGAAAATAATAAAAGGGTGCTCTTCATTAGCGCCTTCCCACTATGCTGGGAATAAACTCCCAATTCCATGCCATGCCATGCCATGACCTCTATGAGTGGACTGTGACTTTCTCTCCAGCTTTATCTCCTTCTCCTCTTCCCTCTCTCACCGCACTCTAGTCTGTTTCACACCTTCTTTGTTCTGGAAACTCCACGCTGCTTTGAGCCTTTGCATTTGCTCCCCCTTCAGCCAACCCCTTTTCCACCCAGAAGTCTTGTCTTTTGGGTTTTAGCTCAAATGTCACCATTCCAGAGGGGTCTTTCATGATGACGCAAGTCCCACCCCACCCCATTCCCTTTTATCATATCATTCTGTTGTACTTTCTGTGTCCCACGCATCGTGACCTAAAATGATCTTGTTGTGTGTTTAATACTCATATCTATGTCCTACTCACATCCATCACCAATGGAATTTCAACTCCGTGAGGGGAGAAGCTAAATTTTCTTTATTTGCCTCTGTATTCTCAACACCTAGAATAGTACCTGGTAAACAGTAAGTACTTAATAAATATTTGTAGAATGGACTTAAGAATAAACTGTTCATCTAATTTATTCAAAGTTTAAGGTAGTAGGAATTTCAGGAACAACCTTGAAGAACTATGTCAGTATGTCTGCTTTAGAAACAGCTTATTTCCATATTTCAAGCAATAATAGCTAACACTCTGTGATATGCTTGTAAAATCTGCCCACTGTCTGTGAAGAGCTGGGGCTGCACTTCCACATACAGCAGAATAATCTTAAATTGTTCTCTAAACAGACTCTAATTGATATCATCTTGGAAAAATATGGCTACATTTTTATGCTAGCTCTTCATACTCTATATTAGCAGAAAGATGATACAGAAAATGATATATAAAAGACTTTCAAGAAGCACAAAATGATTCTCAGATATTTCTAAAGGTAACTAAAGTTTTCTAATGTTCCCAGACAGTTGATACATTTCCCAAATCTTCTGATCCACTATTCTTTAGGACTCATTGAATGTCTCTTCTCTGGTAAAATCTCTGAATTGTCTTTTTCATGGACTGTTTCAAAGATACACTCTCCAGATTCCCTGTCCAGTGAAAGTCCAAACTAGACTTGCTCCACTGGGCGTTCCTGTCCACTCCATGGCCCCAGTGTTCAATCTAGGTCACACTATAAAAGTTTCCTATTGCCTTTGGTACCTTCTGAGGATATTTCCAGGTTCTATGAGCTCCTCGAGCTTGACCTATATTACCTGTCCCCTGTCTAAACTTGCTCTCCCTCCACCCCCTTATTCTTCCCTTTGCCTCTCAATTCCTACAGTTCAGGCTGATATCTGGTTTCTAGAATTTCCAGGAAAGGAAAGGCATTGCCATTGCCAAGCCATCTTCTCTTATTATAGTTATATCTATTCCAAGGACTTAGAAAGGGTAAGTACATTGCCATAATCCTAGGCAGTATTTCCAAGAACTAGTACTTCCCTACCATTTGCAGGGCCCTGCATTTGTCCTCCCTCCAGTCTCTAGGAACGAAGTCTTCCTCATAATTCTCCATGGCAATGTCTGACTTCAAAATCGCCCTTCCCCCACTGATGCCCATCATCTGAACGATGGAGTGTACTTTCATTTTGCAGGTATCTATTACACGTCAGATTAGGATTAATCTATTTAATCATTGCCTCTTTATTCTTCATTCCCATTAGATTTCTTTATTCCTCTGGGGAGCTTCTCTCTGCTATGAGCACATGGGCAAACAGCCTTCTTTCCTATTTTCATTCCACTCCCACCCACAGCCAAGCCTTCTCCCAAGCTGCACTCTAAACTCAGAGCATCCTCCCTGTCTAAACTCATTACTTTTCTCCCTCCTTTCATTTAAACAGCTCATAAAAGTTTGTTCTTATAAAGACTTTTCAGAACAATTAATGTTTTGTGTTTATAATTTATTTAACAGTGGTTTCTAAAAAAATTTTATGAACTATATAATCACCTGGGAAAAAATTATTCTTTTATATATAACAGTTGTGTCATACTACCTATGTGCTTATCTCCCTGACATAAGTAACTTAAAATTTTCAGTTAATTATATTCCTAATATACTTTTATTTAGCACCAGTATCATCATAATCTCAGACTACAAGTTTAGAAAACGCTATGTAAACAATGAATACCACTTATTATGAGTATTTACAAGGGGTAAAGAACTTACATCAGATACCTTATAAAGTCTCTAATCATAAAAATACTTTAACTTTGGTGAAAAGAATTAAACTAATTCTATTTCTCTCAATCTGAAAAAAGTGATGAATAAAACTTTACTCATATTTAAAACATAAATCATAGTAGTCCCTGGATTAGGCTTTCGGAGGACATGTACCATATTGTTTTTCTCCTCAATATACTTAGCATCTCGCACAGTTGTGGGCACACAATCAATGCTCCTTATATATTTGGTGGATGAATGAATATATACAAATATATGATGTAAAGAAAGATCCTTGAGATTGCATAAAAGGTAAATACTAAAATTTGAAGTCAATTCAGCTCAATTTGAACTTAATTTCAGACATCAAAGCCAATAGTGTTTTTTTCCTTCTTTTGTTTTTCATTTTTCCACAAGCGAAGTCTTGACTCTTTCCATTACCACATTCATGACTGCCATTACCCCATGTTAGTTTGTTGTTACTTAATAGCTTTAATTTTTAAAATTCTGAGTTGAGTTTAATGACTCCAAAACACCAACCTACAAGACAGATGAACTTCTGAAAGCTGGCAGTAGCGTGTCAGTCACATGACCCAAGCTTGTAAGACTTAAAACTGCTGGCCAATTTGATCAACATAGAGATAAGTAAGTTGTATCTTTTTTTCTCCAAAGGTAATATATTATAAAAAATAATTGAACTTAAATAGTATTAACTATTACAGCATAAAATACTTTAGAAACACATTTGAAAGGAAAAAATCTAAGGTGCAGTTCAAGAGCTTCCTGGATCTCTTTCAGATGATCAAAATTACCTCTCTCCGAAGTCAAGCTAGTTCCAGAAATATTTCCATGATAGCATGATGTTGCTGAGAAACTGCTGTTTCCCAATCAGAAGAAAGTATCTACACTTTACTTTTGTTGGTTTTCTCCATTCTCCCTGTCAAGATTCTATTGCCTCAACACATATGAACACAGCTCATTAAAAACACACATGTGCAAGCCATGGTAAATGAGAGCCAAGACCTAGTTCCACATTGGAAGGGATATTAGAGAGTCAAATCAAGGCAGTAATCTTATTTATTGAGTAAAGTTTGAGAGCTTTTCCAGAAACGGACCAGGAAATTTCACATCTACAAAATCCAGAGGAAAGAAAGATCATGTCACTTTTAGGAAGCTGAAGTGTTTCAATATGTCTAAATGCATATGAGATATCCATCAGCACCTACTTGTCCACAGCCCCTTATGAGTGAAATTTCCCAGCCTATGGTCTCCTGTTGCTCGGTCAGCAATGCTTTGTGGCATGTCATCTTTTTACCCACACCAACTAGAGCTGGTGAAACCAGGACTGGTACTACCTCAATCTACCTGCTGGTTAATGACACATCACACTTGGCACTGAAAGATAAGTCAACCAGTAAGTTTTCTTTCTCAGAAATTTGACCTGAAAATAACCTGGAAAATGAGCTAGATATAAGAGTGAGAATTAAAACTGAGATGTTGGAGGAATAATGATGAGACATACGAGCTAAATTTGCCAGGGAACAGAAGTTATCAGTACAGGTAAAAGGCTAATTAAGAAAGAAAAATGGAACATACATGCAGAGAGCAGCAAAACATGCTCCTCAAAGAGCTTTTTAAAAATACAATTTTATTTTCATTAAATCTATCACAAAAATGCACACTCATAAACATTAATGACAAGGCTGTGTGGCTAGCCTGACCACGGTCCACTTTACCACCCTTCTTTTTCGTAATACTGTTCACATATCTCTTCTCATTCCATTGCACAAATGACCCCATTGTACAGATTGCAAAACTGAGGCACTGAGAGAATAAGTGACTGGCTGAAGTGAGTATGGTACATTTTTGGTGCTCTTCAAGAACTTACATTTTTCACTACTTTAGCATGATTCACTTCAATGGGCTGTGAATCAATCAGAAAGTTATACATTAAAAGTAGTCAGAACCTTTATTTGTATCTACCAGAGTTTTTTTCACAGCCATTCTCTGCTTCTTATCCAGATCGTCAGTTATACACTATAATTTATTTATATACCTAAAAGCATAAAACAATATTTTTAATATTTAGCTTTAATGACTTTCTAGTATGTGTCATTATTCTGATACTGTCATCTCATTGAGCTTAGTGTAAATGACATTATTAAATTATACGGGCAGTATAAAATTACATTCTTTAAATCATGTGCTTCATAATATTTTATTTTAATAAAGTCTTTGCAGTAGAAACGTTCCACTACTCACTTATTCTTTCTCATGAGATAAAAAATTTTACTCTAGGCCTTTAAATGAAAGCCAATTGAAAAATTAATCATAATTGCTACATAACATAGTCTCAAAGCAGCTTTGGAGTGTTGTTTAGAATTTAATTGACTATCCTTTGCTATGAACATCAAGACCTAAAATTTTGGTGAAAGGAGAAGGAAGAGAAATGTAAGTAAGCACATATCCTAGTAAATTTCAAAAGGACAAAGTTTTGGTTAAAAAGTTACAAAGTTTGTTAATTCCTCCATTCCATCTCCAGATGTTGTCATGGCAATACATCCGTAGTTAAAACACATACATGTACATGCACATACACACACACACACACACACACACACACACAGTCTTTTTGGTACTTTTACTTATATCTACATTCTCATACAGAATCTAAATGAAATATGCCTCAGTAGTCCCACTGCTGTGGCTATTAGAAGTCTGTAAAAAGTCAAGTCAAATATGCAATGGGTAAACTACAGTGAATCTTTTAAAACACAGCGTATCCTACAAAACCCAGATTTCTAAACTACAAGGCTGTGAGAGCGTATCATGTGAGATTCCAAGTAATGTTTTATTCAAATAGCCTAATCAGAGACAAGTCTTTGTGAGCAGGCAGGATTTAGTGTACAGCATCTGTGTTTGCCAGGTGCATTCTTGCTGACCTTGAAGATAACAAATAGGTGTAAAAGACATTCATGCCCCTCTACTGCTGACATTCTGTGTTCTTTGTGATCCTGCAGGAAATGCATTAGTATGCCACTGTGGCTACAAGACCACGGCAGGGGAACCAAAATCCACCTCTTAGATATTACTGCACTATAGCTCTGCAGACACTCTGGACTCAGGGAGTAACTAACAACAAAATGCATTTTTAAATTTTCAAAACACATTAGCATTAAGAATCCTAAAGGTCTAGTATGTATTATGAATGTGAAAAAAGAAAAAGAAGAATCCCAAAGGAAGAAAGACTTGTGTCTTTTGGTTGTGATTCTGGGCTTTCAAGGAAGTTGTTGGTAAACTGGCCTCTCCTGTGAGCACTTTCAGTTCTCAGGAACCTGAGTAACAGAGCAATTCAAGTTATTACTGTTCAGGGAAAACCTGGCCACTTCAGCCCAGCTGACTAAGCCAAAGATTGTCTTCCTGATAGAGCTTGAGAACCTCAGTAACATTTTAACCCATGTTGCAGATAACCATTTACACACCACTTACTTGGGGCTCAGTAATGATTTTTTACTTGGAGACTTAATTTCATTTTCCTAACACTGAAGCCTCCTGGCTATGGGAGTGAGACCCAGGGAAGGGAGGGCGATGATGGCTAGATGGATTATTCCAAAGAACTGGAGCAAATTTATAAATTAAAGACTATTATCTAGCCCTCCCCTTTCCCCTCATGCATCCTGTCTTTCTTCCTGACTCATCATTCTTCTTATAGTCTAAGGCATCGTTAGACAGTAAATTTTTAAAGAATTTGCTACATATTAATTACATGGGTCACCAAATTGTCCCCTAGATTGTGCTAAGTGACACTGCCTCCAGCAAGATCTGAGATAGTCCACCATCCAGCAATCTCATCAGCTTCTAACAAAGCTCTTTGCTTTGCCAGTTTCATAAAGGGATATATTCCTCTCTTTTGTTGTATTAGAGGCTGATACGGTTTGGCTCTGTGTCCCCACCCAAATCTCATCTTGAATTGTATTCCCATAATTCCCACATATTGTGGGAGATAATTTGAATCATGGGGGCAGTTTCTCCCATACTGTTCTCGTGGTAGTAAATAAGTCTCACAAGATCTGATGGTTTTATCAGGGGTTTCCGCTTTTGCATCTTCCTCATTTTCTCTTTCCAGGCCAAGTAAGACGTGCCTCCACCATGATTCTTAGGCCTCCTCAGTCACATGGAACTGTAAATCCAACTAAACCTCTTTTGCTTCCCTGTCTTGGGTATTTCTTTATCAGCAGTGTGAAAACAGATTAACAGTAAATTGGTACCAGCAGAGAGGGACATTGCTGAAAAGATCCGAAAATATGGAGGCAACTCTGGAATTGGGTAACAGGCAGAGGTGGAATGTTCAGAGGGCTCAGAGGAAGAGAGGAAAATGTGGGAAAGTTTGGAAGTTCCTAGAGCCTTGTTGAATGGCTTTGACAAAAATGCTGATAGTCATATAACATTAAGGCCCAGGCTGAGGCAGTCTCAGGTGGAGAAGAGGAACTTATTTGGAACTGGAGCAAAGATGACTCTTGATATATTCTAGCAAGGAGAATGGTGGCATTTTGGCCCTGCCCTAGAGATTTGTGTAACTTACAAATTTCTAAGCAGCAAAGCATTCAAGAGGCAATTTGGGTGCTGTTAAAAGTATTCAGTTTTAAAAGGGAAACACAGCATAAAAGTTTGGAAAATTCACAGCCTGACAATGTGATAGAAAAGAAAAACCCATTTTCTGAGGAGAAATTCAAGCTGGCTTCAGAATTTACATTAGCAAAGAGGAGCCAAATGTTGGGGAAAAAGTCTCCCAGGGCATGTCAGAGGTCTTCACGGCAGCCCCTCCCATCACAGGCCGTGAGGCCTAGAAGAAAATGGTTTCCTGGGCCTGGCCTAGGATCCCCTTGCTGTGTTCAACCTAGGGACTTGGTGTCCTGCATCCTAGCTTCTCCAGCTGTGTGTGGCTGAAGGGGGCCAACATAGAGCTTGGACTGTGGCTTCAGAGGGTGCAAGTCCCAAGCCTTGGCACATCCATGTGGTATTGAGCCTGCCAGTACACAGAAGTCAAGAATTGAAGTTTGGGAACCTCCACCTAGATTTCAGATGTATGAAAATGCCTGGATGCCCAGGCAGAAGTTTGCTGCAGGGGTGGGTGCTCACGGAGAACCTCTGTTAGGCAGTGCCGAGGGAAACGTGTGGCTGGAGCCCCCACACAGAGTCCCTACGGGGGTACCACCTAGTGGAGCTGTGAGAAAAGGGCCACCATCCTCCAGACCCCAGAATGGTAAATCCACTAGCTTTCACTGTGCACCTAGAAAATCTGCAGACACTCAATGCCAGCCCATGAAAGCGGCCAGCAGGGAGGCTGTACCCTGCAAAGCCGCAGAGGCAGAGCTTCCCAAGACCAAGGGAATCCACTTCTTATATCAGCATGACCCAGATGCAGGACATGGTGTCTAAGGAGATCATTTTGGAGCTTTAAGATTTGACCACCCTGCTGGATTTCAGACCTGCATGGAGCTTGTAGGCCCTTAGTTTTGGCCAATTTCTCCCATTTGGAATGGACGTATTTACCCAATGCCTGTGACCCCATTGTATCTAGGAAGTAACTAACTTGAAGTCACTAACTTGTTTTTGATTTTACAGCCTCATAGGAGGAAGGGACTTGCCTTGTCTCAGATGAAATTTTGGACTCTGAATTTTTTAGTTAATGCTGAAATGAGTTAAGACTTTGGGGGACTGTTGGGAAGGCATGACTGGTTTTGAAATGTGAGAACACGAGATTTGGAGGGGCCAGGGATGGAATTATATGGTTTAGCTGTGTCCCGCCCCCCCACCACACACACACACAGATCTCATTTTGAATTGTACTCCCATAATTCCCACATGTTGTGAGAGGGACCTGGTGAGAGATAATTGGAATCATTGGGGAGGTTTCCCCAATACTGTTCTTGTGGTAGTGAATGGGACTCACCAAATCTGATGGTTTTATCAGGGGTTTCTGCTTTTGCATCTTCCTCATTTTATCTTGCCACTGCCATGTAAGAAATGCCTTTCACCTTCTGCCATGATTCTGAGGCCTCCCCAGCCACGTGGAACTGTAAGTCCAATTAAACCTCTTTTTCTTCCCAGTCTCGGGTATGTCTTTATCAGCAGCAAGAAAACTAATACAGAGCTCATTTTTGCCATCAGTTTAAATTAAAATATTTTAAATCTAACCTGCTAAAATATTTATATTAATGTTTCACGATAGTAAATCAATCTTGCATTCTTAGGATAAAATCTACAAGATGATGATGAATGATTCTGTGAACACCCTGCCAGTGTCAGTGTGATCTCCTTCATTTAGGGTGTTAACATCTATGTTAGTTAGGAATATTGGTCTCTGACAGTCTCTCTAGTAGCTGAAAACACTAGAATGTACCAGTGCCTGGAACATTTGAGGAACAAACATTGTGCATGATTAATAGGTACATACAGTGAAGCAAAGAAAAAACCTGGGGGAGGTTCTCATGGTCACATAAATTATAGAGATTAATATATATTAACATATTATAGACTCTAGGATAGCCTGTATTAATGAACTCTGTTAAGATTTGTTTTACCCCTGGTTTATTAAATATATTTTGCTAAATATACAGAATGCTATCTGTATAGAATAACTATTAACCTCTCACAGAACAGTCAAGTGTCCCATTTAAGAATTTGAAAAAACACATGTAGTCTTTTTGTTCTGTGTTTGGCACATGTTTTATGCTAGCTTCACAAAATTAATTTGTATTTTCTTGTTCTCCAAGGTAACTTAAATGTAAAGTAAATAATTTTGTTTTCTAGAAGTTTGAAAGAATGCTCCTTTGAAATCTACTAGTCTCAGTAACTTTTGGTGATAATGGCTTTTTTACAATTTAATTTTTTATGATTATTGATATATTTTGATTTTCTATTCTTCATATGTACTTCTGAAAATTCCTTTTTCAAAAAAGTGACATCTTTAAGGTTGTCAAAATAATAGGAAAATGTTATATACCTTATTTTTTGAAAAAATCTTTGCCATTTCTTGATATTTCACTTTTATTTACAATATTTTATTTGCATTTTCTCCACTTTTTTCTTCATTAGATTTTTCGGTCATTTTATATTTACTTCCTGTGACTTTACTATTATTATTATTCAATTATCACTACTTACTCTTATATCTTGTTATTCTTTTCTTTTTTCAATGCTGCATAGTTTATTTGTCATCTTTACTAGTTAATTAACATAAAAGTTAAGGATCTGGGTTTGCCTTTGAGTAAGATTTTGGCAGCATTTTATAAATTTTGGCATAGACTATTCTCTTATTTGTTATATACTATATTGTTTATCAATATGGTATTTGATTATTTTGTGATTTAAGATATTTAGATGAATATCGTGTAATTTTTATTTTGTTTATTCATCCCATTTATATGGCTAATTTCTAATTTTACTGCATTTATTTAAAGAATGAATGAATGAACTTGTACCAATTTCTACACTGAAATCTAACATACCAGTGTTTTTAAATGTTCAATAAATGCTTTTTTGAAAAGTTGTAATTTTGTGTACAGGACATAAAATTTCACATAGTCCAAATAATACCTCCTCTTTAGAAGACTGAAAATTTTATGTCTACATTATTGACCTTTTTATCTCCTAAAGAAATAAAGAGGTATAATAAGATCTTAAAATACAATTGCAGTGACTTTAGTTTACCCTTATATTTCTAGACTTCCAAAATATATTCAGAAGCTGTGATATCTACTATATAAAACTTATATAGCTATTATAATTTCATTGGGTAAAGGAAAGTTTATTAATGGGAAAGTACTTTTTGCCATCTTTAATATATTGCTTTTAATTTTACTTCATTTGAAATGTAATGTTACCACTCATAATTTCTGTGTGATTGTCTTTATATTTTGATTCTATGATTTTCAAATGTAGTCTAGGGACTCCCAGGAGTCTCTGAAATCCTTTTTGAAAGTTCGTGAGGTCAACATTTTCAGAATAATTCTAAGATATTATTTGCCTTATTTACTCTCATTTTCTCAGGAGTGTACAGAAGGACTTTCCAATCCTCATGACATGTGATGACATCATCACTCTGATGGCTTACAGACTGTGTGCTTGTGTATTTTTTTTTTCCTGTTTTAAAAATTTCTCAGATTTTATAAAACTTCTAGAAGAAAACATAGGAGAAACTCTTTGTGACCTTGGGTTAGGCAAAGATTTCTTAAGTAGAATACAAAAGCATGAACCATAAAATTAAAAATTGATAACCTAGACTTCATCAAAATTTTAAAACCTCTCTGAAAGATACTGTTATAAAAAAGAGAAACAAAGAAATGACAAGCCATAGAGTAGAAAATATCTGTGAAACTTATATCTAATAAAAGACTGGTATCCAGAAGATACAAAGAACTATCGAGATTTAATAGCAAGAAAACAACCAATGGACAAAAGATTTGAACAAACACAATATATTACCAAAGAAGAGATACTCACAGCAAATAAGCACATAAAAATATGCTCAACATAATTAGTTTTTAGGGAAACACAAATTAAAACCACAATAAGATGATACTATACATCCATTAGAATAGTTAAAATATTTTTTAAGCTGACAATATCAAATGCTATGAGAATGTGAATGCTAACTAAGTGGAACTCTCAGACGTGGCTGGTGAAAATGCAAAATTGTTCAATCACTTTGGAATTGTTTCTTATAAAATTTCTGATAAGGTTAAACATGCACTTACCATATGACACAACAATCCCACTACTGGGTCTTTACCCACAGAAATAAAAACATATGTCCCACAAAACCCTGGACACAAGTGCTTATAGTAGGTTTATTTGTAATAATCAAAAACTGGAAAACCTCAGATACCCACTGACCAGTAAATGGATTAAAAAAATCATGGTGCAGCTATAGAACTGAGTACTGCTCAGCAATAGAACCAAACTACTGAAACAAAATCCATGTAACAACATAGATGAATCTCAAAAGCATTGTGCTAAGTGAAATAAGTCAGACTTCATAGGCTATATAAAGTATGATTGTATTTATATAATATTTAGAAAATACAAACTACACAGCCACAAAACAGGGCTAGAAGTGGAGGAGATCTCAAAGGAACATGGAAACATTCTGTATTTTGATGTGAGAACATTTACACAACCTTATAGATTTGCCAAAATTCACATGGTTTTATACATAAAGGGTGAATTTACTGTATACAGATCTATCAACCTGACCAAAAAAGAAATTTGGTTTTAATGTTATACCTATAGATATAATCCACATAAATAAAAGCTCTCTGGAGTCCTCAATAATTTTTAAGAGGTAAATAGAGATCCTGAGATTAAAACATTTGAGAACCATTGTTATAAGTCATGGTAAATAATATAATTTATATTTATTTTCTACTTTAACTTGTTAAAGCAGCATACTATTGACATTGTAACATATTCTGAGTGTTTTCAGCTTTTACTATGTAGATTAGAACATATATAGTAATTGACTGTTAAAAATATTCTTAGGCTTACTTTAGTTTTCTTATTTTACTTTTTTAAAGATCTCTACATTTTGCTATATGCAATTTAATTTTTCGCCTGTCATTTGAAAAATATACTTTGTATCTATTTATATTACTCTTTAAGTGTCTCAAACACACAAATATAACTTTTTCTATCAGGATGAAATGAGATAATGTATTTGCTCTTTCTTATATACCTTATGAGACCAGATATTATTTTACCCACCCTGTCCTGCTCTAATCTTTAGCTTGAGACAGGGACTATTATAATTCAAACCATTTGACATTATATATATTCTTTATTAAGACTCATGCATTTTTTAAAATTATATTGATAATCATTTACGGTAATGTACTTACTAAGCCTGATTCTTTCTTCTTCATTCCTTTTATTCCCTCCATTGTCAATTGCTTGAATGTTGGGTTTATTACATATTTGTTTTGTTTGCAATGCTGTGCCAAGTATCTTCCATCTGTCCCTCTGTGTCCCTTCTCCATCCTGTTTTGTGACCTGAGAGGCTGGCCTGAGTGACTTGCACCGTTGAGATTCCATGCACTGTGGCTTTCTGTTAGATTTGGACTATGGGGCCAAGAGCTTGGAAGAGAAAGGAGAGTAATTTTTTTACTACAAAATTAGTAATTTTTTTCCTCTGTGAGGTGGCCTGAACTTGGTATATTCCTTGACAGAAAGTCAATGATCTTCTCAAGGTGGCCTGCCCTATGTAGCATTGTTACATGTTGGATTGAATAACCTGTCTTCCCCTTGGATCCACAGAGGGTGGCAGCCTGCTGTTGCCAGCCCTGGGTTTTTGCCTTGTACATTGTGATTCTCTTACAACCCATTCATCCCTTTGCAATAAATTTCTCTGTAAACAGACTCTCCTAAGATTATCCTCAATTGAGTCTTCATGTATTTTGTGTAGAGATACTAACCGATGTCACTGATTATTCAAAAGATTAGCCAAGAGATAGCGTGGCATAAGCTCTCTTCCTAATTTTGTCTAGAACATGTTGAGCTTTATTAATCCAAATGCTCAGGTCTTTTTTTTTTTTTCTTTTCAGTCCAGACACTATTGTTCAACTTGTCTTTGTTTATTGCATGTGTTCCAATTGTTTGGCATTTTCCTCTAGGTTCACATGTAGTTTTTCTGTTAGATTCTTGTTTCGGTCTTCACTAACTGTTCTCTCTGTTTGCTGTCATGTTTTTGTCCTATGTCTGCACGCTGGGAGCACTTATCACATTTACTCTTGACATTACTCATTTGGTTTTCTATAATGCTAATTCCTCCCTTTTTGGCATATTTTAATCCTGTCATTACATTATTAGTTATTGGTGTTTTTTTTAAAAAAAATTAATCCCGCCTCCAATGTTTATCTTTATAGTACTACTTTTCTGGATAGTTTTTGCTCTTGCTTCATAAAATGTTATTCTCTTGTAAATTATGTAGACTAGGTATTTTTATTAAATTTTTCTTCTGTTATCTGCAGTAATGCATTTTCTGGGTTCTATTCTTCTAAAAAACCTTCAAGAGGGTATTCCACTCAATTTTTTTTTTAACGTTTAGAGACAAGAGTCTTTCTATGTTGCCCAGCCTGTTTTCAAACTCCTGGGCTCAAACAATTCTTCCACTCCAGCCTCCTGAGTACCTGGGACTTAGAGGCACATGCCCTGTGCCCAGCTAATAATTTTTTTTATAGTTTTTTCTTTAACAACTTACCCACTATCTAAATTTCCCCAGCTCCATTTATCCATTTCTTGATGAGTAGATTCCCAGTCTCATATACTCACCTGAAGAGCAAGATTATGTGTATAACGTCTAGCTCCATTCCTGCATCTTCTAAGTCATTACGCAGTATGGATGTGCAGGCCTTTGATTCCCTAATCCTGCGTCTTTCAGAGTAATTGAAATGTGTGAAATAATCTAATTTGCAATTTGCCCTCCTATAAGGGCTTTTCCAGATCTTCCTCCATTTACAGCTTTTTGCCTTCATGACATAATAGGCCACTCCTATTCTCTTTTTACAGCTGACTATCTCGTGCTCTAGTTTCACTCTGCTTTTTTGTTCTAAAATGTGCATAAAAAGAGCTGCTGAAGGTGAGGGGAAATGGGGAATGGTGCCTTAGCAAACTGCTACAACACCTTTGTTGCCGTTTTAATGTTTGGAACAGACACAGGAACTCGTAGTCAAAGGCTCAACATGAATAGGGCTGAAATAATTCAGTCTTTCTTTGATACCCCCAAATGAACTCTGTTAGAGAAAGAAGACCATGTATAGACTACTACCCAAAGTGGAAACTTTAATGGCCTCATAATTCGTGGAGATTCTTCATAAATTATGGCCATAGAATGAATTTTTTGAGTGCCACTTTTCAGCATTGTTGTGTATTTGTCCATATTTCTACATCCAGGTTGAGACAAACTGCATCAGGACAAATAGATGCCTCAAAAGTACTTAAACCCAAATTTTTATATTCCTAAAATCTAAGATAGACTTCTGAAAAAGTGAGGATGGATTGGCAATTGAGAGAATCCTTTGCCTGATGTTGCTTCTGATGGTATTAAGATTTACATGGACTATATTTAAAAGTCTATTTTTCTTGATATCTTGAACACTATCAGCCATTATATTTATTGCTCAAATTCAGGAAAAAAAATACATGTTTCACAGGGCTTGAAGCTTATCCTAGGAAGACTTTCTTTAAGAAAAAGAATACAAAATCCGGAATCTAAAATTAGGTACAAAATGATTACTTATTCAGAAGTGGAAAAGCTAATATAAAAATGTTTTTAAAGATTGAAAAATAAGATGAGCATCACAAAATCCAGAAAAATAACAATATTTGTATTGATTGACACAGTTCTATAATTCTTTTTAAACTATATATTTGGCTGCTTCCTTTTAAATCACCACTTCTTAGGAAAACAATTTGATAATATAATTTTTATTGAGAGAATAGAAAAATAATTCAGCATTACTTCTGGCATGATAGACCATGATTCATTTGTTTTAATTAATGATACTTTAGAAAGCTTCTTTCAGCTTTATAAGTTATTATTAGTATTGTCTTGTTTGTTTTTGTGTTGTTATCAGATTTGGAAAAAATTCTATTTTTATTCTCTCTGCCTTTCATTGCAGTAAAAAAGCAAACAACATTTACCATCTTTGTTTTTTGAGACAGAGTCTTGCTATGTTGCCCAGATAAGACTCTGTCTCAAAAAACAAAGATGGTAAATGTTATGTGTTTGTGGTACAATCTCGGCTTACTGCAACCTCTGCTTCCTGGATTCAAGTGATTCTCCTGCCTCAGCCTCCTAAGTAGCTAGGATTACAGGCCAGGCTAAATTTTTTAATTTTAGTCGAGATGGGGTTTTAGCCATGTTGGCCAGGTTGGTCTTGAACCCCTGACCTCAGGTGATTTACCTGCCTTGGCCTCCCAAAGTGCTAGGATTACAGGCATGGGTCACCATTTTTAAGTATACAGTTTGCTAGTGTTCAGTATATTCACACTGTTGTGAAAGAGATGGCCAGGAATTTTTCATCTTGCAGATCTGAAACTCTCCACCAACTAAACAACTCCCACTTTTTCTTTTCCCCTGGCCCCTTATAGCCTCCATCCGGCTTTCTGTTTCTTTGAATGTGACTGCTAGATCCCTCATAGAAGTAGAATCATACAGCATTTGTCTTTTCATGACTAGCTTATTTCACTTAACACGGTGTCTTTAAAGACCATTTATGCTGTAGCATGTGTCAGAATTTCCTTCCTTTTTTTTTTTTTTCTTTTGAGAGGAAGTCTTGTTCTGTCACCAGGCTGGAGTGCAGTGGCATGATCTCAGCTCACTGCAACTTCCATCTCCTGGGTTCAAGTGATTCTCCTGCCTCAGCCTCCTGAGTAGCTGGGACTACAGGCATGTACCATCACATATGGCTAATTTTTGTATTTTTGATAGAGATGGGGTTTTACCATGTTGGCCAGGATGGTCTCGATCTCTTGACCTAGTGATCCACCCGCCTCGGCCTCCCAAAGTGCTGGGATTACAGATGTGAGCCACCATGCCCAGCCAATTTTCTTTCTTTTTAAGGCTGAATAATATTTCACTGTATATGTAATACATTATTTACATTCCTATATTTATCTATGAACACACAGGTTGCTTCCACCTATGATTGTTAATAATGCTATTATGAACATAGGTGTGCAAATATTTCTTTAAGGCCCTGATTCCAATTTTATTTTTGATATATACCCATAAGTGGAAATGCAGGGTCATTCAGGTTACTTCTTATATAAACTATAAAATATGAAAACATTTTATTCAGTTCACTCTCCAACTTTGTTACATTTAACACTTTATTTCTCCTCCACTACAGACTCCACATTTTCACCACTAGAGAACATATTTATATCCTGATACACCTGCGCCTCTGTGTCATAGTGCTGCGTGGGTCAGCACAGAGCAGGGTCACTGTATTTCTGCATACAGGCTTTTCCTATATCAGGAGAGACAACAATAACATAAATACTCATGAAAATGATAGTGAATTACAGAAATAAATTTGAGTAAACCCAAACCAAGTATATCTACAATTCAATTTCCCTGTTGTGACCAGATTCCTGGTTCAGACCTCACAGGTTCAACAGAGTGCTCTGCCTATCAGCTTTGGAGCCTGTCTGAATGCAACTGCACAACAGTTACTGCTCTTTTAAAGCAATTTCTCAATTTCCTTTCGTTATTTTAGAATTACATGCTTATATTGTTTTTTCTTTATAACTCAATGTATTCTCTGAGCATCTGTTTCTTGTTTAAGTGTTTGCTCCATGTAGGGTCTATGAATAGTGAAAATGGATCAGCTGAGTTCTGTGGCAAGCTTTTTTAGTGTACTTTGTGAAATGCTACTTACCTGTCTTCTATTTAATGTAAATAGCATGTGTGATATGGTGGCTTTCTCTCTCATACCTGACTTTTCCACGTTCGGTTTCTATAGTGGCTGCATTCTCTTTGTTAGGTCAATGTCTGGCAAATTTTGACAATGGAGGGACATTTTGAACACCCTTTAGAAGAAAAAGGCAATTATTGTTCAAAGCTTATTGCATCATTCAGGACCCACTTTCTGCTACCACCATTGAGAATCATGCTAGAGGCAGCAGTTGACCTGCACTTCTGCTAAATCACTTTGGGCTATATGACATATGGACTATATATGCACATCAAAAATAATGTGCACATAACTAAAAGAAACACAGTATCTCTTATGAGAGTAGGATGAATGGGACAAGAATGTAGGGAGCAGCAGGCAGACCAGCATGATGAAAGCACATGAGGATCATTCCATACCATGGGGTTGCTGGAGACAATGGAGACATGACTCCCACTTACTCAATTGCATTTCAGAGTAGGAAAATTCTTCCCTTGGGTCAACAGTGATCATGGAAGGCCATGTTTAAATAAAGATGTAATTGGGTCATGGTCTTTAAGTCAAGTCCAATTTATATTGAATGGCCTCAATTCAGGCTTTCCCAGATCCCAAACTTTCTATTTTTGCTACTTTTTTCAATTCTGACCTAGGATATGACCAAAGGCTTTTACTTTGCATTGGTACTATTAGATTTCTGTATTTTCTGTTCTCCAGGATAATAATATTGGGGAGGGGGAGCATAGACTTTATTGTCAAGCAGATCTAGGTTCAATATCTGTTTCTTAGAAATCTATAAAGATAAAATACAATATTATACCTCAGGTCCTCAGACAGTTCTTTCCATAATTTTGTCTGATGCTGGTCAAATCCATAATTCTACATTATATGCATGAATTTGTTAGTAATTTTTTTTTCAAATTATGCTGCATGGTAAAGCACAGAAGTGCAGACACAAATCTGTAAAATCCCATACCAATCCTCAGATTGCTTAAATGTTTGCTTTTTTAAGTAAAGGGAATCTAGGGAGTGGGAACCATCAAAATGAGAATCAGGTATAGGCAAGAAAATAAGACAACTTGAAGTATATGGAGATTACTGGGGGCCAGCAAAGCTTCCGATCCCCTGACATATATTTCAAGGATCTGAACTCAGTCAAGCCATGATGGGAGTCTTCCATCCGAGGACCCTGATCTATTTTTCTACATTTGCTTCCACAGTTCTCCAAAAGGCTCGGATTTTGAGATTCTAAAGACGTCTTCCATATTCCTACCTCCAAAATTTTGCTCACATACTGTATGCTTATTCTCCCTCTCCTCATCTCTGCCTTTCCAAACTGTTCTCTGGAGTCCTATTGAATTACATTTCTCCCATGAAGCCTCCATGGCAGCTATAAAAAGAAATGGGCAGAAGGGACTCTAAATCCTCTACCTTATCTGAAACAGAGCAAATATGCTTTCTCTGTTTTCTATGTTGGGCTCCTATGTAAGATCTCAAATATTTTTCTCTGACTTAAGTTGAATATCTACTATTAATTTTGGTCAGATTCTTTCCATCTATTGGATAATATTCTGCATATGTGTTCAATTCAGCTAGAAGGTTGAGTTCTAACTAAGAGGTAAATTCTTAGTAGACAGGAACCATTCCTCATTTACATCTTTAAGCAATGTTGAGATTGCCCACAACCATGCTTGTATTGAACACTCAATAAATTTTAATCAAGGTATTTTAAAAACTTTGTTGCTGTTACGGATTGAATTGTGTTCCTAAAGTTTATATGTTGAAGCTCTAACCATCCATACTTGAGAATGTGATCTTATTTGAAAAGAGAGTTGTTGGGGAGATAGTAAGTGAATAAGGCGGGCCCCTAATCTGTAAAACAAACAAAAACTTGGATACAGACACATGCACAGGGAGGGTGCTATGTGAAGCTGGAGATAGAGAACAAGTCTACGTGACAGGAGCCAGATGCCAGAGACTCTAGCAATCCCCCCCAAGCTGAGAAAGAAAGCATAGAACAGACTGATTTCTCCCTCACAGGCTATGGCCCTCAGAAGAAACAACTCCACCAACACCTTGATCTTGGACTTCCCACTTCCAGAACTAGGAGACAATAAATTTATGTTGTCTTTAACCATCCAGCTTGTGGTGCTTTGTTATGACAGCCCTAGGAAATGTGTACAGTCCCTTCAGACAGAAATAGATAAAGGACAAAATCAATGTGATTCTCTATCTTCCTGTGAAATTCTGGCTTTGACCATGAGGAAACTGCAGAAATCTGCAGTGGTCTTTTAGCAGATCATAAGTCCCGCTGTGAAGGAATGTGGTCCACGGCAGGCCAGGAAATGTTGGGGCGTGTTACGTGGTTAGAGCTAAGGCTGCATTTATTGTGATTTTAGAGAAGCATGAGTAATGAGTGTGTGGCTAGGACTTGGCCCTGTGTCTTTCAGGTGATGCAACTGAAACAGCAAGGAAGCAGAGGGCGGGCCTCCTTTGGGATCACCATGGAAACCATGGCCATGGCCCTCATGGAGGGAGACCTGGGTGTGGGCTTTCTTTGATCTCCTCTTCCCCAAGGCATGAACCCTGCAGGATTAAATCCACATTGGCTGCTGCATAGGTGGAATAAGATTTGGCGGTGGTAAACCTGGAATGGGCTCACTGCCCAAGCCTCATCAGTATAATCATGCCCCTGAAATTGTTCCCATCCTTAGTTTATACTTTTAAAAATTTCCAGAGTCTCACAGTTAGAGTTAGAAGAGGATAGTGGCTGTTCTGAACTATGAAAAAAAGCAATAAACAAGCCCACAGTGGAAATACATGAAGGCTTATTTGTCACGAAATCTTAAGACTGGTGTGAAGCCTAGCAGAGCCTAAGATCCAGTCCCCAATCATTAAGCCTTTTTCTTAGAGATAAGGAGTTACCTTAGAAAGAAAGGTGAGACTTTTCTATCTATATTTTCCAGCATCCGCTACTTGGAATTCCAAGGGAGAGAGCAAAGAGGTAAAGACTGAGGAAATTCATTGATCATACTAAAACTCATATCCATATTTACTCTACATGTTACGAAGAAATTCTTTCATCTGTTATTTCATTTTACCCTCTCAGAAACCCTGTGAGCCAGATATTATTATCCTCCTTATACAAATTAGAAAACATGTATTCATTTTTTTTATAAAAACGAAACTCAGAGAACTGGCTCAATTAATACATCTAGTAATGACCTGCTTAAACCTCACATTCAGATCTTTTAGCTGCAAATCTTATGATATTTCCACTAAGACATACTGGAGTAAAGGGCGAACAGAAAAGAAAAAGAAGGGAAAGACAGTTGTGTGAGAAAGGACTTCGTCACTTCAGAGGAGCAGAATTAAAGACCCTAACTGAAGAAGCAGGGCTCCATTCCAGGCCTGGCCCTCTAGGCCCTAAAGTCTGCCTTCCTGCTGTACATGGAATCTCAGCTCTTTTCATGACTATAGTATTTGCATGATCCAACGCCTCTCCAGGCTTTCTAATCACAATTCCATTAGCATTTCCTCCCAGGCCTCCCTCTCCAGCCTCTTGGCATCTTTCAGTCTTATCACTTTACCTTCCATGGGTTGCCTTTACTCCCCCTCACTTGTAGAAGCCAGAGCTGGATAAAATCTTCCTATTCAGTTTTGACCTTCTCTGCATCCGGTGTATCTCACACTCTCTGTTTCACAATAAATGAGTCTGTCAAAAGATTAGAACATGATTTAATTTAATGTACATCGGTTTTAAACTACATTTCAAGTAACAAGACTCTTAAGACCAGTGTTTTATTTACTTGGCTATTGTTTTGGCTGTTTTTCCTTTTACCACCTGATAATTAGACAATGAACAAGGAAAATAAATTTTATTGTTTCTAAACAATTTGATTCATCCTCATTTCCTAGAGTGCCTCACATCTACATATATCATTTTGCAGTTCAGGCAACAATGAATTCTAGTAAAAGTTAAGTTAAAACTATCAAATTGATAATGGAAAGAAAAGTGACTATTTCTGGTTGTCTTCATTCATCACCGCTTAACCCAAAGAGCTAAATAAATTGATCATTTACCTGCCTCATTCTCTATGTGCTAAGGCCTTCACCTTCATCATCCCTGCTAGTCCCTGCAACCTGAGGAGGTGGATAGTGTAACTTCCATTGTAGAGTACAAAAACATTAATGCAGCAAGTGAATGATCAGACTTTCCCTAGGTTTGTTTAACTCTACAGTTTTTGGCCACTGTGTTATACCACCAGAATACTGGCAGCATTCCCTATGGCCACCAGAGATAGAGATATTATCATAGGGAAAGGAGGGAAGTGTGTTCTACAGACTTCTAGAACAAATAATGCCAACTTTACAAATTATAGCAGAAAAGAACGGGAATGGAAATATTTTTCTTAGAATACTGATGGCAAAACTGAGATGGATATTTCAGTGTTTGATCATTTTACCAGATTAGTGCCTTGATCATCTTATTTTTGCCATTACTCTCTGAGCCAGGGCAGCTGGGGTCATGTGTATGTCTCAATTAACCATAGCATAGTACAGCCTGGCCAGCTATGTTAATTAACTCCAATTGCTAAATGATGGAACAGTTCAGTCACTAACCAATCCAATTAATAGATGAGAGTGAGTAGCAGACAGAATGTGCCATGGCTAATTTCATCTCTGCTTGTTGATTTTTAAGTAATTGATCTGCTAACCCACTTGGTCGTTCGATGCCTGGAATACTGTGTGTGGTGTTCCAGCTATTTCAGTAACACAATTATGGGCTTCAAATGCCTCTCCCTCAGAAACAACCAGCCCTGGATGAAAGCAAACACAATAGACCTATTTGATTTTTTTAATGGATACATATTCTAATACTTGGATTTTCTATCTGAAATAAATTTATTGTTTTTCTTTGATATCTAATTATAAAAAGTATGTAACAATAAAATAATTTGCCTCTCAAAGAGATTGCTTTACACACTGGAGTGTTTTGAATTGTTACACTGATAACTAACAAGTACTGCTGGGTATTTTTAACTAATAGTTTATAGGGTCTTACACGTTATTTCCATGTGGAATTTCTTAGTAGTGCCATTTTATTTTTGTTTCAGATATTGACAGTCTCCATTGCCATCATTCCATGTTAGAGATTCTGCTCAGAAAAAAAATAGTTTAATCAATAAACAATTAAAAATAGTGACTAGTCACATGAATAATAAAACTATATGGTTTTAATGAAAAGACCACTAGTCTAGCTTTAGGAAAATTAGATTATAATCCCAACTACATCACAGATCCACTGAGCTCAGAGAATCTTTAGTAACAGGGAATGGGATTTTAGAGGCCATTTAGTCCAAACCCTCAAAGGAGGGCATCTGGCAATATGAAATAAATTACCATATCTCCAGATTCTTACCCCTTTATCCCTCTACCTTTACTGCCAATGAATCTAAGAAGAAAAAGTTAAGTTAAAAAATAGTAAACATTAAAACTAATTAGACTATGTGATATAGCTCATGTGTTGATTATTGTGAATTAATCTATAAATTACAGTATGGTTGTTAAGATTATATGGCTAATGGTAGCCCTCAAATTTTGAAAGATGAATGCAAACCCATTTTGTAAAGCTTACTTCAGGGACACTAGTTATAACAAATTATGAAATTTCTAACCATACATCTTTATTACATATTCCACGGATGTTTTGATCATAATAAAGCTTTTTAGTATTAATAACTACTAATTATGAGTAGTAGTAATTAGTAATTGTAGGGAAGTGGGTAAAGAGTATAATGTAGAAATTCATAGGTTTATATCCTTCTTTCAACTATCTATTCATTCATTTACCTACATATTCAACAACCATTGATAGATGGCTCATGGACACTGAGATACAAAAGTGAATAAACCCTGGGCATGGTGGTTCACACCTGTAATCCCAGCACTTTGGGTGCCCGAGGTGGGCAGATCACTTGAGGTTAGGAGTTCAAGACTAGCCTGGTCAACATTGTGAAACCCCGCCTCTACTAAAAGTACAAAAATTAGCCAGGTGTGGGGTTGCGCACCTGTAATCCCAACTACTCGGGAGCCTGAATGATGAGCATCACTTGACCCTGGGATGTGGAGGTTGCAGTGAGCCAAGATCACACCACTGCCTTCCAGTGTGGGCAAGAGAGTGACTCTGAAAAAAAAAAGTGAATAAGACCTGTCTGCCTCCAGACCCACAGCCCAGGAAAAGAGACAGACGTGAAAACCTAGGCTCACCATGCACAGCAGGATGGGCTGTGGAAAAGGTCTAGGGATGGGACAGGCAAGAACACAGACGATGCTTATGGAGACTGCTCAGTAAAGGACAGGCTTCCAGGAGGTAATGCCCACTGTCAGACTTGTAGCTTAAGGGTGAATAACAATATTAGTAACAAACGATATCTTACTTTTCAACTTTTATTTTAGAGGCAGAGTCTTACTCTGTTGTCCAGGCTGGAATACAGTGGTGTGAACACAGCTCTTTGCAGCCTCAGCCTCCGGGGCTCAAGCAATCCTCCTACCTCAGCCTCCCAAATAGCTGGGACCATAGGTGTTCACTACCACACCCGGCTACCTTTTAAAATATTTTATAGAGATGGGGACTCACTGTGTTATCCAGGCTGGTCTCAAACTCCTGGCATCAAGTGAGCCTCCTACCTGTGTTTCCCAAAGCACTAGGATTACAGGCATGAGCCACTCTGCCCAGCCCCAGATGATATCTTATTGATCTTTACAATGCGCTGGGAACTAGTCCAAGCGCTTTATATCTATCAACATATTTAATCTTCATGACAACACTTTGAGGCAGATCCTATTATTATCCCCATTTTATATATGAAGTAACCAAGACTCAAAGTCACAGAGTTATGGAGTGGTAGAACTGGAATTTGAACTCAAACAGACACACACAAGGTTGTGACAAACAAAAGGGAGTGTGGTTGCACAAAGAGATAGGATGAGATAAGTGCATAGATATTAGCAAATCATTAAGACTTTCCATGACATATTAACAACTGTGAGTTGATCCTAAAGGTTAAATTCACAATGCCCCCCAGTGTATCAAAAGTATGACTCAAGCACATATATTCTCACTTCTATCCCTTTGCTCATATTAACCTCGCAAAATTATGTTCCTCATACTCCTCCTCCTCTTTAATTCTTTCTCATCCTTTAAAACCTGCCTCCTCTATGATACCTCCTGTCCAAACACCCACTATCCAACTCTTCCAGCAGATAGCCCATATCACATATCACATAATTCTATAATTGTGCATCATATTTTATACTAAATTTCATGTGTTTATCAAATTATTCCATATAGGCCATACACTCTTAAAGGCTGGAAGTCATGTCCTGTTTCCCTTCTATGTTTCCACAGCATCTAGTTTGGTTAGTGGGCAATTAGAAGTTACTCAATGAATAAAAACTGATAAATTGATAAACTGTAGGAGCAGTGAAATCTGTTTTTATTACTGTTCTTCAAAGCAGAAATTTCCCAATGTCCCTATCCAGTCTTTCTTGGTACTTGTTACATAATCAAGAGATTTAAATCTCAACAATAGATAATTATAACTTGCTTGGCAAATGCCCAAACTGCTGCCCAGATGAATGGAGGAAGAAAGATAAAATAAGAATAAATCACAACACACATTAGCTCTCTCTGATTTTCTAATTCTACTTCATAACTAGTATTATTTTCAAGATAATCATTATATTTTAAGATTATAAGGTCTCTTTAGTGTTTATGTTACTCTCCTACACCTTTCAAATCACCAATCTCTAGCCCTACTATTCAGTCAGGATTTAATTTTGAAATTAGCCTTTACAATTGAGAGACTATTTTTAAAGACCTCCCACATAGGAAATTCCATATCCTTCCATAGTAATTCACCCTTCTCAGCCAGTTCATCCCTACATTTAATCTAAATCCCACACACTGCAGTTTGGGCCAATTTCTTTTCGTTTTGACCCTTGCTGTGTAAATGAAGATTAGTTGCTTATCATCAATAATAATGAAACAATTCTTTAAAAAAATACTGTTAAATAACCCAGGCCTCTCTTGCTTAGCCGAACAATCAGTTATTTTAACCTGTACTCATAGATCTTATTTCTTGATGTTTCCTGATTATTTTTACTTTCACTCTTAAGTTTTTTTCTAAGTACTTCTAAATACTTTTGTGTAAAATCCAAAGCCTTAAAATGGGGCCCGGGGCATTTCTGGCTATCTGTAGACATAACTGGAAAATGAACTCATGTTGCTGATTTCTGCATTTCTATTCCTGCTCCTCAGTGTGGTGCTTCCCACCTCGTACAGGGCTACCTTCCGGATTCATTGCTTGATAATCTCTCCTAAAATATTCATCAGCCAATTTAAGGAAGATTACTGAGTAAGGACTCCCTTTAAGTAAGTATTGTCTTGCCCCAGTTACGTGATACTTTTAACTGAGAATCTCTGAGAGTCTCATACAATTTGCCTACATTTATAAGAAGTCTACGTGAATAATGCTGATCATAGGTTCTAAGATCTATGTCATCATTAGCAGCAAAGTTAACCAGTATACTTTTTTTTTCCTGAATTATTGACCTCTGTGTCCACACCACTTCTCCTCCAAGTTGACCTGTATTTTCATTATCATGCTCCACGTTTGGTCGCCTATCCAGCCAGCCTCCACAGAATGGCTGTAATCTGAGTCCTTAATATGTAGAATATAATTTTAAAAGCATTAAAATTGAAATAAAGTGCACCAAGTCTTCCCAACCTACTTTTCATGGTCCTAATGAGTGAGTGTGACAAGGTTTTTTTCTTTACAAGTACTCAGTAATCTGTCCAAGTTTAAAAAGCAAAACAAAATTGTAACTCGGGTCACTCCTTTTTTGACTCTGAAGATGCATGCTCATTCATTACTATCTTTCTCCCTCCACTAAGTATAACATTGTTACCAATTCCCAGAAATATTTTCTTGTATTCCTTTCCCCTGTCCCCAAATTATTTCCCAAGACTTGATCTTGGATTTTTTTTGTGTGTTAATCCTAAACACTTCATCAATTCTCCATATTTCTTTTAAAATCTGTCTTGGATGTTGGTATGTTTAATGACAGCAAAACAATCCACCAAATCCATCAAACTGAACAATTCAGTAAGAAAAAAAAGAACTACACACAAGAAATCTGGATTCTCTTCCACTTCAACAACCAGTCGCAAGGGCTCTTTAGGACAGCCGTCATTTTGGGTCTCCTTGCCCTTGCAGGGTAGAATCCAACTCCCCTTTTTTTTGGGGGGGGTTTCCAGAACTACATATTTAGTACATTTTATTGGCTTGTATTGTCAAAATCACTTGAGTCAGTAGCTTTAAATATAACCTTGATGATATTCCAAATTATTTCCATTTCAAACGTAGTTCTTGTGAGGTTGACCGAAAGGACAGAGAGGCAGACCCAGGGTCAGGTTTAGCAAGTTTATTTCAACCTGCAAGGCTGGCTGCCTCACCATAGGCAGTGAAGGCAGCAATCTGGCTTACAGACTGTGGGAGTTATATAGGGGGTTTGCAGGTGGCTGGGTGCTAGTCTAAGAAAAAGTGCCTTTTGGTTCTTAAGTGCTAACATCCTGCTTAATTGCATCACCATCCTGGGTTCAAGAGCCAGGTGCAACCATATCCTGGAACTCAGGTGCCCTGTTTGCAAGGCGTGAGGCTGTTTTTGCTGTGAGCCTGACTTAGCAGGGGAAAACAGGGAAGAGGTGTATGGGCTTGCCTTGCTGTGACTCTTATCATTCCAGCCTTTTGTTTTACACACACACACACACACACACACACACACACACACACACCACATACATATATATATATATATTGTGAAAGGGAGAAGGGGCACCGTTCATTTCTAGCTGCTTCATGCTGAGTAGGGACGCTGGTTGGGGTGAGATTAGCTTGCAGGTTGGTAGTCCTGGAATATCATCAAGTTTTGTATTATGCCGCGGGTGAAGGCTTGTAATTGATTCTGCAAAAACTGGGTGAAAAGGCACAAGATCCAAGGGTCAAGATCAAGAGGAGGGGGAGCGTTATAGCAGGACCAAGGATGGGAAGCAGCCAAGGGGCCTAGGAGCTGAGATACTAGCCAGGCCAGGAGGGCCAGGCAGAAGAATCGTTTTATTTTTGGGGCTTGGTCTTTGAGTCTTTTGACTACATCTTGCACTATTTTGGATTGGTTGAGATAGAAACAACGTTGTTTGTCTAGGAAGACACAGAGACCTCCTTTTTCAGTGGTAAGTAGATCAAGACCTCTGCGGTTCTGGAGGACAACTGCAGCCAGTGAATCTATTTGTCTTTGAAGGTAGAAATGGACTTGGTCATGTCCTTTACACTGTCTGTAAGGTTTTTGGAAAGGGAGTGATGGTAGAAGAGAGAGCTAGAAAGCCTGGCAGTTCCTGTTGCAATGCCCGCAGTTCCTGTAGCTATTCCGAATCCCACAAGCAGAGGTATGAGCTGCACCGCCCGCTGGGCCAAATAGGGGTGTTGACTGGGATGGACAAGGACTGGTTACCTGGGGCTATACTAATTTGGGGGCTGAGAAATACCAGGGTTCAGGTGCCGGTTCAATTAGTGGGGAGGCAAATATAGGTGGAGGTGTCACATAAGAAGAAGACACCTTGGCTTGGCAGACAGAGTCGGTCGTGTATGTTGAAGAGATGTGGAAATTTCTTGTTCTTTAGGAGCCATACTCCTAACATCCCTCTGAGAGTGGCTGCAGTGAGTGGTTGCAGGGGTGTATTGTGAGGGGTTTGAGTGCCCTGCAGTGCTTTATTTTCCCAGTGTAGTAAGAAGCGCTTGGTGTCTACCAGAATGCAGTGAGAGGAGTTACTGGCAAAGAATGGGTGGAGAGGACAATCTTGAGTTTTAGGTGACTGTTTCACAGGAGGGCAGCCAGGGATGGAGATTTAAGCAGGGGCGGTGTCTGCCGCTGCAGAAGCCTGACTTCTTATTAAGGAGTAGGGTGATGTCGAGTTGCAGGGAGCTTGAAAAGTGGAGAGTAGTTTTGAATATGTTTTGGTTGGTATGATCCCCGGAGAGTTTGAGTTCTAAGGTGAAGTGACACTGTTGGGGGCAGGGGGCAGGTGGTCTAGGAGGTAGCTGGTTGGGGAATGGCATTGAAAGCACAGTGGGGCCTGAGAGAGCAGAGCTGTTTGTGTGGTGATGGGGTTTAGTAGAGGCTGAGTTTGATTGATATAGGGAGTAAGGGAGGTGAGATACGGTCATAATATCAGAACTGTTTGTCCAGTGGGAGATGGAGGTTTATTGTGTTCTGTGAAGGATTCAGAGAGTTGTATTAGTTGTTGTAAATTATACTGGAAAGGTCCTCCTAATTGAAAGTGGGGGTGATAGGTTACTCTGGTACGGATCCAGTCCTGTGTGGGGACTGAGATGGCAGTGTAGGCAGTGTCCGAGACAGAGAGGCACAGCCAACAGCTGCTTGCCGGAGCCAGGTTAGACTGATTTAGTTGGAACTGAGTTGAGTTGAGAGTGTGGTGAAGGTAGCATGGTAAGGGAATGGGGTACGTGTTGGTGAGAAGGGGTAGGAGTAGCAAATAAGCAAAGGGTAAGGATGAAGGTAAAAAGTTGGACTTCATCTGGGGTGAAATCGCATAGGGTGCCTTGGAAGATAAGATCAGTTTTCCAACCTAGAAATGAGGAGAGAGTAGGCTCTTCAGGAAAGAACCATGTAATATCCTCCATGAGACAGTGAAGGAAGAGAGCGAAGTGTTAAGAAGAACAGAGACAGGACATTACAAAAAAGATGGGATAGTTATTTACCAGAGACTGTTATTCCTGCTATCACTGCAATGATTAGGCAAAAAACCATGGCAATGAAGGCTCTCTGCTTGTCGTTCCATGTTGAGGGGCTACAGGATATATACCTACTGCAAACAAGAGAGTGAGTGAGGCAGTTCCCGCAAGGAGGTTGTAGAAAGCAATTTCCATTTAAGGGTGCTCTAACACTTGATTTGTAAGAAAGGAGCAGGAACAAATAGAGAGGGGGTAATTTTGCCTGATTGTCTGGTGGCAGTTCCTCTGGAATGGATGTGAGGCGGAGTCTGGTTGGCCCAAGGATGATGCTGGAGTATTGATGAGTGGTTGGCAGGGAAGGAGTAGACGGACAGGTGGGAGCCTTGGGGCCCGTTTTAACCTGGAGAGATGATACCAAGAAGGGTGTCCTGAGAGTTTGGCCGCCATGAGGGTAGTGAGAAGAACCTGGAAGGGGCCTTCCCATTTTGGTTTAAGGCTTATGGGATTAAGCGTTTTTAGAAAAACATATTCTCCTGGGAGTAGGGCCTGGTTTTAACTGGGCCTTCGTGAGGCCTTGGGAGGGTCCGGTCAGAGTGTTGGCAGAGGAAGTGTCAGATGAAGGGGAGTGTTGGGAGATATTCTCCTAGAGTTAGGAGGGGGGCTATTTTGTAAGGGGAAAGGGTGACCAAACATTAACTCAAATGGGCTGAGGAGGGAGGGTGCTTTTGGGCTGGCTCTGATACGGGCTAGAGCTATGGGCAGAAGGGAGGTGCAGGGCTTTTGGACTTTGAGTGTGAATTTGGTTAACTGAGTTTTAAGGATTCCATTTGCCCTTTCGACTTTTCTGGATGACTGGGGTTGGCATGGGATATCCAGGTTCCACTGGACACCGAGAGATTGAGAGACTGTTGGGCGATTTGGGAGATGACGCTCGGGCCATTGTCTGATTGTATGGAGTGCAGGAGACCAAATCTAGGGGTGATTTCTGTTAAAAGAACTTGGGAAACTACTGCAGCCTTTTCTGAGGAGGTGGGGAACGCTTCCACCCACCCAGAGAAGGCGTTTATAAGGGTAAGAAGAGACCTAGTGTTTTTGACAGGAGGCATGTCGGTGAAGTTTTCTTGCCAGTCTTCTCCTGGGAGTGATCCTCTTAGCTAATGTGTGGGGATGGGAAGCGGGTGGAGGTTCCCTTGAGAGGAAGCTACAATGTGAACATGATCGTTTGAGGTTTTGTTCTTTAGTGTGGTAAGTAGGTGGGGGGAAGAAAAGTGAGGGTGAAAAAGGTATAGGGGGCGTGCACTGAGATGAAAGGACTGGTGAAGAGATGTGCTATCCAGTTCCTTCGGAAGGAGGCCTTTTGTTGTAGTGAAGCTTTTTTAGTGGGGGAAGGCTGGGGCTGGATTGTGGGGGTGATGAGGAGGAGAGGCACAGGCGCAGAGGAAAGGGAGGCTTCTTTTGCTGCCTTGTCAGCCTTTCTGTTCCTTTTTGAGATCTCATCCGATCCTGTTTGGTGTCCTCAGCAGTGTGTAACTCCTGCCTTAGCTGGGAGGTGTGCAGCTTGGAGGAGTTGGTAAATAAGGGGACCATTAGTGATGGACAGTGAGACATGATAAGGAAAGAGTGGGAAAAAAATGGAATTAAATAAGGAACAAGTAAGGGGTGTGGTGGCCTGTGGACAGGAGATGAGTCTGTTAACCTTCACAACTGAGACCTGTAAGGGATGAGTTGGTCCTGAAAATTCAGGTAAAGCCGAGTAGGTGACCTTGGTATTGATTTTAAAAAAGAGATTGGCTTACCTGCCACTAACAGAGTTACTCTGGGCTCTGATACAGTGATGGCAGATGGGACTGGGGCCCTGGGCCCTGTCAGTCTTCAGCAGCTAAGCCAAGGAGCTGTGGGAATACAAGCAATTCTTCACCTTTCGTCTTGGCGAAGGGGTTGCAGGTTGGAGGTACAGGCTTCTCTGTCTGCTCATTGAGAGGACAAGACAGTCAGACTTCCAGTGGCCTGTCTGCTGGCAGATGGGGCAAGGGCTCTTTGGTGCCCATGGATTGGGACATGCCCACTCCCAATGGGCTTCCTTGACACACACAAAACATGCCCCCAGAGGTTCACTGCTGCTGGGTCTTTTGTGCCCCTGAGTGCCATAGCCAGGCTGCTTAGGTTGGCGAATGGCTACTGCTAGAAGCTGGTATTTAGCATGATCTTTTCGGGCCTTGTTTATTTTACTTTGTTCATCCTGTTATTGAAAACCTTGAAGGCCAGGTTAAGGAGGTCTTGTTGTGGGGTTCGAGGGCAATCTTTAGCCTATTTAAGTTTTAGCCGGATGTCTGGAGCAAACTGGGAGATAAAATGGGTGTTAAGAACTATATTGCCTTCTGGAGGGCTGGATTAACATGGGTGTATTTTTTGGAGGGCCTCTGTAAAGTGGAAAAGAAACTAGGCAGGATTTTTGTTTGACTTTTGGTGAATTTCTTTGAGTTTTTCAAAATTTACAGCTATAAGGGTAGCTTTGTTAAGGCCTGCCATGAGGCAATTAATTATATAGTTATGAGATGCCTGGCCGGAATCTGTAGGCTGATAGTCCCGGGCCAGTTCCTCTCGGGAGGACAGCAGCCACCCCTACAGGTTTAGTAGGGTCCTACTGATGAAGGTCATCAGCATGTGCCTATGAGGCAAGCCTCACTCTTTCCTTCTCTTCTAGGAGGAGAGTGGAGGAGAGGATAATATAAAGATCATGCCAGGTAAGTTCCTAAGACTGGGTAAGATATTTAAATTCTTTGATGTAAGTGTCTGGATTGGAGGAGAAAGACTTGAGGCACTTTTTGATTTGGGAGAGATCACATAGAGAGAAGGGGACATAAATGTAGACTCTGCCTTCCATCCCTGCTACTTCTTGAAGGGGAAGTAAGGGAGCTGGCTGCGGGGGATGCTGGGTCTGGAAGTGGGTGTTCCCTAGAGATGGAAAAGAGTCACAATCAGAAGCTGGGGGATTGCAGGAGGAGAGATACAAGGGAAGAGCTGGAGCAGGGACCTAAGGTGGAGGGTCAGGGTGTTCTGGCTGAGGCTTGGAGCATTGTTGGGGAGGATGGAAGTCAGCCAGGTTGAAAGGGGATGAATGGTCCGCTGGGGCCATGGGAGGGGTTGAGTCGGGTTTTGAGCAGGCGAGGAGGATTTGGAGAGTGGAGCAGTTCTGACAGAGGGAGAGGCGGTTGCGGAGGGTAAAGAAAGCCTGAGCATAAGGAACCTTAGGCCATTTACCATTGCGGTAGCAGAAATTGTCAAGGTCCCTCCTGGAGAATGTTGGAATTGAAAGTATCATTTTTAGGCCACTGAGAACGATTGTCTAATTTGTATTGGGGCCCTGCTGTATTACAATAGAAAATTAATCTCTCGGGCCTGACTTCAGACCAGAGGCCAAGGGTGTCCAGATTTTGAAGGAGGCATCCTAAGGGGATAGCTTTACGTGGAATGTACTGTCTGGACCCCATGGTGAAAGGCCGGAAGAGGAGGAGGCTGCCAAGGAGAAAAAAAACAGGAGAGAGCTTCCTCTGCCCTGTTTCTTTCACCTGAGACGTTTGAATTCGGAAGAGTAACTGTCAAATTAGCCATCCACAAGATGATAGGACTGAGGCCCCTGGGGCCGGAAGGGTGTCCTCAGCCCAGAGCTGGGACTTTCGGACAGAAAACAGATGGCTGAGGAACCTGGACAGAGGCAAACCTCCATCCAACTTACTGGCCATGAGGTGATGATTTGGATGGAGATAACTGCAGTTGGCAATGCAGGTCTGGGGTTTCCCTCCTGGGTCTGGAAAGGGGTTCAGGATAGGGGTGCTAGCTGTGGGAGCAGGGAGAGAGAGAGAAAAAGAGCAGCCAGCACCTACTCCCATCCCGGGTTTCGGCACCAAAATGTGAGGTTGACCGAAAGGATAGAGAGGCAGACCCAGGGTCAGGTTTAGCAAGTTTATTTCAACCCACCAGATTGGCTGCCTCACCATAGGCAGTGAAGGCAACAGCCCGGCTTACAGATTATGGGGATTATATAGAGGGTTTGCAGGTGGTTGGGTGCTATTCTAAGAAAAACCACCTTCTGGTTCTTAAGTGCTAACATCCTGCTTAATTGGGTCACTGTCCTGGGTTTGAGAGCTGGGTGCAACCATATCCTGGAACTCAAGTGCCCTGTTTGCAAGGCGTGAGGCTGTTTTTGCTGTGAGCTCAGCTTAGCAGGGGAGAACAGGGAGGGGGTCTATGGGCTTGCCTTGCTGTGACCCTAACAGTTCTGTGTTCAGGAACTTCTATTTTATTCTGCCTTTTGTTATTTTATATTTTCTAAATGCATGCTTATTTCTTTTAGGCCCCCTTTCTCCCTAAGCTGTTTTAGTATAGAAGTTTTTTGTTAGCCACATCATCAAGATTCCTTCAAATCTGCCCTTCTCCTGGTGTTTTCATTTCTCTTGATCCCCACTTTCCTACTTACCCAGGCTGAAAACTTTGTAAACAGAGATGTGGTTTTCCTCTTCCTTCACTAAACAAACAGTCCTCAATTTTGCCTTCATTTCTATCACCAGCACCCTTCATTAAGGCATTGCCTCTGACTTAAACCATTTACTGGTCATATGGCATGCGTCTTAACTAGTTGAATTCCCCTCCAACTCATCCCAGTCACTATATACTACTGGACTAGCGATTTCCAATAACAAGCTGTAGAGAGAAGTAAAAGCAGAGTAAGGGAAGAGCCACTTGCTCTTCACTTCAAGAGATGAAGAGAGAAGTTAAAATAAAGGAAAAGGTCACTTCTCGTGATAAAATATCACCTCCCAGTTCAAAATATATATAATGCCTTCTAAAGCTTACTTTATAAAGTTCAAAATTCTTACCTTAGGTAAGTACCTTTTTATGTTGGCTCCAATTTCCCGCAATTCTCCTTTGATCCACCAATGTAACAAACATTTCATTAATTCTCAAGCATATCCTGTACTTCCATGCCTTCATGGCAGTATACATGGCATTCGTTCTCTTCTGAAAGCCAAATCTCCTCCAGTTTCTATGCATCATTTAAAGTTAAGCTCTTATGTCAAGTTTTCACTGATGTGTTCACATATGAGAGACTCATGTCCTCTAACGTAAGAGTCTCCAAACTGGTATACACACCCCCCAGGAGAAAAGCAAATGATTTGCCATAGTACGGAAAGAAAATATTTGGACATCTTTTTATAGAACATCTTTTTAAGCTATATTTCTCATTAAAAATAAAAAATAGAGTTGCTGATTTTTTATTGATACATAATGTTTATACATATTTATGGGGTACATGAGATATTTTGTTACATGTCTAGAATATATATTGGTCAAGTCAGAGTATTTGCATATCTATCACCTTGAATATTTATCCCTTCTCTGTGTTGGGAGTGTTTTAAGTCCTCTCTTCTAGCCACTTTGAAATATGCAATACGTTGTTGTTAACTACAGTCACCCTGTTTGGCTGTTGAACATTAGGAGTTATTCCTGGTATCTAACTATATGCTTGTATCCATTAACCCATTGCTGATTTTAATGTACAGATTGACACTAAGACCCTCACTGGGCCTATGCATCAGACATAGATGCTATGGAAAGTAGCCCTCAAAAGTTTGGAATTACACACTGGGGAAGTGTTTGCTATGGCAGCTATCCATCACCATTCATTTTCAACATCTTGTGATGTATTGCAGATTATGGAGATACTTGGATAGTCTCATCTAGTTTTGATTAAGCTCTCACAACATACTTAACATTTATCTTACAAAGAACCTGCAAATTAAAATTATAGTAGTAATGTAGACACCCACAAATAAAAATTAAACAACATATATGATATTCCCCATCCTTCTAATATAAGCTTTAAATCAGCGATTTTAGACAAAACAATGACTAAGGAATAAGACCAACCTAAAAACCACAGTGCTATCACTAAAAAAGTTATTAATAACATATTTGACAGACCAGGAAGTTTTACATGGTTCAATAAAATTAAAATCATTTCAAAAAATACAGCCTATTTCATCTTTACATTATATTTTAATCTCTACACACACAATTATAATGTATGCAATATATTAGTACATAGTACATATACATAATTTATATAAAATATATATTAGTAGGTGTGCAATAATTTTATTCATGGGCTGCACAATTAAAAAGTGTGGGGAATGCTCTTCTCACCTAACATAGCACAGTTCATGCCTCTTTTGTGGAATTCATTACTTTATTTCTTTTATTGTGTTCACCTATATACAGACATTATTTGCTTCTAAATTATAACCTTTTGGAGGAAAGGGCACTGTCTAACCTTATTCACATACAGTTGTCCACTGTGCCTGATACATTCACTGAGCACATTAGTGCTTGTTTAATGTTTGATAGAAGAATGAATAGAAACCTAGACGGGTGTTGAGAAGCATTAAGTTTACCCTGCCCCCATGCCTCCCTTGTGGAAGATACTTTTAGTTTGTAATTATTGGTAGGTGGGTAACAGCTGCCTAAGTGGCATATTCCTGAGTTATGTGTATATGTAGAACACCTGTGTATTAATGAGAATCACCTGCCTAAGAACAAATAAATACGTGGGTGAAAGGCTGCTCGGGGCCTTCGGCCTAGAGATTTGCAGCCCTGCAGGCTCTCAGGCTGTTGGTTTGCAGGATAGATCCACTCTGTTGGCTATCTGGGTGTCTGCCTCTCAATACCTTCAGCCTGCCTGGGGTGGGGAATCTCCTGACCGATACATTAAGCGGCGCCCAAGTGTGGGGACGCAAACCCAGGATGAAGAGTTGCCAGAACAACAAAGAAAAGAGAGGCTAAGCTGAAGGTATCCTGAGTACTATTGGAAAGAATCCCCGGGGCAAGTTGGGGAACTCAGAAGGTATCCCAGGAACATTTGAAAAACTCCCCCAGGTGAGTTAGAGTTTAGAAAAGAAAAATAAAAAATCTCCCAGGGTTAGCTCAGGGAGCTCAGGATTAGCCTGAGAACATTTGAAAAAATATCCCAGGGTGCAGCTGGGGGAGCTCAGTCATATTGGTGTAACATGGGACAAAAATCAAACAAACATACGGCTTATTTGGTATAGTCTCTTTGGCCTTTGGTGTGTTTTGCCCCGGAGCTGTTTCAGACCGATGAGGAAGAAGACGATTCAGGAGGGGAGAAGGAGTGTGATAAATTATGTAAAGAAATTATAGTGCAAAAAGATGAAGTCAAATGAGGAAAAGGCGTACCCATCAGTCCCAACTCAGCATCTTGTTGAGGGATGGCCAGGTTCTCCCAATATTTCTACCTCTGCTTCTCTTGGCATTTGTTTTCCTAGAACTATAGTAACCACTTCAGGTGTTTGTGTTCCTTGAATTACGGTAACTGGTTTCACCCAAGCCAGGATTCAACAAGTAAGAAAAAAGAGATATTTGGAAGCATGGCAACTTCCAGTTGTTGTACACACTCAAGATCAGCAAGGGCAAGTCTGGGTTGCTTTTGAATCCCTTCCCTTCTAACTGTTGAAGGAGTTTAAGCAGGCCATTAGCCAGGACAGGCCTGAGTCTCTGTGATAGGATTAAAGAACGTAGCTATTTCTTACCGGCTGATTACAATCGATCTGATTTTGGGGAACGGGTTGAGGGTCCCATGCTGGAGCCTATTCAGTACAAGCTATTCCCTCGTCCCTATACAGCGCTTGTTCCCTGCTGCAGCTGGGAATGCAGCAGATTTGCGCAGCTCCAAAATTTGTGCAGATTTTCCAGTTTACTGGGAAAGCCACTGCAAAAAAAATATCTTCAGGAGTTTGTGGCCCTTTACCCCCTGAAAATGTGGGTTTCCTTCTAAGAAGATCTAGTCTTACTGATCAAGGAGTTAGAATTCATGCAGGAGTTATTGATGCGGACTTTATACGGGAAATTCAAATTGTAGTGTCTTCTTCCATTCTCTGGAGCAATGAGCCTGGGGAACACATAGCACAGCTTTTGATTGTGACATACGAGAAAATAGGAAAAGGTGAAACTAAAAGAATGAGAAGATTTGAAGGTACAAACAAGACAGCAGCATATTGGGTAAATCAAATTACTGGTAAACGTCTTACATGTGAGATTAGAATTCAAGGAAAGAAATTTAAAGGATTGGTAGATACTGGAGCAGATATTTCTATTATTTTGTTCCAACACTGGCCACTTTCTTGGCCCATGGAAAATGCTCAGTTCAATGTGCTTGGAGTAGGGCAGCCCTCTGAAGTGTATCCAAGTAGTCACATTCTAAGCTGTAAGGGGCCTGAGGGACAGCTTGGAACGATTCGGCCTATTGTGATGCAAATTCCCACTAACGTGTGGGGAATTGATTTGTTGCATCAATGGGGAGCTTAGGTTTTAATACCTGAACAATCATGTAGGTCCCCCCCAAACCAGGTCATCAAATGATGTGGGACAAGAGTTATGTGCCTGAGATGGGATTGGAAGAAAATTTGCAGAGCCCAAGGGAACCTTTAGGAATTAAAGCACAAAACTCTGGTCAGGATTTAGGATATGCTTTTTGATGGGGGCCATTATTAAGTCTTCAGAACCTATTGCCTTGAAATGGATAACAAACCAACATATGGATAGAGCGATGGCTGCTAACAAAAGGAAAACTGGAGGCTTTAGAAAATTTTGTTACTGAACAACACCTGAATAAATGATCCAAGGAATAAACTGTAAGGCAATTAATCTAGTGGTGAGATCCACTCACAAAGAATTGGGAAAGAGGTAATGTAATAACCGGGGAGAGAGGATTTGCTTGTATTTCTGTAGGTCTGAATCAACAACTGGTGTTGGGTACCATCCAGACATTTAAAGTCGTACTGTAAGCCAGATACCAAAAAAGAGACTTGCAGAGGACCTTGATGTCAGTCTTGCCATTTCTGAGACTGGTCGGCGGGTGGGGGTGGGGTCCTCTGCAAGTCTCTTTTTTTTCTGCTGTTTCCACAAGGAGAACATACCAAACATTACCACTGACTTGGGGTCAAATTTAAAAAGCTTTCACAAATAGCAGAGGAAAACCTGAAGAAAACAGGACAGCTGGAGTTGGAATAGAAGTAAAAGAAAGTTTTACACATTGGGCATATATTGTTTCCTTCCTTTAATGATCTCTGTCCTTAGTGTTTTCTGTAATAATTTAGGAAATAAAGCAACAAGGTTCGGGCCTTCAAAACCTTGATGCAAATAAAGTAAAGAATGGTCCTCTAAGTTAAGAACATGAATCTGGGAATTCTGTGTGGTGATAGAGACTGAGGTGCTGTGCAAC
The DNA here is from genome assembly GCF_009761245.1 of Sapajus apella. Classification (NCBI taxonomy): domain Eukaryota; kingdom Metazoa; phylum Chordata; class Mammalia; order Primates; family Cebidae; genus Sapajus; species Sapajus apella. The sequence goes on from NW_022437001.1 coordinate 4,214,829, forward strand.
AATTCCTGTGGAATTATTATTGATTATTGGTCCCCTAAGGGGATACTTAGCAATGATTGCAACAGTCACTCCTTGTAGTAACAGAATTCAGATGGCAGATAGAGAACTATAATTACTTAGAATTTATACGTACTGAGATCAACAGCTCTATTGTCTGGAGAAATGGAGAACTAGTAGGACCATGACCAAAAATAGTATGGCCAATGTTAAGAGCTGAATAAAAAGAACTTTGAAAAATATCTATGGCTCTAAAACCAATAAAAGTCTGGGAAGAAAAATAGAGAATCAGACCCTAGTTCTCATTCATTAGAAGTTTACAAGAAATAAAAGCTCTTTAGATTCAGAGCTGTTTTAAATCCCCCATATCTTTTGGTGATGGGAGAGTTATAGGTTAACTTTATTAATTCTAAAAAATATAACGAGACTGAACATAATCCGGAGAGAATAAAACAGCACCTGGAAAGGCCTTTGGACAGCAAGCAAGGAGGAAGGACCTCGATGCCCCTTTTCAGCAGGAAGTAGTTATCGAAGAATGACCTCAGCTCTATTTTCTAAAAGATTTCTCGGTCCCGACTCCCTAAGAAAAATGTTAAGAGTAGGTAGTTAGTCAGGTTCTGAGGTGCTTGAGGAAGCTGCTAATTGATTGGCAGCCCTAAAACTTGGAGATTTTATGATTGCTATGATGATTATGTTATAGATCTGTTTTGTTTCTTTTTGTGTAGTTTGTAAGTGCGGATCCAGAAGCATCTAAAAAATGGTTCACCAAGATACAGCTGTACTTCCTTACCTAGCTTTGTGAAACAAAGAAGGGGGAAGATGTTGAGAAATGTTAAGTTTACCCTGCCCCCATAGCTCCCTTGTGGAAGACACTTTTAGTTTGTAATTAGTGGTAGGCAGTTGTTACCTGCCTACCTGGTATATTCCTGAGTTATGGATATATGTAGAACACCTGTGTATTAATGAGAATCACCTATCTAAGAGCAAATAAATTCGTGGGTGAAAGTCTGCTGGTGCCTTCAGTCTAGAGATCTGTCAACCCTGATGGTCTCAGGCTGTTGGTCCCCAGGATAAATCCACTCTATTGGCTATCTGGGTGTATGCCTCTCAATACTGTCAGCCCTCTTGGGTGGTGATCTCCCAACTGAGCTGGTTCTCAGTAGATGGGTAAATGGGAGAGTGAATATTTTGTGACATAAATTGCTATCTAAACTTATTCCTAGTTGGATGACCAAGAAAGAACATTTGAGATAGCACTGCTAAGGCAAGAGGGGTTAAAGAACAGTTTGAGTGGGGCTAGAAAAAAATCAACATGGGACTCTGGATTTCCTGAGAATGATGTCATGTTTCAGGAAGTTGAAAGAAGGTAGAGTCCAACTTAGTAGTGGCAACGGTTTATCTCTTTGAAGCAAACAAGGGCTCCCAATACATTCTCCTTTACCCAAAAGAAAAATGTTTGATTTCTTTCATCAACAGAAGTTTTCTCCTGACCTGTGTTGCCTAAATCTGCTCTATAACCCAGGGATTAATTTGTTATGTACAATGTACTGACTCATCATAAAATGCATTTGTACTGCTTCATTTAGACGAGTACCACCACCCTGTTCATAGTATAATAGTTCATCACAGCAGCCATATTAAAAAAAAAATGCAGGACAACCATCGATGATAAAACATTTTAATCACAAAAGTCCTTCACGAGGCCAGCGCGGTAATTACCAAGGGTTTAGTGCCTCCTGCACTTAAGGAGACAGAGCCAAGCAATAATAGATGATAATGCCCCATGACACCAATAAACCTAAAAGGAAGAGAAGGACTGAGTCTAAAGGAAGGAGGTTGCTAAGGAGAAAAGGTGTCTGAATCTGATAAGAAAAGTGCAACATGTACTGCATTCAAAGAAAGGGATGAGGTAACAGGATGAACCATTGTGGGGAAAGAAAACCCAACAAAAGGAGAGAAAGGGAAAGGGAATATACATTCCCCAGTGTTGTACAAGTGCTATTTTTGGGCTTAGATGCTTTACTGTATTTCAGAACACTGCAGAGTTTCAAACCCCTTAGTTACTTTGCTTCTGACAAGTCTCAGCTAAACACAGCACTCATGAAATCCAGATACCACAACAACTAGAGCCAGATTTAGTTATGAAGTAGCCTCAAGTTGCTCTGGCAGGAGATGACTAGAAGATCACAGGGTCAAGTTAACCAAAGGAGAGTCCTTACCTACTCACCCATTCCTCATCAGCACAGCACCTTGCAACTTGCAGAGGATTACATAAGCTCTGAAACAACAAAGTCTGAGGGAGTCCTTGGAGGGAAAATACTCTCCCCTTGCACATGCCAAATCCAGCTGCCATTGAAGTATGACAACTCCACCATAGTGGTAAGAACTGGCTGGTCGCACGGTTATGAAGCAGGAGGGGAATTTGTAATATATCAGGAACTCACAGAGTGAGGATGAAGGCTTGATACAACATCACTGAAGCCCAGCTAGAAGCCTAAAACTAGCCTCTCCCAGGTAGTTCTGAGGTTCCTGTGTGCCTTCAAACCAGTCGAATGCTAGAGCCCATTATATGAAGGACACTGAGGTCAGAAAGCATCACATAGTTGGGGAAGCTGTAAAGTCCCATGCTACTTACAAAACAAATGTGTTAAAATGAAGTCAAAGCCAGATCTAATGTCCAAACACTTTGCCAAAAGGTTTTATAATTTTTCATGAAGGTAGACACCCACCCACCCATGCCACACTAATTCCATTCTTGAGCATCTATCCAAGAGATAGAAAACATATGTCCAGACAAAGACTTGGACAAGAATGTTTATAGCAGCTTTATTTATATTAGCAAAAAACTGGAAACATCCCAAATGTCCATCAACAGAATAAACAAATTGTGGAATGCATACATATAATGAGATATTTCTAACCAAAATTTTAAAAACCTCTTAATTTGATACATATAGCACATATGAATCTCATAGACATTCTGCTGTGCAAAAGAGGCTCAATGCTGAATACATATTGTATTATCTAAGATATGAAGCTCCAGAACAGGCAAAACTTCAGTGAAAAAAAAAAGTAGAACTGTGGTTACTTGAAGGAAAGAAAGGGAAATGGATTAAAAGGGGATATTATTCTGAGATGATGAAAATAGTCAATATCTTTAGAGAGGTGGATTATATGAGGTATGCATTTATCAAAACTCATTCAATTACACACAATTTTTTATTTCATTGTATGTAAATTTTACCTTTACAAAACAGTAAACAATTATTGAAGTCTAATCCATAGATTTTTTTTTTCCTAGTATGAGTTAGTGATATGGTTTGGCTATGTCCCCACCTAAATCTAAACTTGAATTCCAATGTGTTGTGGGAGGGACTCGGTGGGAGGTAATTGTATCATAGGGGCAATTCTTTCCCATGCTGTCCTCATGATAGAGAATAAGTCTCACAAGATCTGATGGTTTTAAAAAGAGGAATTCCCCTGCACAAGTCCTCTCTCTTTTTGCCTGCCATCATCCATATAAGACGTGACTTGTTCCTCCTTGCCTTCCACCATGATTGTGAGGCTTCCCCAGTCATGTGAAACTGTAAGTCCAATTAAACCTCTTTCTTTTGTAAATTGCCCAGTCTCTGGTGTGTCTTTAGAAGCAGCTTGAAAACAGGTGAATTCAATTAGCAATTCTGAAACAAATGTCTCTGTATCCTAGTCTTAATCAAATGAGTAAATATAATAAGCATAATGAGATCCAAGTTTCTCACTGTTGAAGAAGAAAGTCACAAATACGGAAAAGGGAGGATTAGAGTTACAATGTGGTTTCAGATTAAAATTGGTGGCATCAATATGAAGTCATAGTTTTTAATAGATGGATGAATAAATGGAGACTCTCTCTATATATAGTTTCCCAGATCTGTCTACTTGAGAGGACCTAAAAGCAATAACAGCAGTAGCAATGAGCATATATGGCCTCTCCCAGGTAGTTCAGAGGTCCTTGTGCAACTTCAGCCCAATCCAGTGCTTCAAACCAAGCCAAGCCAAATATGTGTATTTAGAAGCCAAATGCATGCCTGTAATTCCAGAACTTTGGGAGGCTGAGGCAGGCAAATCACTTGAGCTTAGAAGTTCAAGACCAGCTGGGCAAAATGATGAAACCCTGTCTCTACAAAAAATATAAAAATTAGTCAGCTGGGGCTACAGAGTCCCAGCCACTTGGGGGCTGAGGTAGAAGGATTGCTTGAACCCAGGAGGTCAAGGCTGACCTCCCATCTCATCATGGCCAGAAACTCAGTTTTTAAGGTTTCTCTGGGATCACTTTGGCCAAAAAGGTCTCCTTCAGTTGGTTAAGGGGCTTAGGATTTTATTTTTATTTCTCAGTATGAAGGGCTAATTGTATTCTTGGCAGAATATATCCAAAGGACACCAGATCCTAATCCTAATTTTTGTTTCCATTTGTACTCTACTATCAAAAACAAGCCAAATAACCTACAAGTCATAATTTTTAAAATAAACCTATTAGATAGCTGAGGATGAATGAAACCAAAATGAACTAAAATCTAGGAAGTGGCAAGCCCTTCCTAGGTACTGCCATAGACTTCCTATCATTTTTTGTAGGTTAGTCCAAGTAGGAAGAAATCACCATTAACAGATTTCAGGAGGAACTATCTAAACTTTGTAAGAATTGTAATGACTAAATGTCAGCTGGTGTGAGGTTTATGATCCTAAGTTCGATGCACAACCAGAATCTGCACCTACTACTCATCACACCTTTCCCATGGGCCTTCCCTAAGTGCTAATGCAAAAGATTATGAGCAGAGCAAGAGAGTTGAGCTTGAATGATGAAAAGAGGGCAGGAGAACTAAGGAAAGCCCTATGAAGTGCCACAGGCCTTTATTAAGGACTTGTCAGAGGCTTCCCACAGCTGGAGGAAGGACAAGAGACCTAAAAGATCTCTTTGGGGAACAAGTTTCCAAAAACTCAAGGTCATTTCAGCTCTCTGCATTGCCACCACTCAGAAACACATCATTCTAAACCCTTTATGGACACTCAGCATTCACTAAATTCACTGCCCAGTACTCCAAAAACATGGGCAATGCAGCAGAGCAGAAAGAGGTCCCCTGAACCACAGAAAGCCAGGAGACAGAACTGTATAACAAAGAGACCTCCTTAACAGTATACAAATCTAAAAGCCACTTTTGAAAGCAGAATGAGATTCTCCTTGGTTCAGGAAGCCAAAGATTGTTTGTACAAAAAGGTCTTGCCCGTTGGAGGTATAGTACTGACTCATTCTTGAATCATTAACGTCTTGGTGAACTGAACCTAATTAAAATGACAGTAAACTTCACACATAGCTCAACTATAGTTTATACAGATGACTGACAGAAAAAAAAAAAAAAAAGGTATCCTGGGCAAAAATATTGCTTCAGTCTCTACTGTATTTTGACAAAAAAATGTCCTGTACACATTCAAAAATTTTGAAACATCTGAAGAAAAATAGCACATTTTGAAAGAAAAAAACGGACTGAGACAGGTATTCCATGTTTAAAGAGACCAAGAGACAACTAACTGCAATCTGTGAATCTGAATTGAATCCTGGCCCAAAAGTTAATATTATATCAAAAGAGACTTTAAAATAAATTTGATAAGTCTGTTAAAAGATCTAGTGTAAAAGGTACATTATACAATGGGTAATTTGGGCACAAAAATAGAAACTATTAAAAAGAGCCAAATGAAATGGCTAGAAATAAAATATATGACGTCTAAGATGAAGAATTCATTCAATCAGCTTTCCAAGAGACCGGAAACAACAGTGAAAAGAATCAGGAAACATGACAGCAGGTCAATAAAATTGTGCCAAATTTTAGCACAATAAAGTGAAAAGTAGAACAGCAATATCAAACAATCTAAAGTATATGTAATTAGACTCTTATGAATTAAAATTGTATTAACTCTAAAAGGAAAGATATATATATATATATTTATATATAAAACTTAACAGTGATCAGAGGTAACAGTTCATGAGTATTGGAATGAACCAATAGCATGTACCATCCGATATGTCACATTAAAAACACTATATAATTTCAGTGATACAACTGTCCAAAAGATGCATAATCTGAATGTTACCATAAGGAAATATCAGACAAGGTGTAATTGAAGGATATTCTATACAACAGATGACTTGTACTCTTAAAAATTTTTATCAAGAAAGGCTAAGGAAGACAGGTATTCCATGTTTAAAGAGACCAAGAGACAACTAACTGCAATCTGTGAATCTGAATTGAATCCTGGACAAGAAAAATATCAATGAAAACATTATTTGCATAATTAAAATTGAATGTGGACTGTATGTTATAGTGTATATCAATGCTAAATTTTCTTGTTTTGATAATTGGACTATAGTTATCTAGGAAGTGTCTGTGTTCTTAGGAGATATACAGTAAACTAAGGATAAGTGGTCATGATGTATCAAATTACTCTCAAATGATTCTCTACAAATATATATAATATATATAAATATATATGCAGATAGACATACAGAGAGAGTAAGCAAGTGGGGCAAGATGTACGTAATTGGTGAATCTGAAAAAAAGTATTATTGGAATTCTTTATGCAATTCATGCAGCTTTTTCGTAAGTTTGGAATTATATCATTATTCAAAGTTATTCACAAAGAGCATCCTTGAAAAGAAATGATGCTGCCAGAGAACACTATGCTACTTGATAAATGGTTATAGGGCAGGTAGGAAAATGCTGTGGTCAGGCAAGCAACCCAGCATTTCACTGGTGATCAAGGATATGTGTCAGTTCTGTACAGATTCTGAAATGGCATTAGCTCAGAATCTAGGAACTTTAAAACAGGAAGAAAACCTGGCACTGCCCTAGCCCACCCTCTTCCTTTTAGGATAAGGAAATGTGATACAGGTGTGGAGTCTAAGCTTCTTTGAGGAAGGTCCAAGTCTTCTGATTCTCAGTCTTCATCCCTCATGCCGTCGTTCTTCACTCATTCATCATGCTACCTTCTCAAGAACATTACGGTGCTCCTAGCAGCCTTGCCATAATCTCCTTCACTTTGTGTTTCTCTTTAAGCCACCCGGAAACCCTGGCCCGTAATATGGATAATCACCACAACTTGTGAAAGCTAAAGTGTATAATGACATTCTTACAGGGAGGGTATTGAGTGCCAAGGAACACGAGGGCTTTGCTGGCTCCTGGGGGCAGCATAACTCTTTACTACCCTTTCTCCTCCCAAGCTACCTCTTCCACATGGAGATTCATCTTAATTACTGTCCCTCCTATTTTTATTGACTGGTTGTTGAGATTTATTGAATGCTCAGTGTGTACTTATCACTCCCCTATCACATTGATAATATGACTTATTACTCACAATTTCGTTATTTCCTGATTAAGTACTCTAGAACTAAATAAGGGTGTGGTATGTTTATGGGGAGGAGTAGAGGAATAGGAAAAGTTAGCACTTCCTTTCTCAAGAGTATGGGCACTCAATAATATGTGGCATGTAACTTTTCTGTGGCATGAACTAATAAGGAAAAATCTTGGATTCCAACCCCATGTTGAGTGACTGCTAGCCTGATTATTCTCCGAGGCACAGGGCAAGCCCTAAAGCCTTACAGCTATATCATAATGAGATTCAACAAATTCCTCCTTCCCTGGAAACATATTTTATAACAGTGATCCCACTGGAAGCCTGATAATCTCTTCTTTGTATAGGAAGTTCAGTTTGGCCACAGCTATAATCATTATTGTGACCATTAATCCCAGGAGCAACAGTGTTTTGTTATTGCATTATTTATAATAGACATTAATATTTATTTACTAAAGAATGATGCATCAATAGCAATATCTTTTTGGTCCCCTAGAAACAAGGGGCCTGGGAGTAAAGGAGACTTTCTTTATTGAAAATCATTTTATACCACAAGTCCTCTTCCATTCCACCATCCCTATACCAGGAGTAATTTTTTTTTTTTGCTTTTTTCAATATTATCTCCATTTTCCTCTATCATTTAGATCTTACTGAAAGCTCTCTAGTATAGGCCCCACTGTAAGTTGAACTTGGAAGAAAAATAATTGCCTGGATGGAATTAAATGACTTCCTATTCAAGCTGGCCACAGTGACTCATGCCAATAATCCCAGCACTTTGGGAGGTTAAAGTGGGAAGATCGCGTGAAGCCAGGAGTTAGAGATCAGCTTGGGAAACAAAGTGAGAACTTGTCTTTACAAAACAAAATAAAAAGAAAAGAAAAAGAAAGAAAGAAAAAGTAGCTAGCTGGGCATGGTGGCGTATGACTGTAGTCCCATCTACTCAGGAGGTTGAGGTACAAGGACCACTTCAGCAAGGAGTTCAAAGCTGCAGTGAGCTGAGATCACACCACTGCTTTCCAGCCTGGGTCACAGAGTAAGATCCCATCTCTAAAATAAATTAAATATTTATCAAATAAATGACCTGATATTCAAAGAAAAAGTATGAAGGAAGCAGTAAACAAAAAATAAATACATATATAGAGATACCAAATTAGACATTTCCAACCATCAGCCGCAGGAGCTGGAGCTGACCATGGGGTGTGACTATCTCATAACTCAAGGCAGTCCTGGGCTCTTCTACCTCTATATCTTGTTCTGTTGTCAGTTATTTCACTACTATATTTCACATAGCAGTGCTCAATAATGTTTGTTGACCGAATGACCTCTAGCACGTATGTATAGAAGTGACACCCTAAGAGTTAATGGAACTCTTAAGGAAAATATTTTGTGTTTTTAAAATTCTATTCAGTACACTCCCCTCTCCCATTGGCAATCCCTCTCCTCTTCCAACACACACACACACACACACACACACACACACACACACACACACAAGGTGATATGGAAAGATCAAGGACTTTGGTATCCCACAAACTTGATTTCAAATCCAGTTCTGCCCTTATTACATTTGTGACCTTGAGGAAGTTACTTAATCTCTGTAAGGTCCAGTTCCTTGTCTATAAACAAGATTAGGTGAGATAATGTGAAATTCACTTGCAAACGGTTTAGTGACAAATGTATTATCCCACCTCTCCTTCCAGTATTTTCTTTTTGAATAAATTATAATGTAGTACTTTGTATATATTCAATTACTCCCTCAAAGTGTTAGTATGTTTTTATGTGTCCCACAAAGTAAGTTACAACACTTTCCAGTAGCTAGCCGCACCTTAAGCACATGACCGCATGGATATAGTTTCCATGAAGTAAGATTGTGCCACTATCCTCAAATAACATTACCTTAATATTTAACCAGGGCTGTCTACACTCAGAGAAGCTATGCACACACAGGAAAAGCATACTCTGCCCAGAGATTTTTAGTCATGCACTCGTCTTCCTTAGATTACTAGGTATATATCCCAGCAACACAGGAACAAATTAACTCCTATGGCGAAATAGCCAGCATTTAATGTGCTGGAGCCAGCATCCACCCTAACCTGAGAGCTGTCTTCACAAAGCTACTTTGGAAGCCAATTCCTATTCCAGAAAACTGTAAAGAGATGGTGAGAAAAGGCAAGTTCCCAGAATCATCCTGCCCCACCATGCCTCCATCCCTCCGAACAGTGAAGGCCAAAGTGCTTGGAGCACTGCCTGAGTTTGATGCTAATTCTGCTGTTTCCTTTCTATGTAATTTTAAGGGAGGTTATTTAGTCTCTCCATTCCTTAGTTTTCTGATATTCAAAATAGTGCTAACTATAGAAGAACCCCATTTTAAGATTTATAGAGAGAATTAAATGTCCTAATATATTTAAAGCCTAGAGTCCACACTTTCCACACTGGTAATTGTTGAATGTTCACTATTATTATTACCATGAAGTACAGCAGATTTGCTGGAAGTCCTAGGAAAGACCAGATTCCACCTGAAGCTACTTCACATCCTAGCCCGCCACTGAGTCACAGCACAGGCTAGTCATTTCTTACTAAAGAAAAGTAGGTGCTAACAAATCTGTAAGTACCTGTGTCCTCACCAGAAAGCATTGTTGTGCCTGCCTAATCTCTTCATTTGTTCCCAATATGTTTTTGGAGCTCAGGGACCAGCTGATGTGTCATGAGCATTAGCTTTCACGGGGTTTAGCGGCAGCAAATACCCATGCCAGTCCACTCCCAGAAAGATCAGAAAAATACAAGTACTATAGGTGAAAAACAGGGGATCCTGGGGCTGGTTCCCTTTTTTTCTTTTGTGAAAGTTGTGTATTTATGTATGGAATAGTGATTTGCAGTGAGAAGGCCGTGTGAAGCAGTGGAAGTCAGTGTTCAGTGGCTGATGAGTGGCTCTTGACCACCATAATTTTCTTCCTGAGACATTTGACAGAGCATTGTTGTCTTCTTAGCATCATGACACTATCTGGGCAGACACTTGCACACACTTGTGAGGACTGGATGGCAACTGCCCCTTCATACCTGTAAGAGTTGCTTCTCCATGACCACTCACAGAGAAACCAGAGGTATTTTTAGTAGAGATGGGGTTTCACCATGTTGGCCAGGGTGGTCTCGATCTCTTGACCTCATGATCCGCCTGCCTCAGCCTCCCAAAGTGCTGGGATTACAGGCATGGGAGTGCTTCTTTAGAAGGGCATTTGTAGGGTAGGTCAAGTGGCTTTTAAAAGTTGTTTTTGGATTTTCAATGTCCCCCCATCACCAGAAGAAAAATGTTCTTCTTTCAGAGGTAAGCGATAATGCATTAATCTTCGAATTTCTTTTCTGAAGAGATAGATGGTAGACAGGTAGATGGATAGATAATATAGATACACAAAAAATATATGTACATACTAGTAAATTATGTGGATGTCTATATATATTATATATATATTAATGTTATGCTTGTGTCTGTATATATTTCAGAGGCGGAAGGCTGCACAGTTGTGTAGGGTTTAGATGCTCCTTGGTCTATGAAGCCTATCTTAGTGCTCTACAGTGGGGTGATTCATAGAGAGAAATTGATCTTAATGAGAAAGAACATGAATACAAAGAAAACAAAACATCAGCAGGCAATGAAAAGCCAAGAGAAAAGAACGGAGTGCACATTTCAGACAAGCAATATAGAGTGTTAACTGCAAAATTAAGGTCACAGTCATCGTACTACAGGGCTTTGACGGCTGTTCATTTATCATTGTCCGTTTCTGAAATGGAATGAAGAATAAAATAAAGGCCAATGACTCGGGGTTGCTGGAAGTAAAATTGCCTTGAACATTTTTTAATAAAAGAAATAGACTCCATTAGCAGAAAAATGTAAAGAGGAAAGCTAAATTAGTATCAGTAAATAACCACAGTATATAAGCTTCAGCCAATGTGGTTAATTATGGAAAATTAGGGGTAAAAGCTCAAACAAAAACAGACAAACATGTTCAAGAGAAAATGCCATCCTTTGTTATTAGAAAAAAAGGGGTTGGGCATGGGAACTGAAAATCCAGAAAGTTCACTTGTCTATTTTTGTTGTTTGAATCCATGGTAAACTAACCCCTTCGTTTAAATGTATCAAACAATACATATAACAAGTAAGAGGCTTTAGCTTCTGAAGAAGAAAATGAAAAGATAACGAAAACTAGACACTTAAAGCAGACATGGGGAAAGGAAGTGACTCTATCCTTCTTTGAAGGCAGCTTCTTTTATTCCCATTCAGTTAGTAGTGTTGGAGGGAAACACTGTAAGAACTTTAATGAAGCAATAAAACTCACTTTGAAATCTTATGCATATGCTTTGTTCCTCTCCCAGAGCTGCTCACAACTACATCCATAGAAAAAAAAAACAGAAACAGCACCCGTAACTGACCTGTGATTGCTTATTAAACATTTACCTTAACGACTACATATAAAAGAGTCAAATATTAATACAACAGGAACTTGCAATTTCACAATTTCTCTAGTGCACAAATGGCAGCCTCAAACTGCTAAATGGGTGAGGGACTAAAGGAGAAATGTTCCCTGAGCCTTTGAAATCCAATGTTCCCCTTGTCTTAAAATGTTTTAAGAGAATAAACCGGCAACGATCTACACGTTGCCTGAGTGTGCTCTCTTCACCATGTCCTCAAAGCCTGTGTAACTCACCTCTGGGTGCTGCTTCCACCCTTCCACTCCAAGGTCTCCACTTCTAACAAAACTGAACTCTCCCAGGACACAGTACAACCCATCCACCTTCCCTCTGGCTAGTGCCAAACAGCCCTCAGTGAACACCAGATGTTGATGTTAGGTTTCTTTTAGTGATAGGTGATAAGGAAAATGGATGAAGGCTGAGGCCGTTGGCTGTTTAATTCATGAAAGGTGAGAGGGGAGGCCTATGTGTATGTGTGTTATGTATATATGTGTGTGCTGTGTGATTACTCATATTGCTGTTCAATATTCAATTCAATTCAAACTAAGGTGATAAAATAACACTTTAAACGTATCTAACAATATATATAAAAAGAGGCTTTAGATATCTATATCTTGTGGCCAAGATACACACACACACACACACACACACACATATTTTAGTTTTCCGACTATAGTAGCTTATAGTTCATAAGTCATTTAATTTTCATACCATGAAACCTCAATTATATTTCTGAGTGTTATTTTACACGTATGTTCATAGTTTAACATTTTATTTCATTAAATATTATCTTGGTCATTATTATGTTACATAACCTCAAGGCACTAAGTGTGTTGAAACAAGCATCACGGACATGGAGTTTTTCCCATCTCTTGCAGTTTCCTCTCTATATGGAGCCCTATTGCCTTAAACTTGCAAATACCTCTCTGGCCTGTTTCTTTTCCTATATGCTCTATTACTGTTCTAAACTTACCTTTATTTTCTTTCTCATTATGAAAGTGAGATCCTCTTTCCTGGGATTCCAGATTTTAAAAAAAAATAGGATTTGGATTGAGAAAATATGGGCTGTAATCACAGATTCACGGATTTTTCCCGTTAGTGTTTAAGTGTTCCAGACAAAACACGAAAGGTCCTCATTCTCCAACTTTTCTAAGGGTTTTTCCCCAGGTTTATATTCTGCATATTCTTTGAAGATTCAACCACTGGGGCTCTCTTTGTCAAGTCCTATGATATAATTGACTCATATTAATTTTACCAGCTATTTAAAATGTTCTGTAAAAGTGTCATGGCATTTCAGGTACCCAGTGTTAGCTATTGATTTAGGAGAAATTTTTAGCCCTTTTTTTTTTCTCCAGTGGTTCATTACCAAGTCAAATTTACAAACTAATCCCTTTGAATTTACCATGCAGCTGTCTTGGGAATTACTAATATTCCCTTCTATTTGAGAAACCATTTCCTCTAGCTACTTGGCAATTGTGGTTGCTGCTGTCTCCAGCAAAATATCTCTAACCTAAGAAAGGAAATTTCTCTCTCCAAATTAAATTTTTTTAAACCCTTGATCTAGAAAATAATAAATATAAAAGAAATAAGAAACCTAAACCTTTTTCTTTCTGTTGTGATCTGCTAAAGAGTTTCTCATCATTCATAATACTATCTAGAGCAGGAGAAATGCTGGCTGGGTCAACGTGTTTCTATTCTCGGTCTACATTTGATTTTAGAAAGAAGTGAGCACTAGAGAAAGCCGCTAGCTTTGTCTTCTCAAATGGTCTGTTCCTCAGGGTTGTGGCCAAGCCCAGTATAAGGCCAACTATCTGGAAATGGCAGCTATTTGGAGGGAAGATGTGGCTGCATATTCTCCCTTGAGATTCGGTCATTAATAACAATGTCATTTACTCATACAGTGAGAAGCAGCACAAGAGGAATTCCGCAGCCTGTGAACTGTCAATCCCTTTACTTCACCTGACATATTTGCTGTATCTCAGGCTTCTTGGCCTGACCAAAGCAACATCAACCAATGTTGGATTTTCAAATTTATCTCGTGTTTTTTCCTAGTCTTTTTTATGTCCCATAATTTTTAAAAGTACAAAAGCCCAATACACTATTCTCTAATTGTTTGTGATCTTATCCTACCTATTGCATTTAGAAGAAGATGATTTCTTATTTCCTATAGTATAAGTACTCTCTGACAAGTAAACTCAAGCATGGAGGAAATATAGTAGACAAGGTTGACAGTGAAACATATCTAAAAATGAAGATAACCTCCTACTTACAAACAAATGAGTTGCTTTGGTTTGAAAGGTTTCAGAGAACAGGAAAAGTTATAAATCCTATGCAAAGAACCCATAGAGAAGTCCCATGATCCAGCTCAATAATTTATTTAATTAGGAGGTAGGTAGGACCAATGGAACCATCTGTAGGAGAGGGGCTTAATCAGTGCAGCTTTAAACATGGCACCCCATGTATATAAAATCACAAAATCATGGAATTGAGAATTGTGAAGCTAGAATGGTCCTTTCAGTTATGTTAGTTCCATGCTATTTAGGCAACAAGAATTTACTTGGCTCTTTAGCTCCTTTTCAATTTAAGAGTTCAGCAATTCATAAATCAACTTTGATTATCTCTGTGGTTTGCTATCCCAGGGCAAAATATACTTTCCCTATTCCAACGATAAATCTATATTTAAGTGTTTTCTGAAGAAACTCATAAAAATAATAGACCCTCTTAGCTGAGTATTCTGCCTTTCTTCTAAGGAACCCAATATACTTTCTCCCCATGTCTGCTTAAATAAATGATGTAATTAATATATGGGAAAAGCATATCACCACTCTTATTTTATAAACCTAGAACTAAGGACCAGGGAGAGGAAATAAAAATCATGCTGCCCTTCCTTTCAAAAAATGAATCTTCTTTGCTACTAAGTGGCAAGTAAAACAAAAAAAAAATTAAGAAAACATTTAAAAATGAATTTTCTCATGTATTAACTATACATGCACTTTGAGTATTTCCCCTGTCATTGTCATGAGTTTATAGTGTGCTTCACCACTGTACTAACACCCAGATCCTAGCCTAATCCCTCCGGATTTCTTTGCACCCACTATGTTGTGCTACATTGTTACACACACAAACACACACACACACACATATACACACACACACACACACACACACACACGTGGCCTTTTGGGATTTGTACTGTTGTGTCCATACTGACCAGTTTCATTAGTGTTCTTATCTTGAGCATTACAAATCCACATAATAAACACAAAGATTAGGAGTCCAGTCTGTGATCATGAAACAGCAAAGCTCACTGGCCACACTAAGATCAAATGGATGAACTTAGTCTCATTAATGTCCTTATTAATAAAGCTAACCAGTTTCCCTAAGACAGAAATCCGATAGAAGGTACACTCAGTGCATCTAATATCTAACTAGTAGCTCTTAACTTTATCAAGTGGCACCATACAATGCACACTGAAATTTACCACTAATCGTTATTATATTGGGTGAGTCATTCAGTTCAAGACCTCAATCTTTAAGCAAAATTAATTTACAGTTTGTTATGATTCCACTGCTTATAATTCTATTAACTGGTCTATTTTGAACTGAGTTTCCCTGATTTGAAGTATTTCATTCTATAGACATGGCAACTGGGGCATTTAAAAAAGTAAAGTACTTATTCAAAGTCATGCTTTAATAAAATGGTAAACTATGATTTAAATCTATTTCAATTTGACTTAAAGTTGTTAAGTTAAATCAGTATAAAATATACTTTGCAAGAAATTGAAAATGTTGATGAATTCAATGTGTTAAGCACAGGCTAAGCACTAATTTTGTTATCTTGTTTGAACTTCACTACAACCCCATGAGGAAGTTAGTAAGTGATTTTTCCCATTTTAGGGATGAGAAAGGCAGTAACTTGGATTTGAAGATATAATCTAGTCTACATCGATAACTAAACGCTGCCCACCTGCAGAGTTTCAGGGCACCATTTCAAGGCACTTGTACCTAACAGTCCCTACCCCACATAAGCACACTCTTCCATCATTAAAGAGCTAAGTCCTTTGAGCTAAAGCTTCATAACTTCAGTCATAACAGCTCAAACATAAAAACTTTGTCTTTTTTGTGCCCCTGTAAATATGAAAAGCTCAATAAACTCTTCTCTAGTTTATTATGTTGTCCCTACCTATGGCATTTAGGAGAATAAAATTTCTTCTTCTTCTTCCTCCCCTTCTTCTTCTTCTTTCTTCTTTCTTCTTTCTTCTTTCTTCTTTCTTCTTTCTTCTTCTTCTTCTTCTTCTTCTCCTTCTTCTTTCTTCTTCTTCTTTTTTTTTTTTGAGGCAGAGTCTCCCTCTGTCGCCAGGCTGGAGTGCAGTGGCAAGATCTTGGCTCACTGCAACCTCTGCCTCCTGGGTTCAAGCAATTCTCCTGTCTCAGCCTCCTGAGGCAATCCAGGCTTGGACTACAGGTGCGCACCACCACTCCCAGCTAATTTTTTGTATTTTTGGTAGAGCCGGGATTTCCTCCATGTTAGCCAGGATGGTCTCCATCTCCTGACCTCGTGATCCAACCGCCTCAGTCTCCCCAAGTGCTGGAATTAAAGGCGTGAGCCACCACACCCTAAAATTTCTTATTTTCTATAATGGAAGAAATGCCTTAAATTTGGTACCCCGAAGTAGACTCTGATACGAAGACTATGACTTATAAGATTCACACACTTCCGGGGATATCAGGAAGAAGAGAGGGAAATGGAAGGGGCGGGGAGGGGAAGGGAGGGGAGAGAAGGGGAAGGGAGGGGAGGGGAGGGGAGAGAAGGGGAAGGGAGGGGAGAGAAGGGGAGAGAAGGGGAGGGGACAGGAGGGGACGGGAGGGGAGGGGGCCAAGCAACTCCAGCTTGAATCTTATAGTTCCCTGCGACCCAAGTGAGAGAGCTAGGCTTTTCAGTTGTTTATTAAGGACCATTTCAAGAGCATGTACATTCCCAACTTCTTGTGAGCAAAGAGGCTCCCGAAGCAACAGATCATGGCATCGAAAGTAAAAACACAAAGCCAGGAGGGCCCCCAAAATGGGGACAAGGGATTGCAGGGGACCTGAGCAGAGCACCAATGCTAACTGCACACACACTGAGCCTGTTCATCCATTAGCCTTTCCCCAGCAAAGAATATAAATCCCTGCGGGAAGGGATTGGGAATTCTGTTGAAGCAAAAAAAGAAATAGAAAGTCAGCCAGGGTCCATGGCCTGAGAAGGGCGTAAGACACTAAGAGAATGATCCTGAGCATGAGGCAGCTTCTAGCATAAGGAATCAATAAGACAGAATAAATGTGAGACAAGAAAGAGTACAAAGCAGTGAGGAAAAAGCAAATGCAAATTTAACCTTCTTCACAAGTTGACTTGGTCATCTGGGGTTTTTATTTGCTGGACAAATTTTCAAACATCTCAGCAGCCTTCTAAGAAGAGTTACTATTACTACATACGTATGGACCTTTTAGAACCACTGTAACTACTGTACTAACATAGCCTTTGAGGAAAATTAAAATTATGGTGCATTATTATTATAAGCCAATTAAATTCTCACAACAGAGAAAAAAAAAGAAATTTTCAAAATCGCTCTTTTACTTTTCAACTGACTTGTTTTATTTTTTTCATGCCAAATATAGCTATAATGACTCCTCTTCAGAAAAGCATTAAAACTGGGTTTTGTTTTTTCTTATTCTGAAATTCAAATTATAGAAATGTTATGAAGTTTACGTGACAGTGGAAAAAATATACTTTGTACCTGCTTTCAGAAACTCTATTACATATGAACATTAATCATGTTTGGGATGATTTATTTCTGCATTCATGCTGGCCAATTTTATTGGTGTTTGGTTTGGCTGAAGGGAAGAAAATCTGCTTTCTATTTCACCTCTATAAAAAGAAGAGTTACATCTATGCTAGCTTATAGAAAGTCTATACTTCAGCTTTATTCCTTAATCTCAGGCACTTTATATTCATCTTTCTTTTACATTCATCCTCTGCCATAGCCTCTACAAAATCTCTTAATCTAGGTCTGTTCAAGTATATCTTCTTTTTTTTTTCCCTAACCCCTTCAGAATCTTCAGCATTGTACAAAAGAAACGTTTCACACACACCATGTGGCTCTTGCCACAACAATTTCTCGCTTTACTACTTAGTCTTCAGTGCTTGCCTCAAATAATTGTACCACTGAGACTGCATACCCATGTGCTCAGTGTCTACCACATGGCCACCATAGCCTATCCCCTGCAGCCCCCAGAGCTGCTGTTCTTCAGCCACTAACACTCAATGGCCTTTATCACTCCCAAATACAGCCACGCTCCTTCCTTCCACAAAGCAAATGCTCTCCATCTTTTTCACTGTTGTTCAACTCTGCATTCCGAAATTTTCTCAACTCCCTCTGCCCAAAATATTCCCTCAGGTGCCACAAGATGATCATCGACACGTGTATTTGATTTTGTATTTCATATTCACTACTACCCTGGTCTCCCTGAGGGCAGAACGCACATTAAGTAATTCCTAAATTGCTAATACCAATCAGCCTGAACACTAAATAACTCTACATGGGCTCACTATAACATTTTGGTCATGCTACAGGTATTTTGATTTTATTTTTCATGAGGGGTACATCTGATATAGAATTTCAGAGATTTTTTTTCCACTTTCAATATTCAAATTTCTGGCCTCTTCCAGCACTTCTGCCCAGTAGCATGAAGTATAGTAAAAATTCTATCCCTCTGCTATATATTTGTGTATCCACAATGTTTCAACTTTGTACCAAATGTTTGGCTAAGTCTATTCAGTTACCCTTGGTTCCTTTCTCACAGTCAAGTTCACATGAATAATCAAATGTAGGTCTAGATTCAATTAACTCAAAATGTTATAAAATTTGCTGGCCAAGTTACTGACTTGAAGTAGCTCAGGCCACTTTAAAACACATAGATAAAGAGTAAGAAATAAATCTTCTGGATATTTAATTTATACTAGAACAAACGTTTAAATATTTTTTATATTTTCTACAAATATACTTGGAGTTGTAGACACAACTGTATATGGAGAGGCGAGGTTTCCAACAGCGTGTTGAGTAGAACACTTCTCCCTTCTCATGCTCCTCTATGCTCTATTTCATCTGGCAAATAATCAGGTCAAGAACTTTGGCTCTTGGCTATGCAGGACGCCAGTGCTTATAGAATGGGTAAGAGGAGAGGGCCTGGATTTTAGTGGAGTTATTTGAATCTTAGACTTTGAAGGCAGACATGGGCTGAAGTTCTAACTCTGCTAATGGGCTGTGAGCCCCAGGGCAAGTTACGTGGCATCTCTAGACTTCATTTTAGATCTGTTTTGCATCTGATAAAGGAGGACAATGCTACTACCCACTTTTCAAAGTTTTTGTTTTTGTTTTTGTTTTTGTTTTTGAGACAGGATCTCACTCTGTTGCCCAGGCTGGAGTGCAGCGATGCAATCTTGGCCCATGGCAATCTTCACCTCCAGAGTTCAAGCAATCCTCCCACATCAGCCTCCTGAGTAGCTGAGACCACAGGTGCATACCACCATGCCTGGCTAATTTTGCATATTTTTGGTAGAGATGGGGTTTTGCCACATTACCTAGCCTGGTCTCAAATTCCTGGACTCAAGAAATCAACCTGCCTTGGCCTCCCGTAGTGCTAGGATTACAGGCTTGAGCCGCCATGCCTGGCCCACAAAGTTTTTTTAAGTGAGACAGAGCAACGAATTCTTTTTAGAGGTCTGTTGGTCCTCAGGCATGGAAATAAAGGAAAATCTTGAGCTCTTTCAAGGGAAATTCCAGGCCAGCCTTGAGAATAATGAAGCAACTTGATGAGAAGGTAATAGTAGCTTAAAGCAATAGCCAAGGAAGTTAGCATCACTAGATGTTTGGTTCCCTATAGAAACTAAAAATCACATCTTAGCATATGTCCCTGAGTTGTTTTTCAGAAACCCAGACCCCCACCAAAAGGATCCACTGGCAGGTAGACCTCAGATAAGGGAGAGATGAGGACTAAACTCTGACCACAATTAAATACAATTCCGGAGGTGAGGGCCTAGCTGTTACATGTTTGAAAGCTTCTGCAGTGATTCTGATGGGCAACTAGTGTTCAGACTATTTCCCTATTTCAGAGGCCAAATGTGGAGATACCTCTGAGTAGCCTTTGTACCCCCTGTCCCCTAAAGCACTGATCTTTTCATCCTAACTCTTTATACTCAGACTCCAGAATTCCAGTGCCTTAAACTTGTCTCTTTCACTTTTTCCCAATCAAATCCCACTAAAAAAGATCTCTGATAAATCCATTCACATCAAAGGGCGGCAGTTGGTAAAACTTAAAAGTATTAATTCGCATGGTGTTTACATTTTAACAATGAACTAAACTTTAAAGAAAGAACACATTGAAAGTCGAAATAGAAACATTGGGTCTGTATGTAAGAGGGAGATTTTGGAGCATTTTACAGACTTTTCCAGTATCTCAGAAATCATACCAAGGAGGTCTGCCTCTGCCTCAACTTGTAAAGTTGATGTAGGTATCAGTTCATGATAAAACAAATAATACAACTCGATAAAACACCACAATATTTTATTTATAACATTCATTTCCAGACACTGTTAGATGTTTTTACGCGTTATCTTCAGTTGTAAAATCTGATGGAAAATTAGGAATTGTTAGTCCCATTTTGGATGAGAAACGAGGCCCAGAGAAGTGAAATCACTTGTGCAGACACAGATATGAGGCTGTAATCTCAGTCTACCTGACTTCAAACGTAAGCTCTTTCCACTCCTCCATACTTCTTCCCCAAGGGTGGTCATTGCTTTGGAGAACTGACAAAGGCCATGATAAAGTGAATTCAGAACAAAAGAGGAAAAAACTGTTAGGAAGATTGATAAACTGCAGAAATTGAGAGCTGCTTTTTCTTTTTTGTTTTCTGCATTTTAAAGTCAGCTATCACGAAGAAATGCAAACAGGTAACTTTCAAAAAAATTTTATTTAAGTTTATTCAACATCTGCTGTTTCTGTTATCACTTCAGGTACTATGGAGAGATTAGTAAGTCCCCATAAACTGCCCTTGGTAGGAAAACTCTTGGTGGTGACAGGGTAAGCAGCACAGAGAATGTATGAAAGATTGCCTGTTGGACAAAGAATAAGGACATCACACACTTCTGTTGTCCCAGGAATATCAAAGTTAAGTTTAAAGGGGAGAAAATAATTTTAGTCTTTTTTCTCAGAAAGGAAAAGAAGGATGGATTGATTAGACAGAAGTATTAGAGACATAATAAGTGTTCATTGCATAAGGAGAGAAAAAAAAGTGGTACCAAATGTCAGTATTTAAGCAGTCAACACAAGTAGGTGGAAATAGAGGATGCGGCAAATCCACAGAGTTTCTAAATAAGCAGAAAGATCTGTTTAAACTTATACAAAGACATAGACAGTAAAGTTGATGTCATGTGAATTCATTGTGATACAGAGTCACTAAATAGGAGCCTGTGGCTGCTGCTAGAATAGGAAAATATAGAGTAAGTGACGACAGAAATCTCAGTGATGTATCACAAAGCAAATGGCCTTAGGAAGGACCAGATGAGAACCAGACTTCAGGGAGGCTGCTGGAATGAACAAATGGCACGGGGCCGACCGCAAACATGTGTAGTCTTTGTGGCAGTTGAACTTCCAATGACCACACGCAATCTTTATATGAGGGCAAAACTCAAGCCCAATGTCCTTAAAAGTCAAGAAGTCCTTCATCCCAAAGAGAAAAAAAACAAATGTTACCCAATAGGCAAACAATGCTGAGAGTTCACTTCCTCCAACTGTATAGTTAAGTTACCCACTCAGGATAACATCACCCTCCCGCCAGGGGTTGAAGTCAGGAAGTAGTTTATTTTTGCTGAAACTGAAGGGGGAAGTTAAAGAGAAAAACAGCTGCAACTTGGTCATTTTGGGAAAACCAGGTATGAAAAAAGAGGAGCAAATTAAAGGAAAAGCCAGCTTGGATTTGCTCACCAGTAAAAGGCAAAAATCCCAGTGTTATTCATCTACATGCGGCGTGAAAGACAAAAGCTCAGCTGGGAACTGAGGCTTTCTGTGTCAGAGGGCAAGGAGTCAGTGGAGTTATGAGGAAGTAAGATCACTTGAAACATCAAAGAAAAGTAGCTCAAATCACTGGATTCCTCCAAACAGCAGTGGGTGAGGACAAAATGTGGAGAGAATCCAGATAGGGAAAATGGTGGAAAGGGAAGGTTTTTAAGATGGAAGGCAGAGAATGGAGACAAAAAAAGAAGAAGCTGCTTGTTTCAAATCAATATGTCTCCGAGAGGATATTTTGTTTCCCCAGAGATATCCTGAGGGAGTCACAGGATCAGAGCTGCGACACTCCTAACATCTGGTAGGCTAGGGCACCTTTAGAGTCTCAGGAAGCCTCTTCATCTGCATCTTTTTCTCTTACTATGAGGCCTGACAGCCAGCCCACCCTGAATTCTCTTCACTTTCCAACTTCCCCTGAGTGTTGAGTGCTTTCCTCCCTTCTTCAGGGTCAAGAAAAGTAAAAAAACACCAGCGCCTCCTCCCAACAGCTGAATTATTCTTCCACACTTTTATTTTGATAGCAAAGTCGTTCAAGGTATGTCTGAGGGTTGTGGGAACCCTCAAAGGGATTACAGAATGAAAAAGTTTTGAGAACTATGCTCTAAATAAAGAACTGGAGAAGAAAAATTGTCATAATGAAAAATTAAACTAAACTGCCTCAAATACAGCAAAGGAGCAACCAACATCTTGGCAAACACGGAGAGGAATTCATATAATGTGGGGCTGGTAAGCGGGCCATTTTTTGCCAAGGCCCAAGCCTCTTTCCACCTGCCCTGTGCTAAGGAAATACAAGTGGAGAATTTACAGCAATGCAACAGTAATATGCAAAAGCCAGAAATAGGAACCTGCAAAAGCCAAAAATAGGAACTGAAGAAGAGTCTATTCCTAAATTTGAAATTTACTACTGCCGACTTTTACCAGTCTAAATAAACCTATGTGATGGAATGAGTTGAATAGGGTCAGTAGACTACTATGCTCGCTCCCTGGGTGATAAAACCCCAGGGACATGCATTTTACCATGTAAACCTGCACATGCACCCTCTGAACCCAAAAGTTGAAAATATAAAAAATAAATACATAAATAATCAATATATTATGGTGATTAAGAGCCAAGAACAAATACACCATCACTTATTAGTTTTGTGATCTTAAGAAAGTTATTCATTCTAAGCATTAGTTACTTTGTTAAGTGGAGATAATAATGCCTGCATCACAGAGGGATGTGGTGAGGATTAAGATTTTAAAATCATTATCATTTTTGAATGCCTTCTATATTGCTTGTAATGTACTAAGTACTTTGTATGCATTATCTCATTTATCTCTAGAGCTACTCTCTAAATAATTGAATGGATGGATGGATGGATGGATGGAGGAATGGATGGATGGAATTATCAACCCCTAGTTTAAAAATGAGGAATGAGATCTAGATTAAATAGTTTGCACAAGGTTTCATGATTATTGGAGGATAGCAGTGATACTTTCAGACTCCAAATTCTTTTCTTTATGTTCTACTATTACTGTATCACACCATTATCTGTATCCCACACTTTCACTCTCTCTTTAGTCTACCTCCTCCCTCAGCTCTGGAAGTCCTACCAGCTGTCTCCCATCCCTAATCCAATCACCCAGAATCTTCAGATTCCTTTTCTTTTCCTTAAATGCATTCTAATGGGAACACACACATACACATGCACTCATGAACATGCATACACACACACACACACACACACACACACACACACACATATACACACACCCCTGAAATTCCTCTTATTCAACTCAGCAGCCAAGAATGGGCCAAAAGCAGTGTGCCAGGCACTGGGCTAGGTGCTAGAGAGACAGAATAAAACACAGTGATTCACAAGTAATAACATCAGCCTTAAAGCCTGGGGTTCCATCCCACTTCTCCAACACCACACCTCCCCAGTTCCAACCCCCAGCCTAATCCTCTACCACCACTCCACACTCCCCTTGAAACTCTGCAAAAAAAAAATGTGTTTTTTTAGTAGGAAGTGAAGAAATGCTGTAAGATAGTGTTTCAGTTTTGGTGGACAGGTATAATACGTATGTATTTCTTTTGACAGATGGTCATTCTGGTGTTTTTCAAATCATATCCCTTAGCTGGCTTTAACTTTATCTGATGAGAACAAATGTGATTTTTAAGGCAAATGCTGACAGCCTGTGTGCTTGAAATCATTTTTGAATCAGAGCAACTGGAGTTTTTCATCATGTGTTCAAAAGTCATGAAGAAATGTCCCGAAGTACTTAGAAGCAGAGAGTTTTCTGAATGAGGGCTAGACATTTGGTAGGAAATCATGATCTGCAATGGAAATGATAATCTTCAATGGAAATATGGCTTTTTAAGACAAAGAAGACTTTGGGTTCAGAAAGCCTGATTTTTCAATGTCAGCTCTCCTTCTCACTGAGAATGGAACTGTGGGCAAATTGATTAACCTCTCTGTGCAACATTTCCCTGTCTTTTCTAAAATGAGCACCATAATACCTTTGTCTCATGGTTGCTCCAGAAATTCAATAAGATAAACATATAAAGCACTTTGGCATGTAAGTGGTCAATAAATGGCAGTTGTTATCACTATTATTTTCCATGTGAAAATCAACTAATCAAACTTCTGAAAAAAAGATTTAAGATAATGCTGCTCCTTTTGCCTTTTTTAAGACACACACATGCTTTCTCTCCATTGCTTTCTCTCCATTTGTACGTCATGCTTTTTTTAAACCTACAATGGACAACTAGCTGTATTCTGACATTGCCAAAAAGTTTTTCTGCTTAGTGGACTTTAATTATTACTGAATTACATTAGGATTCCCATGGAATTACTTATTACAGCTGCACAGTGCCAAAATGAGTCATCATGATTACATCTATTACAATGGCTACCAAGGAAACTATGTATGAGTTTCCATCCTGTAAAGTATTTGGTCACATGAAACCAACAACCAATGAGTAACATGAATACTATCCCAGGGATCTTATGGCCTCATAGACAATGAATATGTAGTTTAACACATCAAATAGGAAACTTTGGGACAATATTTATTTTGGCCCTCCAGTGTACTTCATTTTCAATAACTTAAAAATTAAATTAAAGTTATAATAGTTTCACATATCTTTAATCATTCATATATACCTTCTGCTTTTAGGGAAGCCATAAAATAAAAGAATAACTAAAACTCAATGACACATGATTAGGTACTAGTATACAGATATCCCAAAGCTATATTTAGTTACAAATGTTATTTAGTAATCTACACAGCAAGCATAGAATACCAAACCTACTACATAACTATATGAAAAACAGCACTAAAATAAGCAACAAAACATTATTCTCTCTTCCCACGATTAAATCATTTCTTAGAAAATCATTTTACAACTCTATAGGTATATTCCACAGGTCAGTTTTAAAGTTTGCATCAACATTAACACTACATTGATGGATCCAGGTCTCAGGAATGAGAACTAATAAGTAATAAAAATAAAACTAGCATGATGCTGTGTATTGCTTGATTCATAAATAAGTAAAAATTATATTCACACTGAAATAAGATTGCAACTAAGTTTGTACTTACATGGCATCATAGTTTATTCATGTAGAATTCTCTCAGTTCTGATTGCCTTTGACCTTTGCCACATAATGTCAAGACAACCCCAGACCCCAGGCTTCGGAATCAGAGGAGGGGCAGGTGAGCAACCGGAGGCAGGCAAGGAAGGATGGGAAGGTATGGAAAGCCAACTCTATGGGAAATTAAGGTTTGTGGGGCCAAGTGCTGGTGGAATCATTCTACAATTTTATTCACCCTGAAAACCATATGACTTCCATGTACTATATTTAGAAGCTACTATTTCGTGAAGTGGGTCAATTTGAGTAAATCATAAATGATTTGGTTTTACTGTTTTTTTCTCAGGGATCACCGTCTCTCCTATAATTTATAGGATAACACCAATATGATTAAAACATCTTATACTTTTATGAATTCAGTTGCCTCTACATACCATTCATTCCATTTTCTTTTTCTTTTATTTTTACTTGAAGTACAGATGTTTACATATCTGAAGGCACTGAACTTATTTTGTGCAATCAAGACATATATTATTTCAAATCAATGTGTCTCCAAGAGGAGGGAGGTATTATTTCTTGAAATGTCATTAATGTAACTTTTCTAATGTCACACCTTATTTATATTATTTATAAATGAGAAGAATAGTATTGCCACTTGTTTTAAAAGCGACAGAAACCACAGACCAGAAATCTTTCCTTTAATCCTTCTCACTTGCTCATTAACATAGGGAAAGGCTTCAGTCATTTTCAGCTTTTATCCTTTTACCCCACTTGTAAATTGGGTGCACTTATATCCTTACACGTTCTCCATCTGCATCAAATTCCAAAGTGGAGTACAAGGCAGAAACTGGCTAATGCCATAGTTTGGGGGCAGGAATTATGCTCAGTGAGGAGCAGATATATTGGGCACATAGGCATTTCTAGTACTTTTCTATATTTTCTCATTTAATTACTTTTACTCTGCTGAAGCCAATCCTTTTGAGGAAAATTCTAGGTCTCAGGAGAAAGAGCTTAGGTTTTTATGCCAGAGATGCCTGACCTAGAGTCTCAGTGACACCTATTTACCATCTTTCCTTCATCTTTAAAGTGAAGGTATAATACTTATTTCACAGCACTGTTACAAACACCAAATGCATTAAACATCCTGACTAACTGGACAGTAAAACTAGCCCTCATCAAAGCAAGAACTTAAATAATGTTGACATGGGCAAGAGACAGGGAAATACTGAGTAGAAGAGGGCGGTTCCCCAGCAAAGGCCTCACCCTCAAGCCTGGAAACCCACAGCCCTAAATGAGAATGGGCATTCTTGTTTTCACACTCAAAACTTGCCTTTTGGCCTGCCACGCCCCCATTCCTGTAGTCATGTAAACCCCAGACCCCAGGCTCCAGAATAATATGAGATCAGTAGAAAAGCAAAAGACCAGCAGAACAGTGCAGCAGAGAGAAGAGAAGGAATGTCTGAAAGTTGAGAGGAATTCCGCTGGGAGTAGTCACAGAGGAGATCAGCTGTGGGATGGCCATACTCTAGGAAAAGATCATCTTCCTACTCCATCCACCTTCCAGCTCCTCATCCATCCTGCTGAGAGCCACCTCCACCACTCAATAAAACCCCCACATTCATTCTTCAAGTCCATGTATGACTTAATTTCTCCTGGATACCAGATAAGGACTTGAGTACCTAGAAGGTCCACTGAGCTGTCTAACACTTGAGCTGACTATGGACAGAAAGGCTAAAAGAGTGCACTGTAACACATGCCTACTTGGGCTTCAGGAGTCACCAATACCCACCCCTAGACACTACTATGGGGCTGGATCCCAAAAAACACTTTGTCCTGGCTCCTGCACCTGCCCATCTTCATGCTCCTCCTACCATAAGGGGTTTGAGCACTCGGCGGCCAAACACACAAGCCACAGCCTTTGTTGCATGTCCTGTGAAGGGGGTCAGGGAACTCTCCCATTTCAATGTTGCCTTTGTTAAATGGTCCATAAGGATTATTCCCTCACATCTCTACCACACCCTGCCCGACCTGTTCTCGTCCCAGGGAAGTCCACATACTTTCTATCACCCAGGTCTCTCTCTTTCAATTATTAATGTGCAAGGCACCATGTAGAGAACTGTAGAAAATGCCACTCTGTATGGAACCTTTCTCTAAAAACTCAAGAGAGCAAACACACCCTATGCCAGGCATCAACCACGTGCTAGGTGAGCTCCATAAACCTTGAGCTGTGTAAGCAGAATCAAGTCACTTCAAATCTCCTGAGACTGTGTCCACATATTTGTTTGGATTTTAACACTTCTTTTTTTTTTTTTTTTGAGACAGGGTTTCTTTCTGTCTGCCATGCTAGAGTGCAGTGGTGCCATCAAAACTCACTGTGGCCTTGATGCCCTTGGCTCAGTCATCCTCTCACCTCAGCTTCCCAAGTGGCTGTGGCCTTAGGCATGCATCACCACTCCTAGATAATTTTGGGATGTTTTGTAGAGATAAGGTCTCGTCATGTTGCCCAGGCTGGTCACAAACTCCTGGGCTCAAGAGCTCCACTTGCCTCAGCCTCCGAAAGTGTTGGCATTACAGGCTTCAGGCACAGTGCTTGGCCTTTATCTTTGTTTTAATATTATCTTTTCCAACATTGCATTATTATATCAGATCAGACCACAGAAATTATGAGATTTTCAAAACCATGACAAGCTATAAAATGTTCAATGTAAATGTAAAAAATGTATCACAGTTGTGTTAAATCTAGGAGACTTAACACTCTCTCCATAGAAGTATGCAGTTCACGTTTCTTTAATTTCACTCTTCTACTCAAATTTTAATCCTCACTGAGGCAGGGTTTTTGAAGTATCTACTCTGACTCAAAATGAGGTGCAATCTTTTCCTCCTACTATCACTTCATTAAAATCTAATGAGGTGAGGAAGGGAAAGGGGTTATGGGTTAGCCTTTAAATCGATTCAAAATACAATGCTGGAAGCAGTGCTTCACAATAGGCATATAGATAGACTTGTAAAATAAAGTTATTGTCTAAACTTCTTTAAAGTAGTTAAAATTTGTGGTGAAATTTGAGTTTAATTCTTTGTATAACACCTATATTTTCCTTCTGACTTCATCGAACTGCTCCAACAGAGGGCTCCGGTTTGCATCTGAATCAAACCCTGCACACTGTTGTAGGCCAGTTGGATTAGATCAGCTGAAGTCCCATCTAGATAGAGTTGCCCTGAGGGACATGAAAGGCCTCCACAGAGAAGTCAGGTAAACCCTGAATGGAGTCTTCTGTGTGGAATAAATTAACTAAAAAAGGCCCCAGGTGGTTTCTCCTATCTTCCAAAAATTAACAACGTTTCATTGTTATTTGAGTAAACTTATGAGATATGTTTTTAAATGACAGAATAAATGTTTCATATACACTATATAATTCCTTCCATCCTGGCAGGAAATGGCCTCGGTTTTCTCTGGGGAACTGTGCAAACATCTGGATAATCTGGAAATCTTTTAATATGAAAAAAGTGATAATTACCCCCAAACTTATTACTTCCCACATTTATTTCTTCTTTCTCAATGATTAGGACTTTATTTCTTTCTCAAAGAGGATTTAAAGATTATTTACCAAGGAATTAATTTGGCCATATGTCCACGAAAGACATAGTTCTCAGCCTGGTCCCACGGAAATTTGGAAATTCACAGAAAGTTAATTTTTACCATTTTGCTTTAAGGCAGACAAATTTCCTAATTTTACAGATGATCTTTTTTTTTTTTTTTTTTTTTGTGCCAGTGTAGATCCTTTGGTTTTGAATGTTGCACTGAAATGCCTTTTTAATGTAATGAGCAGTGTTATATGGTTATTTATATTTAGCTCTACATTCACATTCATCACTACCCTATGGAAGAATTTTGACAAGCAATGTACAAATGTGACATGGATACGAAAGCACATCTCAGAGGTCTGGAATCTATGAATGAATTCCATGCTCAGTATAGTGCTGCATAACTCTGGAGGAGGTTCCCAGGAAATTGCATGGAACACAAATTCCACCGTGAGATTTCACTCCATATTCTCTTCTGCTTCTCCAAAAGCACCTAGCCTTTGCCTTTCTTACACTTTCTCCTATACTCCTTTCTCATTCTATGTTTCTAAGCGACTTTTTCTTATTCTTTTGCTCATTTCACTCTGTGTTTTGTAGTTTAGTCTGCAAAACATTCATCTCAAATGCTTTTCTTTCCTCTAGTCCTCCCTTGCCACGTCTGCGTAATTTCTGTTTGCTTGGTCTCTTTATTTATATTACACCTAGAGCTGTACTAATTCCTTACGTAGCCCGCATTTGAGTTCCTTTATTTCCTTGTATAGGTTTTTAGTGTTCTATGCTGAATTACAAGGGCCTTGAAGCGAGAGGAAAAGCTGAGCAGCCTGGCTGGTTGCTGAGTCACCAGGCTTCACTTTGTTAGGGTATATTTTTTTGAGCTTTGGCAAATCTAGTGTTCTTGCTGGACTCCAGGTTCCTGATCTGAAATAATAATTTGTATGTTCTGTTAATGGGTTTCAGTATGGGGTAATTAGTTATTCCTCCTAAAGTTTTTAAACATGTAAATTCTATCCCAATAGCATTTAGAATATGATTAGAATAATAAAATATTTAATGATGTCTACTATAGGCCTGGCACAGAGATGAATTGAGAATCTCTTTTCTTAAGAACTTTAGTGAAAGAGAGGCTTATAGAGAAGGGTTCTTTCAACAGACAATGGTAAAGACTTTCCATAAATTCATGTTTTAGCACAACTATATTTTTAAGTGTTCTATATTGAAATAATGAAAAGAAGAATTACCAATGTAATCTAGTGATTCCAGATCCCAGCAGAAGTATCCAAATGACTTTTAACAAAACATAGCCAGTTAATACCAATCATTAGATCTGTATTTTAAGAGTTTTTCCCATATCTAATAAATATGCACTTTGGCTTCAGTTTAATCCACATTTCAACCCTGTTTTAAATGGAAGTAGGAGAAGAGAAAATTAACATTTGTTGCACCTCTACCATGTGCCCAATACAATGCTAAATCTTTTAAAAGCATGATTTCAAAAAACACCCAGAACAATCCTCCAAGGTAGGTATTATTACCCCTAATTTAAATATATGGGGAATTAAAATGGTAGATCAGGTGATTCATTCAAGGTCACCCAACCAGCAAGTGTAAGTCAATATTCACACCCAGGTTTACTCATTCTAAAATTTATGCTGGCTGTATTTTAGCATGTTCCTACCCCAAATGAAACCACAGAATTGGGCTTCACATAGTCTTTTAAAGGTATACAGGATTGTGGTAGCCTCTGAACTTAACTGCTTAGTAAAACAGTTAGGCTGCAGATGAGAAAAACAAAGCTTGAAGAGTTTAAATGATTTGCCAGAATTCATTCTGCTAGTTGATGTCAGAGATTGGAATCAACACAATTCTTCTCTAGGGCAAGTCCATGCTATGCTCTGCAACATTCTGTCTAAAAATAAAAAAAATTTTAAACTAAGCTCCCTGCTTCAAGTAATTCTTAAACAGAAATGTGATGACCAAATATATTATGGAAGCACCTTTTAATGACTGGAAGTTTAGATTTGAAGACCTGCAAATGCTCTTTCTCTCTGATTCTTTAAGACTGTGGAACAAAAGAGCTTTTCTGCTATTTTCTTTTCAACTAAAAATAAATGAATAAGTTTGAGCAACATAAGGAGACTCTCATCTCTATAAAATAAAAATTAAAACAAACAAACAAAAAGTTAGCTGGGCATGGTGGTGCCTATAGTCCCAGCTGCTCAGGAGGCTGAGGTTAGAGCATGGCTTGAGTCACACCATGGCTAAGATTGCAGGTGAGCCGTGATCTCACCACTGCACTCCAGCCTGGGTGACAGAGGGAGACCCCATCTCAAGTAAATAAGTAAATTAAGTAAGTTAACAAATAAAGAAATATGTTTCCTTTTTCCCTCAAGATTTTTGCGTTTGATAATTTTTAAAAATCATTTTTCATCTTTTAGGTTTTCTCAGAGTTAACTTTAACCTTAAAGCTGAATCCAGGGGCAGGAGCAGGAGTCAACCGTGAGAAATAAGGACATTTCTCTCTCCACAGCTCTCTTTGGTTCTTACCCACCCACATCTTGTCCTTCTAGCTCTCCTCCTTTTTCTTTCTCTCTTTCTCTCTTTGAGCCTCTTTCCTTCCCCCTATCGAATTCACACAAACACACACCGACACTGACACTTAAAATATCCTGTGTCCTGTGACCTTAGGCAATCTGTGGTTAAGTTTATTAAAATAACAACATCAAAGCATTCATAAGCTCAGCACTGATACGTCAGACACTGGGTTTTCTCATACACTATCCCAATATCCAATTACTTCATGTAGATTTGTCCTTTGTTTAATCCAATAGGTTTCTGAGCTATTTTCCCTCAGATGAATACCCCTTTAAGTCTTCAATACAGAAATCATAAAAGAAAAGGTTTTTCCCCTAATTAAAAAAAAGTTTTTCCTCAATATAAGAAATGACATCAATTTTTAAATTATTAAATTACTATTTTAATCTTGTATCTTAAAGTGCACATTGGGATCAAATTGAATGATTTCAGGGCCATTGCTTTAATTTTTGTCATCAGATTCCAGGATTATGGATGGAAGGCAGGGTGGATGTGAAATATTTTCTCATTTTTTTATTTCTAAAAATAATAAATAACTGGCAATTAATGAAGCTAAAGTAGTAAAAGCTTTTACTTGAAGATAAATTTTATTTTTCTAATTATCATAAGTATTCAGGTTCTCCATGAATCATTCAAGCATTATAGACATGTGTTACATAAAATTTCTATCCTCATATGCCCCCACTTGCCATTGCTCCAGGGTTATCACTGTTAATAGTTCAATTACTAGACTTGCAGACTCAGTAGTTCAGTTACTAGACTTGCAATACACATATGTTTGCATACAAAAGAACAGGATCAACTATATATAATATTCTGCAATTTGGTTTTTTTCCTCACTAACAATAGCTATGGAATTTTTTGTGTGTTACTGTATATAGATCTTTCTTATTCATTCCAATGTCTACCTAGTATCCCATCTTACAGACGTGCCATAATTTATTCTCTGACAAACATTTAGTCTGTATCACAAATTGTGCTGCAGTAAACAAGCTTTACATATATTATTATTACACGCTTACTTTCACCATTTACCCAACATGTCAGACACATCCATGGTCTGAGACTTGGACATGGAGAAGAAAGACAGAAGTCACAATCTGAGACTAAAAAAACCGTTCATTGTCTACTTCCAGGGGTAAGCTGTGGGGCTCACAGAGGGGCAGGTACTACAGCGTCACAAAACACACAGCATGACTTTTCATTGAGGGGCTACAGATGACTCCCGGGTCCTGAAGATCAATGGATCTTAATATATTCTCATCAAGGAGAGAGCCCATTTAGATGCAGGGTAGGATACCCAGTTCATGTTTATCAAGGGAGGGACACATGGGAGGAGAAAATGAATCTCTCAGAGGGTAGTGCCTGAAATATAAGACACACCAAAGGGCATCTGAGGTAAGACTCAGAAGAAAAAAAAAAAAAAAAAAAAAAACCCTCCAACATTTCCCAAGAGCTTACAGAAAGCAAAGGTCAAAGCTCAGATAAGTTTGATTATGTTTTCTGGCTCTTTAGAAGTTACACACCCTCTAAATTGCTATAGTCATCCGTTGTCATGAGATCTTAGCACGTGTCATCTACAAAAGTAGCCAAGCTGCAACGCCACATGCACATAACACCTTGATCACTGGCTGCATATTTAATCTCCTAGAATTACTGCATTTCTACCCTATGTAGAAAACATACCCTCAAACTTTAATTTTTCTCACTCCTATCTCATCTCTCTTTTTTTTTCCTGTAGCAAAATAGTTTGGCTACAATTTTTAAGCAACTACAATATGCCCAGCATTATGCTAAGTATCTTTGAGACATTATCTCATGTAACTCCCACAATAGTGTTATGAATTCAATGCTATTCTTACCACCATCATGAAGGCTCAATGAGATCACACTGCTAATAAGTGGCAGAGCCAGGGCTCAAATCCAGGCAGGAACACTCTAAAGCCTGTGTATCTCATCACTATGAGATATTGTTCATTTTATTCTGAAAGTTCAAGGAATAAGTATGTAGATTGGAGTGATGGAGCCTTGTTAAGATGTAATAATGAGACTAGAACTACTCAACTTCCACTGGGTTTTTAATTGCCAGTTAACATAATCCTCAGATTGTCAAAAGCAGAATTTTGGCCAAAAGGTTAAAAAGCCTAAAGTAAGGGAGAAGAATTAGCCCTTCAAAATATGTTTGAGATCTTTCCAAAAGTTCTTTAAAATGCCAGATAAGACTGTTGAGTCATGCTTGAAGCCTTTGAGGAAATGTGGAGAATGAAATAAATCATGTTTTCTATAAACAAACAAATTTAGGTTTCAGGTTCAAACCGGTAAAAAGGGAAATTTTGCAAAATTTGGGTCTAGGCTTACTGAGCAAACTTGAACAAGATTCTAGGACTGATTATTTACAGGATCCCTTGTTTGAAACAAAACAAAAATTTAAACAGAACTATAGATTTCAAAAGGTGAAAATCTATTTATTTTTTTCTTTCTTTAACAAAGTAATCTATCTGGCCATTGCTGAAGCCCTGACATTTTGCAAAAATGTATTTAGCAAAAGCTTTCATGGTAGAAATTTTAAAAAAAGAGAAATACAAGGTCAATGAAGGGCAATTTGGTAAAGGACAAATTAATCAATTCCACCATCAAACCTAAACCTATTGGCTAGTTGTCCAAATATGTACAATATACTAGTCACTAATGTCCCTAACAGCAAGTTGTAACAAATCCAGTGGGTAGCAGCATCAGGATGTAAATAGTTTATTACAGGATGTCCATGCCTAAGTCTAGAAAGATGAATTTTAATGTGAACAAATAAAAATAAAACAAATGAGACAGCTCATTTCTCCCAAGTAACTTTGGGTAATATTTTCTAATGGCATGATTGAGCATTCCTCATAGTATTCAAAAAACGAGGCAAGCAAAATCAAGTTCTACCAAGAAACTGATTTAAATAGCTAACACTGCATTAGGCATGTTTAAAGTCTTAAGTAGATAGAGTACATAAAGACACAAAAGAATTGGGCAATCTCAAGCTGCATGACTTGTCCAATGTTACCACGTCCAATGTTGTTTCATTTCTTTCCTAGGCTGGAAAAATATTTTATTACTTTTTGGCTCATACTTGCCGCATTTGTTATTAACCCTACTCTACTCAAAACCTACTGCAAATGCTGACTTCTGCTCCCATGCAAAATCCCTAATCCAGACATTTATAGTACACCATGTGTATTGTCAACCTAACAGTCATGTGCTTGTTTTTTATGCTGCCATGGCCCAAATTCATTCTGGGGCCTACTTTTCCATTTAACTCAGATAAACTCTGAAAGGTCACAGACAATCATAAAGGTCTCATCTTCCACAGTTGGCTTGGGTAAAGGGCATGCAATCCAGTTTTGGCCATTAAGACATTTATATATTCAGTTATTGATTCCACAAGTATTAACTGAGCACCTACTACACAGCAGGAACTAGGTGCTAGGGAAACAGCAGTGAACACAACACAAATGTCTCTGATGTCCCAGATCCTAATTGTGGGAGAAATAAAACTAGTAGAAATACAAATAGTGTTAAAGGAGTTTGGAGAAAAGATTCTTCACTTTTAATATTCTAAAAATAATCCCAAAGGAAGAAATTGTTATTTATCTTCCTCTGGCATCAATGAATAGAACGTGATAGAGTTTCAGCAACATAGAGAGGAGATAGCCAGTCTGGCTAGCATGGAAGAAATGAACATGGAGAAGAAAAACACAAGGACTGTCACTGAGCACTAAACTAGTCAGCTCTAATGTGTAAGCCACTTTTATCTCTTTTTTGCCTGCCTGCCTGCCTGCCTTCCTTCCTTCCTTCTTTCCTTCCTCCCTCCCTCCCTTCCTTCCCTCCCTCCCTTCCTTCCTTCCTGAGACAAAGTCTTGCTCTGTTGCCCAGGCTATAGTACAATAGTGTGATCACAGCTCATAGCTCAGTGTAACCTTGAACTCCTGGGCCCAAGGGATCCTCCAGCTTCAGCCTTCCTAGTAGCTAGGACTTAATAGGCACATGCTAACACACCCAGCTAATTTTTTATTTTGTGTGTAGTCTGGATCTCGCTATTTTGCCCAGGTTAGTCTTCAACTCCTGGGCTCAAGTGATCCTTTTGCCTCAGCCTCCTGAGTTGCTGGGATTATAGCCATGAGCCACCATGCCTGGCTCCTGAATTTTCTATTACTTTCTGTTGAGAGTACCCTCGCTAACATGGCATTGTATACAGATTTGGTAGAAATATTTTTAGAACAATTTACTTTATCTCTGACCACTTTTTATAGGCAGATTGACTGGCAAACCTATTACCTCATTGATAATAGATAACGTTAAAGAGAAAGGTAAATATATGCTGTTTTGCTAAGCTTGTGTACTGGCCAGAGAGGAAGAAAAAATATATAGAATGAATGCACACAGACTACCAGATCACTTAGATAGAAATATACACCCATCGTAAATATATTTCAGTATAGATGTAAATAGCTATTGTTTGGCACTGAAAAAGTAGGTATCTGTCATCACAGAAGGATTAAGTTTATTTTGAGGCTTGTCTTATCCATGTATATACATGAATAATCATATATATATATATTTCAAAATCATCTAAGAAAGATTTTATATATATATGTAAGCCTATGTGTATATAAATATAATATATATATAATATATATACTTAATCTTTAGAATTTGATTTAGAAATTCTAATTTGATATCTTAATTAAAAATATATTTCATGATGAGAATACTAGAGGAGAGAGACATTCATTTTTTAATGCAGATATAGAGATGGATAACATAATCAACAAATATTCCCCCAAAACTTGGTGAGAAGAAACTGTTTTCAAAATTTTGATATGATGAGGCAAACAGCAAAATCCCTCATAGAGACAGAAAAGGAAGAACTTAACAAAGAATGAATGAATGTTTGAGCATCTACCATTTTGCAATGAATGTTCACAATTTCTTTTTACACAAAGACATGACCCTTATCTTTCAAAAAGTTACATTCCTGTTTATAAGAGAAAAATCTCCCCCCATACTGTCCCTTTCGTTCTTTCCCCTTCATTCCTCCCTTCCTTCTTCCTTCTTTCTTTCCTTCCTTCCTTCCTTCATTTCTGCCTTCCTTCCATTCTTCAACAAACATTGAGTGCCTTCTCTGGAGCTGGTATCGTATGCTATATTATGAATAAGACATATAAGACAGCCTTTTTGCCCTTAAGAAGCCTATTATACTCAAGAAAAGAAATGATACATTTAAATAGATGTATAAATACATTTAGTGTATATTTGCCTGTTGAATATTATTGGGTAAACAGTGAATAGTACTGTTTTAGTCAGTCCAAATGGCTATAACAATATATCGTAGACTGGGTGGCTTATAAACAACAGAAATTTATTTGTTACAGCCCTGGAGGATGGGAATTCCAAGATCAGGGTGCCAGCATAGTCAAGCTCTGGTGAGGACTCTCTGCTGCACTGCAAACTTTCATTTGTTATTGGACCCTTACAGGCGAAAAGAAGATGAGAGGTCTCTCTGGGGTCCCTTTTAAAAGGCCACTAATCCCATTCTTGAGCACTTTATTATCATGACCTAATCACCTCCCAAAGACCCCATCAGCTAAGACCATCACATTGGAAACTGGAATTACAACATATGAATTTGGAGGGGGACAAAGACATTCAGGCCATAACAGTCACCGAAATCCAAAGTGAGGAAAGAGAAAGCTGTGAGCAGAGGACATGTGGGGAGATACTAGGAAAAAGTGGTTTCTATGGTGGCTTTAATAAAGTAATGAGTATATATAAAGGGAAAGGAAGATCATGAAGGCTGGGTAAAATGTAAAACAAAAGCATACATGTACAGATGTATGCAGGGTACTCTAGGGACAGTGAATAGCTTATGTTGTTGAAGGTACATGTTCCTTATAGAAGACTCATGAAAAATAAGTTTGAAAAGGCAGAGTGACGTCATATAATAGAAGTATTTAGGGGTCAGGCTAATACTTGGTTTAAAGGTATATGCAACTGGAAGCCTATTTAAGCAAGGCAATACAATAAATAAAGGGGCTTAAGAAGAATTGTCTGTCACTGATGTAGCAAATGGAAAACTTTTTTCACTTACTGGACTGTGATGTTTGAGTTGAAATTAGGCTTCAAAAGAAAGGTGAACAATTGTGGTCTCACACTAAAAATGGGAAGAATCGGGTGAATATGTATACAGTTTACTGAATCTGAGACCCTCATAATAATGATGAATAACAATTGTGAAGATTTGTAACTATTAGAGTTTGATTAAAGCATAGATAAGAGTAGAAAATAATTTAAGCAGCAGAATCACCCAAGTTATGTTTACTTCAAAACAAGTAAAGCTTTGAATTTGAAAATCATAGTCAAAATGTTAGTTTAAACATGCAGCCTGTTTAACTCATTCATCTCATTCAATGATTTCAAAATATCATATTTTAAATGTTAATTTTGAACATAAAAATCCCATTTAATGGATTGAGCTGTCTCCTAGAAAACCTTTTATTAAGCCAATCACATTCTATAACTACTAGAAAGACTTGGGAATGCTAATAAGAAAAGGAATGTTTTAATGAAATGAAACATCCAAACACAAAGCTACCCAGATCGGGCTACTTAAGAGTCTCAATGGAGAAATGCTAAATATTATCAAAGGTCTCTCCAAAGCCAGAGCCCTAAGGGCATAACAAACTCCTCCAAGAATTATGTTCTAAATTAGCTAGTGTTCCCCTAGATTGGTTATTAAATCCTTATAACCATATCTCGGAATTAAAAACCATTCATATTACACACTCTGTCAATATTTTATGCATTATATTAGCAAGGAGGAACTTCTACAGCTTAAATTTCTCATTGGCTCTGTCTCCAAAAACACCACTTGGGAAAGTATGACTCAGATTCTCACCTGGCAGGTAGAATACAAAATGTTCTCTTTTCACTCATGCAGACAGCCTGGACTCATGCCAGGAAGATTCTCTCTGGCTAATGTGTGAACATTCATTGATAATATTTTAAACACACACCTTTGTATTAAGAGATAATTGACTTTTTTCTTTTAAATATTTAGTGAAAATGAGTACTTACTTAGGTTAAGCTTACTTAAATGACTTCCCTCAACTTGAAAACTTTGATGTGAAAGTTGTCGAACTGCCAATGATTGCATCCCAAAGGAAAGCTAAGGATGAAAAATAATGACACATGGAATATTCCAAAGGTAAAACAGCCTGCCTACTATTGAAAAGAATTCTCAAAGAATGTATTAATATACTTCTCAATTCTCCCCACAAAGTGTGTAATTACTACACATATGTGAATTGAAGGTATGATGATGCTGTTTTCTTTTTACACCCTGCCCCCTTTCCCCTCTGAAGTGCTTACACCAGAGTCAAGCAGAGTATTATTGAGCTAGCATTAACAAGTAATGCAGCTATGATAAAAAGCTAGTTTAAGCCTATAAAATAATCTGCTATAAAAGGAGGAAATGAGAGAGAGGTTGGGAAACTTTTCTTTGGTCTGGGCATGATGATCACAAATTGTGAGTGTGCATGAAAGTATGTTGTGTACTGTCTCTGCTGGTGGAGATTCTTCCCCATTTCCCCTTTCCTCCAACATAAATGGGCTTATGTGAGCTCATCATCAAATTCTAGAGTATGATTTCAAGCTCAGTCATTAATGTTAGATCTCAATGTTTAGACCTACCAACAACTGTATGTATCAACTCAAAGATGAATGTGGCATGTATTACAAGACAAAATGAGATGATGATTTTGTACAGAGACTTCACCAAATATTTTGTTGTCAATAGCCAACTGTTTTTTAAAGAGTGATTATGTTATTATTTTGTTCATTTTTTTAATGGAACTTTACAAGTACCAGTTAGTCTTAAGGGAATCCTTAGTTGCTGTGAAATTAAGAGCAAGTTTCAGAAAGAAACAATTTCAGATAGAAGTTGAGAAGTTCAGATAGAAGTTATTTACCCATTAATAGAGATATGAAAGTTAATTCAATTTTTTTCTTAACTTGGTTTTTCACTTCTTTACCATTGTAAGAGATTGCCCATAAGCTTAGACAAGCATGGCTCTCAGCAACGCTATCCAAAAGATTAGTGATATCCACAATACTCCAAGAAAGGAATTTTGTGCCACTTAAGTTCCAATCTCTATACTTGCACATTGTGTTTAATAAGGAGCTTCATAGTATTCTGTGTACCAGATATGTGTGAGATGGCTGAAGAAAGTGAATAAGACCACTGAGGCAGTTACGAAGCTAGAAATAGAAGAAAGAAGGTGAAATTTTCCAGAGATGTATAGGCACATAAAATTTCTTCAAAAACAGCCACCTGATAAATAACAGAATAAAATAAATATTCTGTTAAATTAAAATGTGTATAGTTTTTAAAAAAAAAAGTCAGCACCTGACATATACTGAATCCTTTATTTGGGAAGTGTCAGAAAAAAATACATCCCAGTAATATCTATTCCAACAAACCACTTCAGCTTTTCACCCTCTTGAGGCATTGTAATTATTCCCTTTACACATTGCCTTTAGCATGTTAAGAAAAAGTATTTAATATCCTCATTTTAAAACATTTATGTCATTGCTTTTGCTCCCCAGGATGCTGTCATTTTCATGCATCCATCGTTAAGTGAACATCGTGCCCTCATTTTCCTTTTCATTTTCAAAGGAAGACTAAACCGACCTTATTAGTATTTTTAATCTATTTTTCTAAAGGGAAAAACACCAAAAATCAACCAAACATTTTCCTGTGATATTAAAAATCGCTAGGTGGTCTTTAAATTTCCTGCCTTTATATGCTTCTTTCATGTAAGAAACTTGAGACATATTTTAACTTGGCTTTTACCCAAAGAGAACTTGAGTTGGCTCAAACTTGAACAGGCAAACTGTGGTTTCTTTAAAAAAAAAATCTTCTAACACTTTTTTTAAAAGCGTTAATTCAACTTACTCTTCCAAGAAAAAAAAAAAAAAGAAAAGAAAAGATAAAAAACCAGGTGAAAGTAGTATGCGGCTTTCTTTACCATATACATAGCAAATGACTAAGACTAAAAAATTTATTCACAATCGCACAAGCAGCCTAAATAAATTAATAAAATCAAAAGATATTCTGAGTTGAATAAAAAATAGTCACAAGAAATGTGAAGCCAAAAGGTAAATTTATATGGCAGCCAAGTTGGTTTCATCCAGTTCGCCGCAATTTGGTGTTAGCCAGTTGTCATACAAACGGGTAGTTCAAGACGCCAGAAGCCTCTGAGTATGAATGATGATGGCTTAAAAACTCTTTAATATCACTGGAAAACCTTGAAGCACACATCCTACTAGGTCATTAGCTTTGAGTTTACATGGAGATTTCTTCTCAGCATCACCTACGAAAGATTTAAGATCAATGGTCCAATTATCTTTTTGATTCAACAACATATTCTTCATTGAAACTGTGCCTAAAAAAAAATACACACTTTGTTAGACTTGATGTAACCATTGATTTAAATACTAATTCCATTTATTTGTGTATGTCACACATACAAGAGTTTCTAATATTAGTTAACTGAGGATAAATAATAAACATAACAGTTAATTTGCTCTAAAATTGCTGTAGCTTAAGTCTGTGGTTTAACTTACTGAGATGACTTTTATTTTTGTTATTCTCAGTATTCCCTTTGGGCACTAGCTAAGAAACATGTGGCTTTTTCAATCTTGTATTTATAAATAGAAGGTATTGTTACCAAGTATTAAGTATATTCCTATTCAAATGTGCTTTAAAATATGTTTAAAATATAGATCTCCTGAAAGAAAAATAATCTTTCTAAATCATATTACATATTTGCATTATTTTTTTATGTATTCCGACAGGAATTCCTGCCTAGAGGATATGTTACCTAAAATTCAGTACAACAGAGTGTTGGGTAATGAAAACAGGCACTGGATTCACCCAAACCCAGTTTGAATCCTACCTTTTTCGCTTATTAATGCTATGACTTTTGGCAATTTCCTTCTTCAGTCTCATCATATAAAAATGAAGACAATAATCCGTATCTTGTCAGGTTCTTGTGAAGATTACTATAGCACCTATTAGAGGGTTTGGTCATAGGCAGTGCAGCATAGCAAATAAGAGCACCGTCTAGAACCTGACTGCCTGGGTTTAAATCTCAGCCCTGTAATATATAAGTTTTCACATTGGGCAAACTACCTAAATTCTCTTTGCTTTTGTTTCCCCATCTGTGAAACGGGAAAAAATATAGTATCTACCTCATAGACCTGCTATAAGGAATGTTAAATAGTAGTACATGTTGATTATTGCATAATAGACTTGGGATAAATACATACTATGCAAATATTAGGTGCAATTACATAACAGTCTCATAAATAATAACTATATTATGATGCTACTGCTGCAGAAGAGGTAGGATGTGAGCACGAGAAACCCATCAAATGACTCTGTTCCAAAACAGCAAGGATGACCAGAAACAATTGCACTACTATGATGACATTGAAAACAGCTGTCTTCATTCCAGTTATCTCCAGTCTCCAAGAACCTGGAGAATGTTTTCAAAGTAGTCATAATTACAAATATGCTTTGAAATTGCCCCTTTCATATAACCAATAGCCAAATGGAAAATTTTGAAACTTCTTTATTCCTTATTCAAACTATGTCTTAACCTTTTAATACCTTTCTTTGTTAATTTCTTTTTTTTTTTAATTTAGGTGTATACTATATCTGGCATTTCTCCCCATGTTATCCCTCCCCACCCTCCCCAACCCCACTGTCCCTCCCCTACCCGCCAGCAACTGCTCCCAGTGTTTGATGCTCATCTCCCTAAGTCCACGTTTTCTCATTGTTCAACACCCAACTATGAGTGAGAACATGCGGTGTTTAGTTTTCTGTTCTTGTGTCAGTTTGCTGAGAATGATGGTTTCCAGATTTATTCAAGTTCCTACAAAGGACACGAACTCATTGATTTTTATGGCTGCATAGTATTTCATGGTGTATATGTACCACATTTTCTTTGTCTGGTCTATCATTGATGGGCATTTGGGTTGGTGCCAGGTCTTTGCTATTGTACACAGGGCTGCAATGTACATGCGTGTGCATGTGTCTTTATAGTAGAACGATTTACAGTTCTTTGGGTATGTACCTGGTAATGGGATTGCTGGGTCAAATGGAATTTCTATTTCTAGGTCCTTGAGAAATCGCCACACTGTCTTCCACAATTATTGAACTAATTTACACTCCCACCAACTGTGTAGGAGTGTTCCTATTTCTCCACATCCTCTCCAGCATCTGTTTTCTCCAGATTTTTTAATGATCGCCATTCTAACTGGTGTGAGATGGTATCTCCATGTGGTTTTGATTTGCATTTCTCTAATGACCAGTGATGATGAGCATTTTTTCATATGTTTGTTGGCCTCATATATGTCTTCTTTTGAAAAGTGTCTGTTCATATCCTTCACCCACTTTTTAGTGGGGTTGTTTGTTTTTTTCTTGTAAATCTGTTTTAGTTCTTTGTAAATTCTGGATATTAGCCCTTTGTCAGATGGGTAGATTGCAAAAATTTTTTCCCACTCTGTTGGTTACCGGTTCATTCTAATGATGGTTTCTTTTGCTGTACCAAAGCTCTAATTTTAACCAGAAACCATTTGTCTATCTTGGCTTTTGTTGCCATTGCTTTTGGTGTTTTGGTCATGAAGTCCTTGCCTATGCCTATGTCCTAGATGGTTTCGCCTACGTGTTCTTCTAGTGTTTTTATGGTGTTAGGTTTTATGTTTAAATCTTTAATCCATCTGGAGTTAATTTTAGTGTAAGGTGACAGGAAGGATTCCAGTTTCTGCTTTCTGCACATTGCTAGCCAGTTCTCCTAACACCATTTATTAAACACTGGAGTCCTTTCCGCATTACTTGTTTTTGTCAGGTTTGTCAAAGATCAGATGGTTGTAGATGTGTGGTGTTGCTTCTGGGGCCTCTGTTCTGTGGTCTATGTCTCTGTTATGGTACCAGTACCATGCTGTTTTGATTACTGTGGCCTTGTAGTATAGTTTGAAGTCTGGCAGTGTGATACCTCCAGCTTTGTTCTTTTTGCTTAGGATTATCTTGGCTATTTGGGCGCACTTGTAATTTCGTATGAAGTTTAGAGTGTTTTTTTTCCAGTTCTGTGAAGAAGGTCATTGGTAGCTTGATGGGGATAGCATTGAATCTATAAATTACTTTGGGCAGTATGGCCATTTTCACAACATTAATTCTTCCTAACCATTAGCATGGAATGTTTTTCCATCTGTTTGTGTCCTCTCTTATTTCCTTGAACAGTGGTTTGTAGTTCTCCTTGAAGAGGTCCTTCACATCCTTTGTTAGTTGTATTCCTAGGTATTTTATTCTCTTTGTAACAATTGTGAATCGGAGTTCGCTCTTGATTTGGTTCTCTGTTTGTCTGTTATTGGTATATAGGAATGCTTGTGATTTCTGCACATTGATTTTGTATCCTGAGACTTTGCTGAAGTTGCTTATCAGTTTCAGGAGATTTTGGGCTGAGATGATGGGGTCTTCTAAATATATAATCATGTCATCTGCAAATAGAGACAATTTGACTTCCTCTTTTCCTAACTGAATATCCTTTATTTCTTTTTCTTGCCTGATTGCTCTGGCTAGAACTTCCAATGCTATATTGAATAGTAGTGGTGAGAGAGGGCATCCTTGTCTAGTGCTACATTGCAAAGGGAATGCTTCCAGTTTTTTCTCATTCAGTATGATATTAGCTGCGGGTTTGTTGTAAATAACTTTTATTATTTTGAGATATGTTCTGTCGAAACCTAGTTTATTGAGAGTTTTTAGTATAAAGGGCTGTTGAATTTTGTCAAAGGGCTTCTCTGCACCTATTGAGATAATCATGTGGTTTTTGTCTTTGATCCCATTTATGTGCTGGATTACGTTTATGGATTCGTGTATGTTGAACCAGCCTTGCATCCCTGGGATGAAGCCTACTTGATCCTGATGGATAAGCTTTTTGATGTGCTGTTGCAATCTGTTTGCCAGTATTTTATTGAAGAGTTTTGCATCCATGTTCATCATGAATATTGGCC
The DNA here is from genome assembly GCF_009761245.1 of Sapajus apella. Taxonomy (NCBI): domain Eukaryota; kingdom Metazoa; phylum Chordata; class Mammalia; order Primates; family Cebidae; genus Sapajus; species Sapajus apella. The sequence goes on from NW_022437001.1 coordinate 4,259,636, forward strand.
TGAAGTTTTCTTTTATAGTGGAGTCACTGCCTGGTTTTGGTATCAGGATGATGTTGGTCTCATAAAATGAGTTAAGGAGGATCCCCTCCTTTTGTATTGTCTAATACAGTTTCAGAAGGAATGGAACCAGCTCCTCTTTGTATGTCTGGTAGAATTCGGCTGTGAACCCATCTGGACTTGGACTTTTTTTGGTTGGTAGTCTATTAATTGCTGCCTCAACTTCAGCCCTTGTTATTTTTCTATTCAGGGTTTCAACTTCCTCCTAGTTTAGTCTTGGTAGAGTATAAGTGTCCAGGAATTTATCCATTTCTTCCTGGTTTACTGGTTTAGTGAATAGAGCTGTTTGTAGTAATCTCAGATGGTAGTTTGTGTTTCTGTGGGATCAGTGGTGATGTCCCCTTTATCTTTTTTTTATTGCATCTATATGATTCTTGTCTCTTTTCTTATTAGTCTGGCTAGTGGTCTGTCTATTTTGTTGACCTTTTCAAAAAGCAGCTCCTGGATTTACTGATTTTTAGAAGGGTTTTTTGTGTCTCTATCTCCTTCAGTTCAGATCTGATCTTAGTTATTTATTGTCTTCTGCTAGCTTTTGAGTTTGTTTGATCTTCCTCCTCTAGCTCTTTCAATTTTGATGATAGGGTGTCAATTTGAGATCTTTCCTTGTTTCTTATGTGGGCATTTATTGCTATAAATTTCCCTCTCAACTCTGCTTTAAAGGTGTCCCAGAGATTCTGGTAAGTTGTGTCTTCATTCTGATTGGTTTTGAAGAACACCTTTATTTCTGCCTTTGTTTCATTGTTTATACAGTTGACACTCAGAAGCAAGTTGTTCAGTTTCCAAGTGTTTGTGTGGGTTTGAGTGTGTTTCTTAATCCTGAGTTCTAGTCTGATTGCACTGTGGTCTGATAGACTGTTATGATTTCTGTTATTTTGCATTTGCTGAGCAGTTATTTGCTTCCAATGATGTGGTCAATTTTAGAGTAAGTGCAATGTGGTGCTGACAAAAATGTATATTCTGTGAATTTGAGGTGGAATGTTCTGTATATATCTATTAGGTCTGCTCGTTCCAGCTCTGCATTCAAGTCCTGGATGTCCGTGTTAATTTCCTGTCTTGTTGATCTGTCTAATATTGACAATGGAGTGCTGAAGTCTCCCACTATTATTGTGTGGGAGTCTAAAACTTGTTTTAGGTCATTAAGAATTTGCTTTGTGTATCTGGGTGCTCCTGTGTCGGGTGCGTATATATTTAGGGTAGTTAACTCTTCTTGTTAGATTGATCGTTTTATTATTATGTAGTGTCCTTCATGTTTCTTTTGATCTTTGTTTGTTTGAAGTCCATTTTATCAGAGGTTAGGATTGCAACCCCTGCTTTTTTTTTGTTCTCCATTTGCTTGGTAAATCTTCTTCCATCCCTTTATTTTGAATCTATGTGTGTCTTTGTATGTGAGATGGGTTTTCTGAATACAGCACACCGATGGGTCTTGACTTTTATCCAGTTTGCCAGTCTGTGTCATTTTTTTTTATTGCATTTTAGGTTTTGGGGTACCTGTGAAGAACATGCATGATTGTTGCATAGGTACACACATGGCAGTGTGTCTTTTGATTGGGGCGTTTAGGCTGTTTACATTCAATGTTACATTGTTATGTGTGAATTTGATCCTGCCATTTTGTTATTGGCTGGTTTTCTCTCCCATTAGTTGACTTATTTTCTTCATTGCATTTTTGGTCTTTGCCCACTAGTTTGCTTTTGCAGTGGCTGGTACCTGTTACTTTCCATGCTCGGTGTTTCTTTCAGCAGCTCTTATAGGACAGGTCTGGTGGTGATTAAATTTCTCAGTAATTGCTTGTCCGTAAAGTAATTGCTTCTCCTTCACTTACAAAGCTTAGTTTGGCTGAAATTCTGGGTTGAAAGTTCTTTTCTTTAAGGATGTTAAATATTGGCCCCCACTGTCTTCTGGTTTGTAGGGTTTCTACCAAGAGATCCACTGTGAGTCTGATTGGCTTCCCTCTGTGGATGACCTGACCTTTCTCTCTGGCTGCTCTTAGCATTTTTTCCTTCATTTCAACCCTGCTGAATCTGAAGATTATGTGTCTTGGGGTTGCTCTTCTTGAGGAATATCTTTGTGGCATTCTCCATATTTCTTTCTTTTTTTTTTTTTTTTTTGAGACGGAGTTTCGCTCTTGTTACCCAGGCTGGAATGCAATGGCGTGATCTCGGCTCACCACAACCTCCGCCTCCTGGGTTCAGGCAATTCTCCTGCCTCAGCCTCCTGAGTAGCTGGGATTACAGGCACGCACCACCATGCCCAGCTGATATTTTGTATTTTTAGTAGAGATGGGGTTTCACCATGTTGACCAGGATGGTCTCGATCTCTTGACCTCGTGATTCACCCACCTCGGCCTCCCAAAGTGCTGGAATTACAGGCGTGAGCCACTGCATCCGGCCCTCTCCGTATTTCTTGAATTTGAATGTTGGCCTGCCTTGCTAGGCTTGGGAAGTTCTTCTGGATAATATCCTGGAGCTTGTTTTCCAGCTTGGATTCATTCTCCCATCATATTCAGGTACATCGATCAAGCATAGATTAGGTCTTTTTATATAATCCCACATTTCTTGGAGGCTTTGTTCATTCCTTTTCACTCTTTTTTCTCTTGTCTTCTCTTTTTATTTCATTGAGTTGACCTTCAATCTCTGATATCCTTTCTTCTGCTTGATTGATTCAGCTATTAAAACTTGTGTTTGCTTCATGTAGTTCTCTTGCTGTGTTTTTCAACTCCATCAAGTTGTTTATGTTCTTCTCTAAGCTTGTTATTCTAGTAAGCATTTCATGTAACCTTTTTTCAAGGTTTTTGGTTTCTTTGCATTGAGTTAGAATGTGTTCCTTTAGCTCAGAAAAGCTCGTTATTATTCACCTGTTCCCATGTTGTTGAGGAGCTGTGATCCCTTGAAGGAGAAGAGCTGTTCTGGTCTTTGATGGTTTTATCTTTTTTGTGCTGTTTTTTTCCCCCATTTTCATGGATTTACCTGGCTGTGGTCTCGGGGGGCTGCTTGATGAGGTCACTTGTCTGCCTGTCGAGGTGCTACCTGGTGTCTAGGGACTCTTTCAGGTTACTAGAGAAGCTTCCTGCGTCTTTTTTGTTTACACAGGGAGATTAGGCCTGCCTCTTCCGCTGACCTGTAGGTGCTGCTGGGTGGTCAAGAACGCCATCCCGTTGCTAGGTAGGCTTCCTGTGTTTTTTGTTAAAACATGTAGTCCAGTCTCTCCCTTCTAATGGTGGGTGTCGCCTTCCTCCAATGGGCTGGGTCATTCAGGGTTCAGCTCAGACTGTGGCACTGGCTGCTCAACCCACTAGAGTCAGAGCTTCAGCACTCTGGGGTTTGTGAGGGTGGATAGGGACCCACCCAGCCACACCCGGCCATCTCCCCCTTTCAGCTCCCTCTCTCTCCAGGCTTCGGGAGAGGGTGATAGCTCATTCTGCAGGCTCTCCTGGCTGGCTTTTGGGCTTATGTTTCTGTTTAGGTCTGTGCACCAATCCGGGACACTGTCCTGGATTGTTATTCAACTCCCTGTTTATAAGTCCTGGCACTTGACTGGCAAAGATTCCCTGTTCTGTGTATTACTGAGGCTTTGGGGGGAGTGCTGTATCTGGACCAGAGTGCCCAAGGGGGAGCCTCCGACTCACCGGTCAGATGCACTTTCTGGTTGAAGCAGCACCCCTCCCTGCCTCGCTCTGCCTTCCCTGGGCTTTGCTCACCTTCAGACCAGACCCACTGAAAAATGCACCTGGTACCTCAGTTGGAGCTAGGAGATCTCTGGATTTCTGCATCTCTCTCACTGGGTGTTGTGTGCTGCAGTTGTGTCTATTCGGCCATCTTGGAGAGTCCCCTTTCTCTGTTAATTTCTATACTTAATCTTAGCCAAACGGTAGAGAAATGATCTTTATTCATTTCTTTATTTTTCCTTGTTTATTTCTTTATTTTTCCTGCATCAGGAAAAATATCAGGTTCTCAGTTTCTTGGATGGCAAAGGTTTGGTAGCTTCATTTGTCCCAAGCCAGGAAAAGTATTGTTAAATATATACATTATCAAACCTAGGTAATTAATAACCTCCATGGCTAATATATTGTATTCATGTATGAGACACATACTTTTATAACTAATATCAATGTGGAATAAAACAATGCTTTATCTAATGCTTTAATTCAAGTTTATGGGAGTTAGCCTGGAGGATATTTTAGTAATCTGTGCTTAAGCTTTGCTTGGCTTTTACACAAATAAAATTAAGCATTATAGCTATTCCCAAATTATAAAAAGATACAGTCTTCTTGTACAGCCAGAAATTCACACAAAACATCAGGAACTTTTACTTAATTGCTCAAGTAAGATATACAAGATAGATAAGATACTTTTGTTTCAGTATGAGCTAGAAAATAGAAATAAATGATGAATAGTTTTTTATCACAAATAAATTTCTTCTAGTATATCTTTCATAAGTGTTTCATCCCCTTTTGTTTTGTTTTCTTCTTCAGAGATTTGTTACCTGATGGTTGGCTCCCTTCTTTATCATTTTGATCTTATCATTGTCATTTCTTTGCATAAAAATTTACATTTCGGGAACTTATCCCAATTTCTTTTGCATCACTGATTTGACTTTCTCAGCATCAATTCTGCATTTACTTGATTACAAAGTGGGTTTTAATTTAGTTATAAATTCTAATAGCCTGTTTAATGTTTTATTTCTTTGCAAAAGTTGCCATGAACTGAACTAAATACTCCTGTTGTTTTTTAGAATTCAAATACTAATATGATTTATAGCTCTTTGAAAAGGGCTTTTATCTAATTTATCCTCACAATGGTCTCTCAGGTTATTGAAATAGTCATTATTATCTCCATTTTAAAGATGAAAAGAACTTAGGTAAATAACTGTTTGTTTGGTGTCCAACAGAACAAAGATACAAGTTGCATAGTTCATCTCTACATCTCTAAGCAGCTGTTATTGTAGTTACCCATCAATAGCCCGGTGTGTCTTAGAAACTGTCTGCAAGAGTATCAGTGTAATAGTAGATTTTTTTTTCTGATTGGAACACCCAATGGAGAATTTTCTTTCCCATTTACAGAATTCAAATCAAAGAAATTATAAAACAATCTCACATTGTATACTAATTATTAACAATTTTAAATTAATACTTGAAACATAGATTTCATATTATAGTGTGTTTTGTGAGGTTCACAGGGTCTTTGTTGAATATAGAGACTTGCAGATTGTCATTTAAAATGTACTTTACCTAGTTTCTGCAGAACTCTTATCACATTTGTATGTATGTAATTTTTTTTGTAATTATTTAAATAATCTGGGTTCTCCCTGTTAGATTATAAATTACATGAGGACAGGGACCAGATTGGTCCTGTTTATTTTTATTGCCAGAACCTGACAGTATAATATCTGATATTCAATACATAATTGTTTAGTGAATTAATCAATTAACAGATTCAAGAGATTCAAGTAATTTAGGGTTGAAATTCAATCTCTAGGTCTGTCTTTATATTTTCTAGGTCAACCCATGAATTTTGTATTTTGACCCTTTTGCTCATTTTGGCTAATTTGTTTTAGAGGAGAAAAACTTATTTTGTCTTATTTTTAAAAACTACTTGTTACATTGTGTTAGCCTACATACTTTAATTCTCCCTTTGTGTTTTCTATCCCTTGGCACTTCTTCAAGTTACTGCTTCATGTCACAAAGCCGTCCTTATTTCAGGTTATAATGACCAAAGAATCTACAGCAGAAGGAGAACAGTCAAAAGGCAAAGCCTCCAGGAATCTGTTGACCTCCTGTTGTATCAGAAGCAGGGGAAACAAAGGCATGAGAGAGAACTATTGATTATAAATTTTTACTCTCATATTCCTGCAAGAGTTTTTTAGGAAACACTTTCAAAGCTTTACTATACTGAAAAAGTAGTTGTATTGTTTTCAAAAAGCCAATGATTAGTTTAAAAACAAAAATGAGCATAATTTCCTAAACCCCCAAATGAAAAAGGCATTAAAGCAGAATAATAAAAGCATATTTGATAACAGAATTATTTTCCCCACGCCCTCTTCACCAAAAGGCAATTGAAGCATCAGCAGAAGTATATGTAAAGGGGCTAAGAGACATTTAGAAATACATTAAGATGAACAATCCCACCAAATTATATGTAATGTGCTAGAGGACCCTTTCTCTAGCTATTAGCTCCAATTTTGTAAACTTTCAGAAGGAAAACTGAACCACAAGAGAAACTCCAATTTATATACTTTGAGCCCAAGGCATATTCAAGCCCTAGTGATCGATTGGAATGACTTTATAAAGCAAAGATAATCTACTGATGTCAGTCAAGGCTTTCTCATCATCCTGCATTTTTCCTCAAAGGAAAGGAAAGAAAAGTGCCTGAATGGGATACGGCTGTAACAAAGAAACATTTAACACATAGGAAATGCTATTTCTCCTTGACACACTGTCATTATCCAACAAAGGACCAACTGAAGAGACAGGTGTTGTTTCCTGGGGAATAGGATAGAGCAGTGAGGGGCATTCTTTGAGATTTGAATGGGAGTAGGACTTTACCTAAGGGTCTGTGTTGACCTTCTCTTTCTTTCTTTTTCTTTCTCTTTCTTCTCTTTCTCTCTTTTCTTTCTTCTTTCTCTCTTTCTTTCCCTCTCTCCTTCCTTCCTGCCTTTCTCTCTTCCTTCCTTCCCTTCTTCCTCTCTCTCTCTCTTCTTTTCTGTTCTTCCTTTTCTTTCTCTTGAAAAGAACCTTAAAGTGTGGTATACCTTCAAATCTTCCTTGTCTATGATTCAATCAAGCTAAGATAGTCTTGGTTCATTCTTGTTTTTCAGTCTTTTGGAGACAGAGAAATGTGTGTGTAGAGGATTAAACTCTTCTTTTTTTTTTCTTTTTTTTTTTAAGGCAGAGTCTTGCTCTTTTGCCCAGGTTGCATTGCAGTGGTGAGATCCTGGTTCACTGCAACTTCCCCCTGCAAGCGATCCTCCCACCTCCACCTCCAAAGTAGCTGGGGCTACAGGCATGCATCACCAAGCCCAACTAATTTTTGTATTTTTATGTAGGCATAGGGTTTTTTCATTTTTCCTAGGTTGGTCTCAAACTTCTGAGTTCAAATGATCTGTCCACCCTGACCTCATAAAGTCCTGGTATTACAGGAAGGAGTCATTGTTCTTGGTGGAAGATCAAACTCTTATGAAGAAGACACTCCATGAAGCATCAGATAGATATTTGGAGAATAGGGAGGGATAAGCCTCTTAGCCGTTTTTTGTTTTATATATATATATATATATATGTTTTACATCAATGTCAGCCAGTTGCAGTCAGCCAAGAATAATAGCAAATGTGGTCTTCTTCAGAGATCAAAACTTGAGGGAGATCAGCATTCTCACAGGCAGGGAAATAAACTGCAATTACAGCCTGCTGAGGAACATGAGTTTGTTTTCGTAAAATCATGCTGAATTAAGGCACTTGTTTCTGTTGAGATTTCTAAGCTGGAACTTGAATTTTCCCTCCATCCTTTTGGTACAAGCCTTTCTGCATGTGAAAAAGGGGGAAAGAACCACTTCTTTCTGATCAGATACTGAGCACAGAACACTTCATGTTCCTACTTAGAGCATCCAGGCCCTCCCAGCACTTGGGTGGAAAATCAAGAAGCAGAGTCAAGAAGGTGCTGATATAGCAGACACAAGACTGGTGAAAAGCTACATCCTTCTTCCTGATAAACGCTTCCCTCCAAAGTTGCCTTTCAGGCAGGGCCCAGAAAAACCACACAGCAAGACATTTCTCTCTTTGAAAATATTTCATTAACCAATTAAGCAGGCTTAAAGAGAAGCAAAATGTGTGACAATTTTCAAACCAATCTGAGCCTTTTGGATTTTAAAATAGGAACTTTGGCACAGATGACTGAGTTATTTTTTTTTCAGTGTTAAAAGTTATTAAAAATTATAAACCATTGCAAATTTTTTGATATAAATCAGTAGTTTTAGTATCAAAAACAACTTTCTTATTTTGAACTTTGAAAAGTGGCTCAATATGTTTTCTATAACAACTTTACCACATAGATTTAATAGTATACAACCGGGGGGATTGGGGGAAGATGGCCGACTAAGAACAGCTCAGGATTGCAGCTTTCAGTGAAAGTGCAGAGGGTGGGTGGACGCTGTATTTCCAGTCGGATTTTTATTGCACACAGACCAGGAGATTCCCAGGCGGAGGAGCCCCACGGATCGCAGGCGCAGCTGCTTCAGCCCACGTGGTTGCTTTGCCCATGCCCTGGCATGGCGGTTCTCTGTACAAAAGACACTGATCCAGGTGCCCTCTTAGCTGGCGATTGGAGCCCTGAGACAGCAGAGTCGCCCATTCATCTGAAATAGCGAGCCAGGCCAGGAGATTCCTAGGCAAAAAAACTTCCAGGAATGTCAGCGCCACAGTTTCAGCTAGCTCAGTGAGTCGCAGCACGGGAGATCCTGGGGCCTTTTCAACAGGCGACTGGAACACTGGGAGAGAATCGACCGTTCAACAACAATAACGAAAAAAAAAGACTCTGAGTCAGGAAGCCAGGTGATCAGGCTCGGCTGATCCCACACAACCCCCCCCCCCAAAAAAAAAACGAACTGTAGTTGAAAATGCTCTGGGTTGAGAGTTTCATAGCAAGCACAGCTGAACCAATGAAGGTCAGGCTCTGTGGGGGAGGGGCATCCGCCATTACTGAGACACTCCACCACTATGGAGGCAGTCTGACCATCGCTGAGGCAGTCCGCCATTGCTGAGGCAACCCGTCATTGCAGAGGCAACCTGCCACTACAGAGAGAGTCCGCCATAACAGAGGCAGGCCACCATTGCCAAGGCAGTTCTAACTATGCCCATGCAAACAGGACTGCAGGGAAGATCACACGGCAGCTGGGCGGAGCCCACAGCAGCTCAGCAAAGCCTCTGCAGGCAGACAGTGACTAGGCTGCCTCCTCACTGGGGAGGGCAGCCCTGAAAGAAAAAAAAAAGGCAGCAGCACAATGGGAACTCATAAATAAAGCCCTAACTCCCTGGGACAGAGCACCTGGGGAAAAAAAAAAAAGAGAGTTTATGAGTTCTGTTGCAGCAGACCTAAACGTACCTGCCCAGCAACTCTGAATGGACAATGGAGCTCACAGCTCAAACTTGAGCTCCAATAAAGGACAGACTGTCTCCTCAAGCAGCTCCCTGACCCCTGTATATCCAAAGAGTCACCTTATAAAGGAGAGAACAGACTGACATTTGGCGGGCATCCTTCTGGGACAAAGATAGCAGAAGAGGAAACTGGTGGCAACCCTTACTGTTCTGCAGCTGCTGCAGGTGATCTCCCGGCAAGCAGGGCCTGGAGTGGACCTCAGCAGTCCTACAGCAGAGGGGCCAGACTGTTAGAAGGAAAACTAAGAAAAAGAAATAACTTCATCATCCACAAACTGGAAGTTCACTCAGAGACCCAATCTGAAAGTCAGTAACTACAAGGACAACAAGTGGATAAACCCACAAAGACGGGAAGAAACCAGTGCAAAAAGGATGAAAACACCTGAAACCAGAACACCTCTCCTCCTAAAAGAGATCACAACTCCTCACCAGCAAGGGAAAAAGGCTGGATGGAGAAGGAGTGTGATGAAATGACAGAATCAGACTTCAGAAGGTGGGTAATAAGAAACTATACTGAGCTAAAAGAACATGTTCTAAACCAATGCAAAGAAACTAAGAACCTTAAAAAAAGATTTGACGAAATGCTAACGAGAATGGACAACATAGAGAGGAATATAAGTGAATTGATGGAGCTGAACAACACAACACGAGAACTTCGCGAAGCATGCACAAATTTCAACAGCCGAATTGACCAAGCAGAAGAAAGGATATCAGAAGTCGAAGATCAACTCAATGAAATAAAACGAGAAGGCAAGAATAGAGCAAAAAGGATAAAAAGGAATGAACAACGTCTCTAAGAAATGTGGAACTATGTGAAAAGACCTAATCTATGTTTGATAGGTGTACCTGAATGTGACGAAGAGAATGAATCCAAGCTGGAAAATACTCTTCAAGATATTATCCAGAAAAACTTCCCCAACCTAGCAAGGCAGGCCAATATTCAAGTCCAGGAAATACAGAGAACACTACAAAGATATTCCTCAAGAAGAGCAACCCCAAGGCACATAATCGTCAGATTCACCAGGGTTGAAATGAAGGAGAAAATGCTAAAGTCACCCAGAGAGTAAGGTTGGGTTACCCACAAAGGGAAGCCCATCAGACTCACAGCAGATCTCTCAGCAGAAACCCTACAAGCCAGAAGAGAATGGGGGCCAATATTCAACATCCTTAAAGAAAAGAACTTTCAACCCAGAATCTCCTATGCAGCCAATCTAAGCTTCATAAGTGAAGGAAAAATAAAATCCTTTGTGAAGAAGCAAGTACTCAGAGATTTCATCACCACCAGGCCAGCTTTACAAGAGCTCCTGAAAGAGGCTCTACACATACAAAGGAACTACCAGTACCAGCCACTCCAAAAACATACTAAATGGTAAAGAGCATCAACACAATCAAGAATCTGCATCAACTAACGAACAAAACAGCCAGCTAGCATCAAAATGGCAGTATCAAATTCACACATAACAATATTAACCCTAAATGTAAATGGACTAAATGCCCCAATAAAAAGACACAGACTAGCAAATTGGATAAAAAGCCAAAACCCATTGGTGTGCTGTATCCAGGAAACCCATCTCACATGCAAGGATACACAAAGGCTCAAAATAAAGGGATGGAGGAAGATTTACCAAGCAAATGGAGAGCAAAAAAAAAGCAGGGGTTGCAATTCTAATCTCTGATAAAATAGACTTTAAAGCAACAAAGATCAAAAGAGACAAAGAAGGACATTATATAATGGTAAAAGGATCAAAGCAACAAGAAGAGCTAACGATCCTAAATATATATGCATCCAATACAGGAGCACCCAGATACATAAGGCAAGTTCTTTTTTTTTTTTAATTTTTATTTATTTATTTATTTTTTCCCCATTTATTTATTTTGTTGCATTTTAGGTTTTGGGGTACATGTGAAGAGCATGCCAAATTGTTGCATAGCTACACATGTGGCAGTGTGATTTGCTGCCTTCCTCCCCATCACCTACATCTAGAGATTTCTCCCCTTGCTATCTCTCCCCAGCTCCCCACCCCCGACCGTCCCTCCCCTGTTTCCCCCCAACTGACCACAGTGTGTAGTGCTTAATGACTTACAAAGAGACTTAGACTCCCACACAATAATAGTGGGAGACTTTAACACCCCATTGTCAATATTAGACACATCAACCAGACAGAAAATTAACAAGGATATCCAGGACTTGAACTCAGACCTGGAACAAGCAAACCTAATAGACATTTACAGAACTCTCCACCCCAAATCCACAGAATATACATACTTGTCAGCACCACATTACACCTACTCTAAAATTGACCACATAATTGGAAATAAATCACTTCCCAGCAAATGCAAAAGAACGGAAATCATAACAAACAGTCTCTCAGGCCACGGTGCAATCGAGTTAGAACTCAGAATTGAGAAACTAACTCAGAACCGCACAGATTCATGGAAACTGAACAACTGGCTGTTGAATGTTGACTGGATAAACAATGAAATGAAGGCAGAAGTAAAGATGTTCTTTGAAACCAGCGAGAATGAAAACACAACATACCAGAATCTCTGGGACACATTTAAAGCAGTCTCTAGAGGAAAATACATAGCAATAAGTACCCACATAAGAAGAAAGGAGAGATCTAAAATTGACACCCTAGCATCAAAATTGAAAGAGCTAGAGGAGCAAGATCAAAAAAACTCAAAACCTAGCAGAAGACAAGAAATAACTAAGATCAGAGCAGAACTGAAGGAGATAGAGGCACAAAAAAAAACTTCAAAAAATCAGTAAATCCAGGAGCTAGTTTTTCGAAAAGATCAACAAAATAGACAGACCACTAGCCAGATTAATAAAAAAGAAAAGAAGGAATAACCAAATTGATGCAATAAAAAACGATAAAGGGGATATCACCACAGATTCCACAGAAATTCAAACCATCATCAGAGATTATTACAAACAACTCTATGCACATAAACTAGTAAACCTGGAAGAAATGGATAAATTCCTGGACACTTGCCTCCTCCCAAGCCTAAACCAGGAAGAAGTTGAAACCCTGAATAAACCAATAACAAGGTCTGAAGTTGAGGCAGCAATTAAGGGCCTACCACCCAAAAAAAGCCCAGGTCCAGATGGGTTCACAGCTGAATTCTACCAGACATACAAAGAAGAGCTGGTACCATTCCTTCTGAAACTATTCCAAGCAATCCAAAAAGAGGGAATCCTTCCCAAATCATTTTATGAGACAAACATCATCCTGATACCAAAACCCGGCAGAGACTCAGCAAGAAAAGAAAACTTCAGACCAATATCCATGATGAACATAGATGCAAAAATCTTCAATAAAACACTGGCAAGCTGCTTGCAACAGCATATCAAAAAGCTTATCCACCATGATCAAGTAGGCTTCATCCCAGGGATGCAAGACTGGTTCAACATACGCAAGTCTATAAACGTAATTCACCACATAAACAGAACCAAAGACAAAAACCATATGATTATCTGAATTGATGCAGAGAAGGCCTTTGACAAAATTCAACAGCCCTTTATGCTAAAAACCCTCAATAAGCTAGGTATTGATGGAACGTATCTCAAAATAATGAAGGCTATTTGCGACAAACCCACAGCCAATATCATACTGAATGGGCAAAAACTGGAAGCATTCCCTTTGAAATGTGGCACTAGACAAGGATGCCATCTCTCTCCACTCCTATTCAAAATAGTACTGGAAGTTCTAGCCAGAGGAATCAGGCAAGAAAAAGAAATAAAGGGTATTCAAATAGGAAAGAAGGAAGTCAAATGGTCTCTATTTGCAGACGACATGATTGTATTATCTAGAAGACCCCATCATCTCAGCCCAAAACCTCCTGAAACTGATAAGCAACATCAGGATACAAAATCAATGTGCAGAAATCACAAGCATTCCTATACACCAATAACAGACTTAAAGAGAGCCAAATCAAGAACAAACTTCCATTCACAATTGCCACAAAGAGAATAAAATACCTATGAATATAACTAACAAGGAACGTAAAGGACCTCTTCAAGGAGAACTACAAACCACTGCTCAACAAAATAAGAGAGGACACAAACAGATGGAGGAACATTCCATGTTCATGGTTAGGAAGAATCAATATCGTGAAAATGGCCATACTGCCCTAAGTAATTTACAGATTCAATGTTATTCCCATCAAGCTACCAATGACCTTCTTCACAGAACTGGAAAAAACCACCTTAAACTTCATATGGAACCAAAAGAGAGCCTGCATAGCAAAGTCAATTCTAAGCAAAAAGAACAAAGCGGGAGGCATCACACTACCGGACTTCAAACTATCCTACAAGACTACAGTAATCAAAACAGCATGGTACTGGTACCAAAACAGAGATATAGACCAATGGAACAGAACAGAGGCCTCAGAGGCAACACAACATACCTATAACCATCCAATCTTTGACAAACCAGACAAAAACAAGCAATGGGGAAAGGATTCCCTGTTTAATAAATGGTGTTGGGAAAACTGGCTAGCCATGTGCAGAAAGCAGAAGCTGGACCCCTTCCTGATGCCTTACACTAAAATTAACTTCAGATGGATTAAAGACTTATACAAAAGACCTAACACCATAAAAACCCTAGAAAAAAATCTAGGCAAAACCATTCAGGACGTAGGCAATTACTTCATGACCAAAACACCAAAAGCATTGGCAACAAAAGCCAAAATAGACAAATGGGGCCTAATCAAATTCCACAGCTTCTGCACGGCAAAAGAAACAGTCAGTAGAGTGAATCGGCAACCAACAGAATGGGAAAAAATTTTTGCAATCTACCCATCTGACAAAGGGCTGATATCCAGAATATACAAAGAACTAAAACAGATTTACAAGAAAAAAACAAACCAGCCCATTCAAAAGTGGACGAAGGATATGAACAGACACTTTACAAAGAAGACATATATGAGGCCAACAAACATATGAAAAAATGCTCATCATCACTGGTCATTAGAGAAATGCATATCAAAACTACATTGAGATACCATCTCATGCCAGTTCGAATAGCAATCATTAAAAAATCTGGAGACAACAGATGCTGGAGAGGATGTGGAGAAATAGTAACACTTTTACACCCGTGGTGGGAGCGTAGATTAGTTCAACCATTGTGGAAGACAGTGTGGCAATTCCTCAAGGACCTAGAAATAGAAATTCCACTTGACCCAGCAATCCCATTACTGGGTATATCTCCAAAGGATTATAAATCGTTCTACTATAAGGACACATGCACACGAATGTTCATTGCAGCACTGTTTACAATAGCAAAGACCTGGAACCAACCCAAATGCCCATCGATGACAGACTGGACAGGGAAATTGTGGTACATATACACCATGGAATATTATGCAGCCATCAAAAATGATGAGTTTGTGTCCTTTGTAGGGACATGGATAAACCTGGAAACCATCATTCTCAGCAAACTGACACAAGAGCAGAAAATCAAACACCGTAGGCAGGTGTTGAACAATGAGAAAACATGGACACAGGGAGGGGAGCACTACACACTGGGGTCTGTTGGGGGGAAAAAGAGGGAGGGGAGAGGGGAGTGGGGAGGTGGGGAGAGATAGCATGGGGAGAAATGCCAGATATAGGTGAAGAGGAGGAAGGCAGCAAATCACACTGCCATGTGTGTACCTATGCAACAATCTTGCATGTTCTTCACATGTACCCCCAAACCTAAAATGCAATACAAAAATAAAAAAATAAAAATAAATAAATAAATAAATAAAACTTTGTCACCTTCAAAGAAATAAAATAAAATAAAAGGGTGCTTGTGTTCAACATAAAAAAAAATAGTATACAACCTTCACTATTCAAGACAAATTGAGCTCTTAGAGTAAAACTATGACAATTACAGTATATTCCCATAACGGCATGGAGAAAAATCCAAACGGATATGGATTTCATTAATCTGATGATTACTGAGACATGCGTTGATGCTACCTTTGTAATATCTCTTGATTAAAGGTCCAAACAGATTTCAATGGGATCAGTAAACCCATAAGGAGATTGTTTACCTAAGTATACTCATTTACATACAAATTCTATAATTGCAACACATAAGCAGGCAATTCTGATATATTATTTCCAAATCATTGTCTTTTTAGTGTAAAGCTTTTCTTAGACAACACTTGGCTAGTGTACTGTTAGCCATCATGAGAACTTCAATAACTTAATTTCTTGGGGGAAAGTAATTCAGATGATGTTTTTTCTTGATACTTGAATCCAAGAGACTCAGTTTAAATTCTTGGGTAAGCGCATTTATGGATCTCATTTTCATCATCTGAAAATAAAATAATCATACTTTTGTTATAGTATCACTGTGAGGATTAAATGGGATGAAAAATAAAACATCTGTTAGAGTTCCTAGAGTATGGTAGGTTCCAAATCAAAGCTTTTTGAATCTGAGTGTAAACTTTTAACAAAATCTGATTATCTTTTTCTCAAATCTTGTAATTACCAAGGAACTATTTTCTAGAAAATTTATGTCACTATTTCCTTTAAGGGTTTCTATAGTAATATCCCCTTGCTTTTGATGTCTATGTTTTAAAATTATATAGTTTTCTATTAAAATATTAGATTGGGCATGGTGGCTCACACCTGTAATCCTAACACTTTGGGAGGCTGAGGTGGAAGGATTGCCTGAGCCCAGAGGTCTAAGGTTACAGTGAGCAATGATTGCACCCCTGCACTCCAGCCTGGGTGACATGGTGAGATCCTGTCTCTAAGATATATGGATTTTTAACATACTGGCATTTTTGTTCCTGCAAGCTCTGTAACCGTGAGGATTTAAGGATGCATATTCTACCCTGTTACCTATATATTCACAATCCAGAAAATTGAAGTTCAAGAGCATGCTGGCTTTGGGATTCCTAGGGAGGGAGGAAAAGCAATGAAAAGAGGGAAGATAATTCATTCCAGATGTCCACAAATTCCAAATACTACCCACGATGGCCCTTGTAGAACTGTCTTTCTTTCACTTAGTAGTGAACAGCTTTTTCAATATGAACTATTAAATGCAGAATTCTTGCCACTTTAGTTTCACTGAATTAAGAATATTCCTTTCACAGAGGTATGCTTCTAACATCTTGGTTAACATAAAGATAGTACTTTGGTCAGGGACAGGGAATTTTAATTACTATAATCAATGCCTGTAGATTATAAATTTCCAAACCATAAAATATTAGGGTTTTAAAAAATGGGAAAACATCTAGCACAACATTCTCCTTTGTCAGAATGAGGAAAATGGAGACCCAGAATAATTTACCACCTTGTCATATGTCTAATGGCAGTTTCAATTCTAACATTTATGTCCTCAACTAGTTCCTAAGCATCATTTTAACAGCAGCATTCTTCTCCCATTAATGTAGCTACTTGAAAAGTTAGCGCTATTGTCTGTTCTATACCTTTAAGAATAACTACATGCTAAATAGGGCCTCGTCCTAAAATGACACCATTAAATAATTACCGGGGATTCAGTTTTTATAGGTGATCACAGAGACAATTGAAACCAAAATGGAAATAGAGAAACAGTAAGAAATACTTAGAGCCAGGATGAAGATAACCCAGTTTACATGGATGTTATATTTTAGTGTAAGACAAAAATTTAAATCTATAATAGAGAAGGTCACTCCTCATAGTCACCCTGGGAATGCGGAAAGGGAAGAGTGAAAGTGGTGTTTGGCGGAAAACATTAAACAACCCCCTTTCCCACTAACAAACAAAACAGCTCAGACCTCTTTTCATGTTTGCCTGCTTGGGAATATTTCAGCCACTTACTCTGAATCTGGGATACCTAGCCAATGTCCACATTACAAATTGAGAGTCAGAAATAAAATCTCTGAAGAAAAACAAAATATTTAAAAGAACCTGTAGAGGATGCAGCTGGCTGAGCAGCACACACACCAACCCCATCATCTCCTTCAACTTGTTTGTCAGAGAGTTGGAAAAAATTCGATATTCAGGGACGGCATCTAAGTCCTCTTGGCTTAAGCCAAGAAGTAACAAAGAAGAGAGCTACTGTTTCTGTTTCCATTTTAAAATACAGCTAGGACACAACTCAGGAACCCATTTTGGAAAGCCATAATATATAACCCAAGGCTCCTAAAATGGAGTACTCTGGTGTTGTTTGGTACCTGTTCAATGTCACATATTATTCCAAACTTAAATGTCCCCTCAGAATTGCTTCTATGCCTACCAAACCATCATGCCTAATCTCCAATTCCCTTGAAAATGTCCTCCTTTGAAGGCCAAACACCTCTATAAAGCATAAAGCTTCGGAAATGAATCCCGCCAATTACATTCTGTTTGTGTGGTCTGCTGGGAATAAATATCATATTGGGTTACCATTTACGAGGTTTGAGAGTACTGGGGTGAGGGGATACACTAAAAGACACCACTGTTCCAACCACTGCATAAAATCCTAGAGACATACTAGGTTTCCAAATACTCACCATTTCTAAAATTAATACCTTTTGTAGCAGTTACCTTCAACAAGCAAGGAGATTGATGTAGTGATGTGTTAGGTTCTAAAAAATGCAATTCAAAATTGTTTGCAAAAATGTACTTCTAATAATTTGGCCAAAAGACTATTCAAAGACTTTTCTCCATTCCATGAATGGATATACCTCTTTCATACCCTAGCCCATGTCCAGTTCTAAGTTAGTAAGGGCCCTGCTGTCACAAGCAAACACAGGAGTCACAATGTGGCCAAAAATGGCAAAAAAGACAGGCCCATTGTTACACTGCACTTTCCTTTTCACATCCTTGCAAAAAATAAGATAATCTCAATAATATCCAGATGAAAAGGATGAAGGATCCTTCTGAAATCCGTGAGGCAAATCTATCTGAACAGCCCAAACACCAAAGAATCTATTTGGACAACATAAAAATGTATCCCCCTTTGGCAAAGAAAAGCAACTGGCATGAATACTGAATGTGTTGAAAATTCTTACATCACTATTGAAATTCTCCCGGATAGTTCTTTAAAGATTGCTAGCTTTTGAAATGGAAGCTAAATTGTTGGACTGTGTGTCCGATTCGAGACGGTTTCTCTTCTTTCAGGGGCAGGACAGGAAGATTTTCTGCCCACAGTTAATTCTGAAGATGAGCAAGCATTTTCTAAAAGATATTATTGCTAAAAGACTGACCACACCATTCTAAACAAACAGAAAGGGAATGAATACATCTCAATCAAGATCTGGTACTGACCAGTTTACCTAAAACATTGCGCTTTCTTTGGATGTCTTCCTGCACAACAACAGAATCAGGCTTAAAAAGTGCTTTGTACAAAATAGCAGCCCTTGCCCAAAAGCTGGATCCGTAACAAAGAAATAAAACCTCTTCCTTCCAAGGAGCAAACCAGTCAGCTTAATTCATGCCATGAATATCTTTCTTATGCAAAGAAAAGTATGAACTCATTGGTAATGAATTATAGCATGAACTTCCCTATTTCCATTCCAATTTCAATAGAACTGCAACACCAAGGAAATTAGCTACAATAAGAGAGAGAAAGGGGGCTGAAAGTTATCCATAAATATATTTATGGACGAAGAGGACAAAAAGAGTAGATAGGAAAAAAAATAAACTAAATGGGGACACAAGGAAATATGAAATATGGGCTAAACTATATAGAAAATTGTGTAGAGTAAGAAGGAAGTTACTAGCTCCAGCCTCCACTGAAACATTCGTTCCATCATGACCTCTCACATCTGCAACGTTTTTTCCAACAAACAGAAAATGCAGCTCTCAGCCACAGTCAAGTGCTTTGGAAAACCTAAATGAAAAATCTAAAGAAATCTTTTTTTATTGCTCAGTCTTTCATCCTTGGAAAGATAACAATTGTCTGGCTCAACTTCTTGAGAGAAAAGAGACTAATTTATCTTTATAATTCCAGAGCGTAGTAGAGCACCTGGTACACAGTAGGCTCTCAATACATGCTTGGGATGATGACTGAGGCATTTTCTTCCACCATGTTCGATGATCTTCTAGCCCTGGGGATGGAGAGGGATTACCTGGCCAAGAAGACTGGGGGTAAAGTACTTCTCTTACCTGATAAGTGAGTTGAGAGTTAGGATAACATGGTATCTGGCCAACCCCTTTCCTAAAGGAGTTTATGTATCCCAAAGCCCCACCCCCCACCATGCAACCACCACACACCCAGTGTTCATTGCTAGTAATACATCAATAAATCAATGAATTGATAAATTGCAAAGGAAAAAAATACATGATTGGAAAATGAATTGAACTAAATCAGATTGAATGTAGCCCAACCCTTTACTCACAGAGCTTTAAGGTCCAACTCTCCACTACCCACTTGGGAGAGAGGAAAGGCATGGCATTAGTACCAGTGCTATTAGTGCTAGCTATTGCAACATTATAAGTATCAAAACTCAACTGTCTGGTGCCAATGGCAATACCAGTGCTTACCAAATACTTTATAATAATAAAGATAATCTTATAGGTCTCACAGATTTATTTGTGTCTGTAACTCTAAACCTGCTCCTAGTCCTCAATCTCCAGAAACCAAGCTAGCTGGCCTTTTGGAGATGAATATAGCATTGGGCTTCGAGGGTGTGCATTTGTGAGTGGAACATGAGGGTGGACTAGCATCTGAACCTAAATGCATTCCTTAAAAGTCTTCAATGGGAATATAAGCCAGGGGTACCACCTGGAGAAAATTGTTCTCAGTAAAAGAAGGACAGTGTTTACCTTCAACTACCCACTTTTTTTGCTTCTAGATGTAACACACAGATTGCCTGTAACCATGGCAATCAGCTCAGCTGTGAGCACCCTCATTTATTCAGAGCACAGAGGCAGTATAGGAGAGAAAATACTATTACAAACAGGAACAATAAGTTTTAATGTCAGATGCCAAAATATGATTGGTTTGGTATTGGATTCCCAGCCTTATGAAGCACATTATACTTTCTTGGTTTCTTCTGCTCACTCCTGATCCTCAAGGGTAATATTAATTTCAATTTCTTCCAGAAATAATGATCGACTTGTTTCTAGTACTATCTTGAGAGTAAAATAAAAATTTGGAAAAATATTTTCTGAGCAGTGCACTGTGTGCAACAGAGTTGAGATAACCATGCCAAAGACTATAAGGAAATGTAATATACACTTAAAAAAAAAAAAACTTTTGATAGAGTTTTTTTAGAGAGGTAACCAACTTCCCTTGGATTAGTAATAAAAGACATACACTGAGTTTACTGATTCTTCTCCCTAATTTCAGTCTCTTTACACTCCTGGAAGAAAATATATATATATTATGGAGGATACAATCTTCTAGAAGCAGAGTAACATAAAACATACTCTTGATTTCAAAGGCAAATACTTACAACTCATCAATTAACTAATCTTCAGTTATTCCAAAATTTATTAACTGTATCCTGAGATTTCCACTGATAAAACTTAACTAATGTATTTCACAGGTACATGAATATCCAAGATTGGAAAGAAGAAAGAAAATGACAACAGAATTGTTCAGTCTACAAGGCAAGCACTGCCATTCTCATAGTTCTGGAGTTCCTACTACGTGCCGTCAATGGGAAACTTTATAAAGGTGAGCAGACAGGAATCTCACACTCCTACTAAGTGTGTAGTAATGGGAAATGTGTGGCAATGAGGTAAAGGTATTTTTCTCAAAATATTTTAGCATGGAAGGGGAAATATCTATTTGAACAATGAACAAAATATCTTACTGAGACAGGTCTGTGGAAATCTGTTTAATCAGAAAAGTATAAAAGTTGTTACTCTTAGTTTAGTGGTAATTGATTTGATTCAAGTTGTCTAAAATTTTCATTGCAGATTCTGAAGCTTGATAAAGCTATAATTTGAAGACTACTTCATTTCCCTAATAATCTATTTATCACTTGTAATTCAAAAAGATTTTTAAAAGACAAGAAATAATATTCTAAATGTTATGCATGTGCTTTTAAAAAAAATTCCTTTTAGCCTTGTGCCTCCCACTAAAACTTCTTTCTCAAGTTCCTTGGCCCAGGATGTAAGTGACAACCAGCAATCAAATTCTTCTGCTTTATAAAGTCTTAGAAGAAAATACATACAAGATCACTTTGCCCCCTGACCACTTGGAGAAAGAAATACATTTCAGGGTAATGATAAGAGCCATCTAAGACTTACTATAGTATTTCTAACCATGAGAAACCATTACTATTTTAAAATAATGGCAGAAACCTGAACATAGCCTGTTCCCAATACCCTCTATGGAATGAGCCAGGTCCATGCCACAAGTATGGATTGTTTCCAGTGCAGTCTTGGGAATACCTGAGCCACAAGCAAGTGTGCCCTACTCAATTATGCCCCATGGGGACTGAAGCAGGACTGTATTCTCACAGGCTCTCCTAAAAGCTGGGCTGCCAGCTTCTAGCTCTTCTCCTTTCTCAAAGTGGCCCAGGCCATCTCTCAGACCAGCGGTAAACTCTATGTCAATTTCACCTGTTGACTTTGTGTGCATAAATCTCATTCTTTGTGCTTTATCTCAAAAAACCAAAATCAACTTACAGGGTTATAATCTCCTGAAGAGATTCCCCAGCCCGCCAATCCTGCAAAGTCAGACATTAAAGTCTAGTTTAGGCGTGTGTGTGTGTGTGTGTGTGTATGTCTATGTACATGTGTATATATACACATATATATGTTTATATATGTAAACTCTATGTATGTGTGTGTATGTATATATACACATATATAGAGTTTATGTTTATGTATAAACTATATATAGAATTCATATATACATATGTTTATATAAACGTATATATGAACTCTCTCTTTATATATATAAACTCATGCTATATATGGCAAATCCCATACATAATAAATCAGTGATGGGGTAAGGTAATTAAAAAAAATGCATATGGCTTCATATGGAAATTAATTTATATGGTCAAGACTGTTAATTAGGCTTTTGTTGCCTTCAACCTAAACCTAAGAGTAAGGCCAGCATCTGTGGTTATGAGCAAATGCTTAGGGATATGGTAGCTGCAAACACTTGAAGCTCTGGGTTGAAGGACAAAGGTTAGAATAAATTGCCTACCAAATGCTCAGAAGTAATATTTATGCAAAGAAGACATATATTTTAACAAATATTTGTGGAATACCTATTACTTGCCAGGAACTAAGTACACAAAAGGGATTAAAGCACCAGGTCAGCCCCGAAACAGCATGAAATTTGCACCTAGGTAGAGCTGGGTTCAAGCCCTGGTTCTGTCCCTCGCTGCCTCTATGCCCTTAAGAATCCTCAAGATGGAGTTCTCAAGAAGCACAAGTATGACAGTGTACATGGAATTCCTTCCCATCAGCACAGATGTTTTTGTTTATTCATTTATGAGTAAATATTTATTGACATTGTTCCAAGAATAAGAGTTAACAACAGCAGACAAGAAAGAATGTCTCATAATAATGAAATGAAGCTAACACTATTATGTTTACATCACAGTGAAATCAACCAGGTCAAAGGAAATGATTCTCATCCTGTGTCCCTCCAAAAGATCTTCTCCAAAATAAAATGGTGTATTTTTTAATTTCCAAAATAGATTAAATCAGGTTGAGATCTCTACCTTTACAGTGGCAGAAGAGATAAATCAGCACCTTAACAATTTATTTTGCTCCCCTCCCCCTTCATTCTGTTCTCTACTCTTTCCCTCAATTAGCTGTTTTTGTCCCTGGATGGCCTCTCCTTCTCACACTTTTGTGTAGACAGATATGAATGCTCAGTTGTGTGTGTGTGTGTGTGTGTGTGTGAGAGAGAGAGAGAATGAAAAGAGAGTGTACACATGTATTTCTGCAAGAACCATGGTAGAAATCCATCATCCTTTGAAGAAATTTAACCTGGGGTTAATTACTCAAAATCTTTATATTCAGAACCTTCCATATTCAAGTTTCCCTGATCTTTTTCTGCTCCAATAGCTCATAGCAATACCTGAATGCTTTGTTTCTTAAAGAGGAGTTTAGATTTACAGAAAAGTTGTAAAGAGTCTCCATATACCTGCACCCAGTTCCTCTGTTATCAGCAATTTGCATTAGCGTGGCACATTTGTTATCATTAATGAATCAAAACTGATATTATTATCAGCTAAAGTTCATGCCTCATCTATATTTCCCAAGTTCTTCACTGGGGTCCTTTTCCTGTGCCAGGATCCCGTCTAGGACACCACGTCACATTTAGTCCTCATGTCTCTTAGATTCTTCTTCTTGGCTGTGATAGTTTCTCAAACTTTTCTTGATTTTGATGACCATGACTGTTTGAGAGGTATTAGTCAGATTTTTTTGTAGAATGTCTCCTGGTTGGAATTTGACTGGGTTTTTTCTCATGGTAAAACAGAGGTTATGGGCATTTGGGAGGAAGACTGCAGAGGCAAAGTGCCATTCTCTTCCCATCATATCGAAGGTACATGCCATCAACATGACTGACTTATCACTATTGATTTTCACCATGAACACCAGGCTGAGGTAGTCTGAGCATTCTTTTTTTAACAGAGATTTTTACCAATTATTACATTTGTATTCCAAAACAACTTCAAAGGTATGTATCAAGAAATCTCAAAATACCCTCTTATTTTTCCCTAAAATTCATTCATCCCTTAATTTTCAGTGGGAAAATATATTGAGTCTACTATAAAATGCCAGGCACTAGGGTTACAGGCATAAATAAAACATGTCCCTACTTTCAAGAGCTCATGCCCAGTCTAATGCAAGAGAGACTGGTAAAAACATAAAGAGGAATCCAACGAGTTAAGGGACATTGTTTAAGGAATAAGAGGAACCCCAAGGAGGCACAATTATTATTTCCATGAGAAGCTAGGAGGAGGGAGAATCTCCTTTCTGGAGAAGGAGACTCCAGAGCTGATCTTGAAAGAGAAGTAGGATTCTGCCAAGCAAGAGAAACCACATGCAAAGCAGGTGTGTGTTTGTGAAAGCTGGTTTTAGAGAAGTGGCGGGGAAGGAGGATGGAGTAGTAGGTAGAGGTCATGGAGAGCCCAGTTTGCATTTCGAGCACTGTACTAGTTAAGGTGCTGATTTAGCACTGTAGCGTCAAAGTACTAGAAAGCAAAGGCAGGCTTCTAGCAGGCTCCACATCTGAAGCAGGGGTGATAGTTGCTCAGTCTTCCCTGAAGGCTTGGAGACAGGCACTAGCGCAGTGCATGTCTATGCACAGGTAGGATCTGTGCGTCAGCTCTGGCACAGATTTCTCTCTCTCTCTCTCTCTCTCTCTCTCTCTCTCTTTCACACACACACACACACACACACACACACACACACAGAAAGAGAGAGAGAGAGAGAGAGACATATTTGCCAAATATCCATTCCCTAAGAGCTTCCAGCCCAAATTGATAAATCTTTTGAATTGACTGCTTCGTCTCTTTTTTCTACACCTTGGCAGTGGATGGAGAGGCATCAGCCATGGCTCAGGAATGCAGCCACCTACTTTCCTGTTATCAGCAGGCATTCCTGTGGTAATGCTATTCCCCGCTTAGCTTATCAATGGCCCTTGGGAACACAGAGTCAGCACACAAAGAGGGCCACAAGAGCCTGCTTGTTGGACGCCCATCCACACCATGAGGTTTCCTGGATGTAGAGGGAAGTTACTGTTCCTCGGGGAAGCCCCTCTTCCCAGCTGCTATGAATGCTTTAGCTTAAGAATCTGCCTCATGTGTTTCATACTCAGAGACGTGATCCCCTAATATTTATGTGTGAAAACTTCCGTGGATACCAAAAGGAGCTTTTCCTAGGACATCACTGGCCTAGGGTAAGACTCAGTGAGTGAAGTCTGTGCATTGTGTTAGAGGATTAAATGTTCATTATATCCCCCCATATTCTTCCTCACCCCAACATACCTTTTTGTCTCCAAGTTTTACAACTTCTAGAATATCAAATTTAATATATGCTATATAGTCATCTAATATTCCCTCAATAGCATTCCATCACCAGAATAAAGTGCAAAATCTGCTGTCCATCATGAGAGATGTTTTAGGATCAGGATGCTGCCCTCCTCTCTGGCCTCATCTCTTGTCATTGCCTGCTGGGCCATTGACGCCCCATCTTCCCAAACTGCACCCCAGAAACTCAGCAATCAGGCCATGTTCTCTCTTATAGCCCTGCTTTTGCACATGCTGGTCTCTCTGCTTGGGTTCCTTTCTTTATAGGATTTTTCCATCCATCTTGGTCTGACTAACTCCTGATCTGCCTACCCCATCTTTTGGAACTCTGAGATGGGTGCCCCTCATTCGTGCTATCTTTGCTCATTCTTGAAGCCCCTTAGGCTTTCTCTCTCATGATGTGTGTGGGTGTCCTGCAGTGGTCTGCCTCTTCAACCTCACTTGCTGGGACCATATCTTATTGCAGAGGGATGTGACAGAGTGCAGCAGGCCCGCCGTCCTTCTGGTCTGCTATGCACAGGGCACGGCCATTTCTTCCTCATGTTTATTACCTCATGATTGCAAGATGGTCGCTGTACTGCAAAGAATCACACCCTCCCTTTCTCAAGCAGAAAGGAAGAAGGCTGTTTTTTTAACAAGGAGAGAAAAAGAAGCCCAAAGAAGAATTCCTGTATGCCACACTGGCCAGAACTGAGTCATATGGCCATGCCTCACTGAAAAGAAGGCTGAAAAAGCAAGTATCTGGCAAAGAAGAAGGAATTGCCACAATGAGTCCAATCATGATTCATGAGCTGCTACTAGGCAGGAAGAGGCTATAGCTTTTGAACTGTCAGGTAGTAGTATGTACCACAATGAGTTCGACTTAGAAAACATAGATATAGGCTGGGAGCAATGGCTCACGCCTGTAATCGCAGCCCTTGGGGAGGCCAAGGCGGGCAGATCATGAGGTCAGGAGATCGAGACCATCCTGGCCAACATGGTGAAACCCCATCTCTACTAAAAATACAAAGATTAGTCGGTGTGGTGGCACATGCATGTAATCCCAGCTACTTAGGAGGCTGAGGCAGGAGAATCACTCAAACCAGGTAGTTGGAGGTTACAGTGAGCCAAGATCGCACAACTGCACTCCAGCCTGGCAACAGATCAAGATTCCATCTCAAAAAAAAAGAAAGAAAGAAAACATAGATACAAAGCACACTCCTGAAGATTGCCAACAGAAGACATAATATAAGGAGCAAGAAAAACTATACATGTAGATGATAAAACAGTAATATTTATTAGCTGTGGCTCAAATAGGTGTTGTGTCCCAGAATTATCTCAATTCATCAAGACTTCTTTGAAACTCCTTGCTCATACTTAACCATTTATTCTAATTAGCACAGTAAATGAAGCTCCATTCCCATACATAGAAAAGATGGGCCTAGCTTCATAGAACCACACACAGCCTCGTTATGTAATATAGATTGAAAACTGTATGAGCTAGTAAGTTTGATTTGATATGTTTGAAAGTTTGGCAGGTCCTTAGTGATAGGTTTGGGCAAAAAAGAGATGAAACTCCATAATTATTGTTACCATTAGCTAAATCCATTAGCTGCAGATTTGGAGAATACTGGTATTTGGTGAGCAACTCTTTTCTCTGAAGGTATTCAATCCCAAAGTGAACATCAAATCATTTCCAGTAAAACATATAAAGGTCTTGGTCAAATATGACTCTTGTGTATTTATTTTATCCTTTTGTTGAAATGATTTCACCTAACCTTAAAATAGATCCAGGTTAGTAAAGTCAGAAAATTAGTGCACAGGATGAATAAGGAGAGTATCATGAACTGGACATCCATCAGGTCAATGCATACTGCTCGCTGATAGCTTCCCCACCCTCCTTCGTACTATAGTATCACTGTTTTCTGATCCATCTGCTATGGATGCATCATTTTTTGGTCCTCAGGCTAATAATTTTCACAGGGTTTAAGATAGAAGTTAAAATCGGAGAGTGCCAGAAGGTGAGGATTAAAGGACTCAGGTTTCTAGGACTTTTACATACTTAGAAATAACCCGAATATCTGTCTCTCAATTTGCTTCCTCCCTGCAAAGTAAAATAGGATCAGGCCCTTGTCCCCATTAGGAATAGGTGCCCCGTCTATCCCCTATCCCTTTAGAAGCCAAGTGGGAACCAGAAAGAGGCAGTGGGAAGGGAGGCACCTTGGGGTAGGAATTTGGGGATTCTTCACGAGGTCCAGCTTAGATTCCCAAGGAAATAAATGCATAGAACTGTTGGTCAAAGACATAGATAATTGTAAAGTGCTTGTGTTGGCCAGGCATTCTCTTCTGTGCTTATGTATTTCTTGGAGGTTTTTCAGGGAAGTGTGGTAGGCCAAGGATAGGATCTGAGAGTTTCTAGATCACCTAACTAATTACCATTTCCTGCTTTCTCAACCACTTATTTCCAGCTCGTTCCTCCTGCAAGTCTGGCAATCTGGCAGTTTATACCCTTGATTATAACAGGGAAAGGCCACAAAGCATTCTGATGTAAAGACGCATGCACAGATAATGTAGTGAAAGGAATACAGCTTAGCAAGGGTCTGGGTTTAAATCTCAGTACAGCTGCTTTTTCATTCTGTGACCTTGGGTAATTTATTTATTAGCCTCTCTCAGCCTCAGTTGCCCTACTGAGTTAGTAACACTTACTTCAGGGAGTTAGTATGAGGATTAAATGTATGAGTGAAATAATTAACAGTTTATAAAATGTGCCAGTCATCTAATATGTGTTCAACAAGTGGTAATCTCTTAAGTTAACATTTTTGCTAGAAAACTAACTCAAAACTCTATTGATGATGAGTCAATAGAAAGATATTCCTATAAGGACAGTCATTTTATTTATAGTAAACAATAGGGAAATTGGAGACAATGACCTTGCATTTCTAGGCTAGTTTTGTCACCATAATATAAATTAATTGAAACAGACAAAGTATATTAACAAAGTATTTATTATCTTTATTTCAGTGTTTTAAAAAGCAGCAGGTTTAAGGGCTGACCACATTTGAAAGACACTAGAATAGCAGAGGATTGATTAAAGGTCTGTCGCCACAGATTGGATGTGTTGATTTTGTTCCCCCAAAGGTATTCACATAGCAACTTGGCAGTATACATACATCTCAAAAATTCTACCAGTGTTTACAGAACATAATAATCGCACCCTTACCTAAAATGTCAGGTCCCATTTTCATTGTAAAGACTCATAATGCTTTTCATAAGCTAACACTTTCATTCATTCCAAAATTCTGTCATGAATTTGAAAGAAGGGCACAGTAAATAGGTACTTAAGTAAATGCTTTCTCTCTTGGCTTTATCAATCCAAGTCTATGGACATAATACAGAATCAGGAATCCAAGGAAATTGCTCTCAGTTTCATTGTCATCATAGCTCATTTTTTTGACCTGTCGATTGCAGTTAATTTAAGGCCACGACCCACACCTCGGCATTTCTCACGTCGCATGCAGCTTTGTCAGGATCCTTCGTATATGGTCGGTACCCAGTGAAGGTTTGCCACATTGCACGGAGCTGAGCACCCATTTTATTCACTGGATTTGGCTTTCAGCATCTTACACTTTTTTCTCTCCAAAAATTAAGTCCACCCACGAAGGAAAAAGGCAGAAGGATGCTGTGGCAAAAATGCTATCCTGGAAAACAGATCTTGGCTCTGGTCCCAGCTCTCTGTGACTTTGGACACATCATTTGATCCTTTTAGATCAAATTTTCCCATAAAAGGGAGTTCTAGACAAGATGCATGTGCCAGACTGCCAAGGGCACGGTATACCCTAAGGCACTCACAGGAATATCCCTGGAACTGTAGACACTTGCAGAGAGATTATAAGAGTGATTTTGGATGATTAGTGGGTTAAGTGCGAGCATTCCAGCATGATTGCTTAAAAAGATAATGCACATTTACTTTTCCTTTGTTTCTTTGGCTTTCTTTTTTTAAGTTTTAGTGTTACATGCCATATAGTCATTAGGATTCCAAGAGAGCAAATGTCAACAAAGGTCTGAAGTTGTTTGGCATTTTATCAATCAGTATTTAGAGTTTTGTTTTTTCCTTAATGTATTTGGTCAGGAACACAGAGGTTCATGTGATGTAATAAGAAAGAAATAAAGGAAGCTTTATCTACTACTCTTTCAATCTTATCCATTCAACACTTACCTGGTGATAGACCCCAATGCTCTTAATGAATTCCCAAGGTTACTAAACAACTTGGAAGATCTTAGATTCCTACACGGTGATTACAGACGCTCACATTTTGTCAAGTCATATGCAGGTGGCTGAAAAGTAAGTTTACTTTATCTATATTCCACGTTACACTCGTTCTTTCTTATGAATGTTTCTTTCATAGTCATGCAAAGTACTCCATCAGTAATTCCCCACCAAAATGGCTGTTACGTGAGCGGCCATGCAGCAATGCTTATGTCAGCTCAGATCCATGTCAGAGAAGGTTCTCTAGTTTATATAACTAACTCCCCAGCAACCAGTACACAGTTTAAAGACTGTGGGCCTTTAAATTTAGCGGGGGGGTGTTTTATTTTGTTCTGTTTGTTTTTTAACACTGCACATAAGTACACTTCCTTTCTCCCTTGTAACCTATGGGATACGTGGAACTCCTAACTCACGCAGATCTCACTGTAGACCCAATGAATGGCACAGAGCTGACACAAACACCCACACACTTGTCTCAGTTACAGATCTCAACTAAAGACCAGAAGTTGGTCATTACTATGAATATACACTTCTGTTGGATTTCTATGGTATTTGGTTTCATTAGACTGTATGTAAAGTTAAATATGCTTTTTCAAGTATCATTCTCCTACCTCAAAGTTACAGTGTATCAGGGGGTCTCAGAGAGAAGTGGAGCTGCCACATTAATGTCCCGACCCCAGAGAGGAGCCTCTCAAACCACCCCAAGGCAGCCGAGCCCCAGCTCGCACCAGATCACTGTGGAGCAGAACCAATTTTTAAATGTCTTCATCTGGTCCCTCCTACTTTTATGGTGCTCTGGGGGTGGTGAGAATCGGGATGCAATGAAAGCTGCTGGGACATCTGACTCTTTATTTTCTTGGCTCTACGTGTCTTAACTCTGCACCAATCCTCCTGACTGTGCAGAATTTCACTTTGAAGAGCAGAGGCAAAAGGAGATTCACAGAGGGGCAGGAGCCGCCCATGCTGTCTCGTGAGAGGAGAGAAGAGGCATTGTGAGTCCCCACAGCACTGCTGCGGGGCTGCCCTGCCAGTCCGTGCCACATTTCCCACAGGCTCTAGCCTCAATTTCTCCAGCTGCCGTATGATAGTGGGGAGAAGGGCTCCTAAGAGGAAACTAATTTAAGTATCCTTATTTTTTAGAAAACAGTTCCAAGTGCTCTCTCAAGAATGCATTTTTATTTAACAAGTTGATGTCATGTTTTTAGGGGGAGGGATGTGTGGAAAGAGAAAGCTGTCTCAAATATCTGGAAATCAGTGGTATGATGAGCCCTGTTCTTTGCTGCTCCAAGTACAACACCAAAGCATGTGGTGGAAGTGATGGGACAGATTTGGTTCCATATTAGAACTTCCTACCAGTATCCTGAATTTTAATGGATAGCCAGGAGTAACATCCGCTTTATGGAGGTATTCAAGCAAGTTATTGACAGTAGCTTGATATGGAGACTATGCTAAGGATCCCATTGTCAGAAAAGAAGTACGGTGTTGGGGAAGGACATTTATCCCTCCCTCCACATAGTGCCATCCTCTGCTTCTGGAAGAGGAATAAACTGCCCAAGCTTTAGCCCCACCCATTGCTCTATGGGAGGAATACATTCCACTCTGGATCATATCCTGAGTTACTTAAGAAAGACATGGGTACATCATGCTTACTTCCACTCTCTGCACCCACTGAAATTGAGTCGTGTTCTCTTTAATTTTTTCTCTTTAATTTTTTGCTTCAAACAGCAGAGGGTCAGGGTCTTGCTCCCCTTCTCCTCCTGATACAAAAGGCAATCAGATTTAACAGTGGGGTAAGCACTGAAGATGGTTGGGAACAGCCATTGGTGGAAAGGGAACTCTTCTTTGCTGCCTTTCTCATTGCCCCAGCACTGGTTAAGTGCAGCAGATTGGCCTTTTTCACATTGCAGGAATTTTTTTTTTTTTTTTTTTTTTTTTTGGTGGAGATGGCATCTTGCACTGTCACCCAGGCTAAAGTACAATGGTGTGATCTCGGCTCACTGCAACCTCCTCCTCCTGGGTTTACATGATTCATCTGCTTCAGCCTCCCAAGTAGCTGAGATTACAGGCACACACCAGCACACCCGGGCTAAATTTTTGTATTCTGAGTAGACACAGGGTTTCACTATGTTGACCAGACTGGTCTCGAACTCCTGACCTTGTGATCCGCCAGCCTCAGCCTTCCAAAGTGCTAAGATGACAGGCATGAGCCACCATGCCTGACCCTCAAATCTACCTTTTAACAAAGCCCAATGATAGGGATATTTCTATTTACAAATGCATTTCTATTAAGCCAAGTTGGTGCCTCCTTTTCCACTCAGCTATCATTCTTTGAATGTATAATCAAAACCCCAAATATATCTCCAAATAAACTCTCACAGCTAGAGTGATACACTTACACAGAGTGATCTAAATGGAATATGGGTTTCCTATAACCATAACCAAATCATAAACATTTTATATACATTATCATCCAGACAGAAATCAGATTTTTTCATAGCAAATGGTGAAATATAATATAAGAAAATTTGAGAATTATCATATAATTTATAATGTCTCTTTTAGCCCTAAGGTCCTAATATTCAGTGACATGTGGTGTTTTCTCCTTATCCTCTCACTTTTTCGGCTTAAGTTATCAATTATCTATTAAGACTAAAAACACAACTAAAACTTCTGCAGATTCACAGTGCTATTTCAGAATAGGTGTTACCTCTGAATACTTTCTATTTAATCAATTAATGAGAATTCTTTGGAGCCCACTGCAGCAAGTATAAATTCCAAATAGTTTTTCAGAACAAGTCATCATCAAACCAATTAGACTGGCTTTGGTAAATACCACAGCCTGCAGTTGCCATGTGTTACAAAAACAATAAACAGATACCCTTCATACCTCTTCCTTCCCTAAAACAATTATTCCTATAAAAGTCTGTCTCTCCAGATTTTTTGCCGTGGTGTTTCTAATACCAGTACAGTCAGAAAGCAATGAAAGTGTTCACTGAAAGCAAGTTTTCCCCGAGCATTGCAGGCCAATGAGAATGCAGATCAACTCAAATAAACTTTGGAATGCCAGCCAAACCCATGAAACTTGTCAGCAGTTCATCTACTGAGAGTGGTTATGCTTTTTCAGTAGTACCTTATCCTGAAATGACCTGATAGAAAAGCCAGTGTCAAATGACACATGACATCAAGTGTTCAGTGCAAATTCAGCTGGCACGCTATCCTGTTTGACTCCCTTGCTCTGGAGCCTTCCACGGTTGCCAATAAGGAACTGAGTACCTTTGCAATCTCCAGCGAAACATATGAGAAGGAAATATCATTCCTTAGGGAAGTAATTCCCAATATCATTCATAGATTTGATTTTGGGGTTGAAAAGTAGTAAATGACTAATTGAAGTTCCTTTTTCTTTACTTAAAAAGTATTCTTGACATGAATTTGACTTATATTTGTTAACCAGTTTACATTTTATTTTGTTACTGAAGAAACGCAAAAGTGTCTATATTTTAGTCGAAGCTAAAACTGAAAGTCTTTAACAAATTGACTTTTCTCTTTCTCCCAACAAACATCAACTCAATATTTTACCTAGCTTTACTTTCATATATGGTGTTTCATAGCACCCTGATTTATAGCTGGCTGTAAGAAAAGGTTATGTCAGCATTTACATTATAAGGCCATGGTTTTGTGGTTTTATAACTAAGCCATAAAAAATAATTCTGTCTAAAATTTGGAACACCAGTTTCTACCTTAAAATGCAAGTGTGTCCCTAGCTGTATGACCACACACACACACACACACACACACACACACACACACACACCAGAATTTAACAACTGCTGTTTTGTTTAATATATTTATTCAATATATTGCTTTGATAAAAATAAAGAAAGTCAAGGCTATGAAGTGAATTCAAACAAAGCTGTCATCTAATGGTAACAACTTATATCCTAAGATATATTTTAATTGATTTGAAAGTTGATTTAATGACAAAAGAATTTATTGTATGGTTTTCATAAAGAATAAAGGACAGAAAGATGGAGTAAGACCTCCACAAAAAAATAGCCTTTTCTTAATAAGAAATATTTGCAACATTCTTCCACGCTCTATGGAGATATTCTCTGAATCTCTTTGCAGATGTGATCTAACGTCCTTGAACACGTTTATTACAATCCATCATCTACATAGCAACAGACAGGGCCCTGCTCATAAACCAGAACTGGCTCTAGATCTGGTAAGTCATTAAGCAAACATATTCTTATGTCATGGGTGGCGAACATGACCACTGCCTGCCTATAAAAGGGAAATAGGATTTCTGATCTACAACTTACCCCCTACCACATGTAAAACTGGCTCCTCTAACCCACGTTACTCATTTTTGTATTTTGACTGTTTCAAATGCTAAAACATACCCGAATACAGTTTCCATAGTTCTCTTTATAATTATTGCATTTTTCATTTACATGATCATGAAATCTGTTTGCAAGAGGGAAATAGAATCATTTTTACTGAGACAAAAAATATTGAGAATTAGGGGGAGAAATTCTGAGACAACATAAACAATAGGGTCTAATCTTATCAAAGAGAGAAGGCAGTGGTGAATCTGAAAAATCACGTACTTACCACTTAATCATACAACTTATATACCCAAATAGGATTTAAGAAAGAAAAAAGCAATGTAATAGGAACTGGAAGTTATAGTGCATAGGTCTGCTTTAGTTGGTGACAAAAATTATTTCTCAGAGGTTAAGGGCATGGATTAGGGTGCCAGTATGCCTGGTCTAAGTCCTGGCTCTGGCACTTACTACTGCATGACCCTGGACTAGTTACTCAACTTCTCTGTGCCTCAGCTTCCTCACGTGGAAAGCAGAGAAACAGTATCTCCCTTACAGAGATTTTAAAGTTTAAATGCATTAACAAAGGTAAAATCCTCAATGTTGACACATTACGAGTGAGATATAAGTGTTACTTATTATTTTATTATGTGATCAAATGTGGAAGGGAAATTCTGTAGGAAAGCAGGTACATTGTTTAGTCTTTCCAAAATCATATATTCTCCTTCAATCCTAGCTCTTCGCAATTCAAGAAATCCTAATAAATAGAAAGCCTTTGCACTCAGGAGAAAATGGAGATGAGCAAAGGCAATATTTGACTTATTAGTTACAACCCTAATAAAACAAGACTGCTTGAAGAAATACACCAAATTGTGGAAGGTTGAACCAACATTGATCTAGGACTGGCTCTTCTGAGGAAAAAAAAATGTAATATTTACCATGTGGCCGATTTTGTCTGTGAAAATAAAGAGGAACTAATAGGTTTCAACTTCTTGATGTTGCTTAAATGAGCATATAAAGTATAATCATAGGTATCCTCTAAATGAAGAAGCTGGTTTTATGACTGCAGAATGAGTAAGAGTAAGGTCATGTAGCCTGAGCAACACAGCAATATCCCTTCTCTACTAAAAATCAAACCAAGAAACCAAAAAGTCATCCAGGTGTGGTGGTGCATACCTGTAGTCCTAGCTACTCAGGAGGCTGAGGTGAGAGGATTGCTTGAGTCCAGGAGCTGGAGGTTGCAGTGAGCCTTGATCTCACCATAGTACTCCAGCCCAGGTGACAGAGCAAGACTCTGTCAAAAAAGAAAGAGGAGAAGAGGAGAGGAGGGGAGGGGAGGGGAGGGGAGGGGAGGGGAGGGG